>NW_011369951.1:13010567-13020206 GCF_000735185.1 Notothenia coriiceps | reverse complement strand
GTATTTGTGCAACCTGCTCAAACACCATGATTACAAATGGTGAAATACAATGTAAAACTACCAAAAAATACCAGCTCCTTAAAACACAACCGCTCTACTCAACGCAACTCTACTATACCCGCGGTCAGAGAGCGGAGATGTTTACCCTTTATGATGTAATATGACGCATTTGACGTATGACCTTAAAAAAAAGCCGTTTTTAAGAGCAGAGCTCAAAATGGCTCCTTTCCCTCTGAATTCCTGCCCTTACAGTATGTCTCGTAAAACTTACCAAATCCTGCATTCGCTTTTTTAATTGTAATTTTCAAGCAAGTTTAAGCATAAATGTAGAAAAAACAACAACCTGCAAGATGCTCTTTAAGCGTTTAGTAGCATTGTCTATTATGTCACAATACCAGAAATGTAGTAGTGAATTGAAATACCAGTACATTCAGCACCAGAGTAAGTCCTTGCCCTAGAACCTTGTAACATTTATATTGGTGGCAGTAGTCCCCCTGTAATGTGTAAACTGACCACAACCCACTGACCTCTGTTAAATTGCTGCAGCGTCCCAACCAGAGGTTAATTAGGTGGTCACTCTTACAGTCAGGTGTGATAAGTGTTAGCCGTTCCTCTCCTCCGCTCTCTCCCCTCGCCTCTCTCTTTCTCTCTCTCTCTCTTTCTCTCAAATTGCGTCCTGGGTGCATCGATTCAGTTTAGAAAGAAATCTTTGGTAATGTATTTTTACATTAAGTCATTTGTTATTTTGCTTAGAGTAAACCTTTTTTTCAAGGATTTCTAATAACCACATCACATCCTTTTCTTAGATTATGTTTTGGTTGATGATTATCCATCTTAATGTAAATAGATTACTTAATGATGTGCCTTCTGCCTGCATTCTCAGTGTTGTTCAGGGTTCAGATCTACAGTAGGTTTTTGACAAAAATGTAATAATCGCACACAGTGGAAACAAAACAACCATCTTAGTTATTGTTTTTTAGTTTTTGTGAAAAAGCTTCAAACCACCGTTTGTGAAAAAAAAACAATAAAGCATTTTAGTTGAATATCTCTCCGTGTCTTCTCCGTGTTACTATTGAATTCTTGTTGTGTTTGTAGCCTATGGCTCACTCCAATTTCATTATGTGAGACCAGACAATCTTCTACCACCCTCTGTTGTGTGTGTGTGTGTGTGTGTGTGTGTGTGTGTGTGTGTGTGTGTGTGTGTGTGTGTGTGTGTGTGTTGTGACAGGTAGAAAGGAAGTATGTGCTCTGGGAAGCAGTTCCTTACATCCGCCTTAATTGAACCGCACTCGAGCATAAATTAGGTGTGTGTGTGACAGACAGAAAGGAAGTGTGTGTTCTGCATTGCGCTTAACAGGGTAGCACATGCTGAGACTGGGGAGAAGCTCCTTACATCCGCCTTAATTGAACCACACTCAAGCTTAAATTAAGTGTGTGTGTGTATTTGGTAAACACATTAAAAACTTGAATATTTTAGCATGTGTTATCTCTCTTGCATGTTTGCACACATACTCACTTTGATGCTCTTCTACATCAAAATATGCAGGATCATGCCTGGACTATAAAGGATTAATCCAATAAGCCTGTTGATGCTTTTGATTTAAACAGCTGAATATGGAACATTTCCTCTCCCCATGTTTTTCTTTTTATGTTGTTTTCTCTGTATTCACTGATAATATATTATGTCCATTCCACTCTCTAACTTAACTCAATTACCATTTCCAGTTTATTTTCAATTCCGTGTCTTCCCGTGATCCATTCCATCTTATTATCATATGTAAGTTTGACTCTGCTTGCTCTGCGAATTTTAATATACGGGATCCAACTGAGGAGGTTTTACTTTCCACCTGCTGGCAATTTACAACTACAAGATACCTTTGAGACGCCCTTCAACACTTATAGTTGAAGAGACTCTTCAACCATGCTCAACCATTCAAAAAGACACACAGGATGTTTCTCAATGTCGAGGAAGGATGCTGCAGAGCCACTATTTCAAGGATGCTACGTCATCGAGTCCCGCCGAAGTCCAGGCTCCTTGGAATTCTGCAGAGGCCGGCGTCCTTCATATTAAGACATTTCGAGGCTGCACATGTGTATTCTCCGCGGTCTTAAAATCCCCACAATGCTTTGCGCACGGACCAATTTCCCAATATCTGAAAATGTTGGGAAATGTAAGGCGGGGCCTCTCATATGACGCACACCTGCATACTTGCTCGCCTGTTCCACTCTTCGTTTTCCGAATGCAAGGAAGGATTCTTGCCTAGCTTCTGAAGGAAGTGACTCGGAAGACATGTCCTACCAAGGAAGCGTCCTCGACATTGAGAAACACACAGAGTCCTCCAACATGAATAACTAAATACCTTGTTTGCCATTGACTTGATGTCACTATGTTACATAATTGAACAAAGGAGCCCAATGGAGGCTTTTCAGGCAGGGGGGAGTGTGTGGGAGAGATATCCCAACATAACAAATTACATGAAAGGGACAAAACACAATAGGACCTCTTTAATAACTATTCATGTGCGCCTTCCCCTCTGCCACCGCTATGGTTTTATTAAGGTGATGAAGGAAACTTGTACATCTGGCCAATCCTATCTCTGGGGAATAAATGCGTAACTCGATAAGCTTTAGTTGTCCTTACATGAATGTATATATGTATAGCAACGCATGTATACACCAGAGAGACTGTATATGGACGCAGATACAGTAAGTCTAATTGAATTCACTCAGCTTTATAAAGTATGTCTCCAATCATACAGAATCATGCATAATCACTGCACCACTGCGGAGTAAAAACAGTGTCGTGTAACCATTGATCGAGACTGTTTACCATTGAAGTCAAGAACAAGATCAAGGTCTTATTTTAACTTCAGACACGCCAAGCCTCAGCTCATAAAGAATGACAGGTGTGAAGGACTCTCAGGCTGCCTATTATACCAAACCATGACAATGCATAAATCACACATTACCTTATGTCTAGTCATTTTCGACCACATTAGGTTCAGGGGAGGGAAAGAAAAAAGATTGTAGCCGTGGTAAATCCAACATGTAAGGGACAAAAATAACTGTCTTTTCCATCAAAGGTGAGGTCACAGATTTTCTTGAACTAACCTTAAAGTCCTCTCTAGCTGGGTTCAGCCACAATGCTAAGCAAATATTTAGAGGAAACAGAGTTGCGTACAAAGTCAACGGAAGGACACGACTAGACGGGTATTTGCCTTGAGCGGTACAAGTTGACGGTCTGCTTTATAAATGGAGAGAGACGGGGTGAAAAGGGAAAGCGTGTGGAAGGAAATGTTGGTCACAAGAGGTCATTTGTTGGGATGGTGTACGCTGGGGTTTCAACCATGCTTTCATTTTTGTGTCTTGTTTTTTTTTTATTTGTGCATTCTTGTCAGGTGTATTCTAGTAAAAATTCACTTCACCACAATCTTTTATGACTCAAACAAATCTGCTTAGCATCTGAATACTAACGGCCAGCCTCTCCTGCCATGTAACGGATATCATGCATATATGTTTCTTCAATCACATCACTTCCTCTCCTCGTCAGTATGCAGCACTTCAAAACACCCACTTCACCTCCACTCTTGGTCACAATCAGTGCTCCTTTTGTCACCTCCCCACTTCCCTCCACTATTCTCACATTCCCTCACCCATCGCTCGTCTCCTCTTCATCGCTATAGAGATTTTAAGGTAAGAGAAACGAGGGCTCACTTCAATCAAAGCACCTGAACAACTTTTTTCTCTTTCCTTTCTCATTCTCTCTCCCAATTCTCTGTTCAGCCGTCTGCAGGAGAGAGGACATAGATCCCAGTGATTGGTCTTGAGTTGGGGGCGGTTTAGCTGTTATGTTGAAGAAAAAGACAAGACAGGACAGGACAGGATGGGAAATGAAATGAAAGTCGAGGAGAGGAAAGGGCAGTAGACAGCAGGAGAGGACCGGAGAGAGTAATGAGAGAGGATCGGTACAAAACTGAAAAGGCATTTGGGTGCATAGTCTGTTAAAGTGAATTTTGCTCTTACTGTTGCACTCCAGTCTCATATTGATGATGCAGGAGCGTGCTTGCACTCTGAAGTGACCTGAAGCTATCAGTGTATCACATGCTTTCCTTGTGCTTTGAAACTAGAACACTTCTCTTGTGTTTGAAAGGCAAAGGAGAACTCTTTCTTCGGGTCATTCAAGGACAAAAACCCAATGAGAAAGACTCTACAATTGCATGTTTTAGATCTTTTCAAATCTGAAAGTATAACCTCCAAAGACAGGTCTTTAACTTCCAAAGAGGGGATAACACTACCACTGCTGTTGAACCAGACACTTGAAGCACAAAGAGATGAGGGCTTTTGGAGATGAGAGGCTGCAGAGGACAAAAGCCGGAAACAATCTGAGGGCAGTGTGATGAAAAGAAGGAAAGATGTTAAAGTGTAAGACAAGACATGGGTTAGAGAAGGACAAGCGTTTATAATTAGGTTGTTACAGTCATTTGATTACTTTTTATCAGTGACAAGAAGTGGAAGGGATCATTTGAAAATCAGACTAGTCGTTTTACTAGAGAGAAATAGCCTTGCTTTCTGAACTTTACTTTATTAAACTCACACAAGAATTATCCCCAAAAGTAAAAGTACTCATGATGCTGGGTGGCCCATTTTGGAGTAATACACAATATATCTTTGGATTATAATTATCAATGCATTATTGTGTAAACATTACTTTGTTGTATCTGGTCAAGTTTGAGCCAAATTGAATTGAAACTCTTAAAAAAGTCTATCTATCATTTGATTTGGTATAGATAACCTGTCTCTGCAAAGTACCTAGAAAATAAGTGTAAAATGTTGCATTCTTGCCCAGGGACACAACGACACACTGACTGCAGTGGGACTCGAACTTGCTATCCCCTGATTCAAAGTTCAGCACACTAAGTTTAGCACACTAACCCACTGAGCCACAGGCTCCCATGTTTAAGGTCTAATCATGAGTTGGCTAGGTCTCGTTGATATTTATTGTCTCTGAGTGTTCAGCAGAAAGACAGATTGAGAAACATGTTAGCTATATTAGGATCCGGAGGATTAGCCTCAAGTGAAACTCCAAAGCTGTCCACTTCACATTTTGTGTGTTTTTCAGCTAGCCACTGGTCAGAAAGACAAATAAATCCACAATGTGGAGTTCAGGGTGTTAACTCTCCTTGTAGCACACCGTGTTTCATCATAAGGTGATTAATGTCAGCTTTTTAAAACACTTGTTAACTGTGTTGCCCCTTTGAGAGAGAAAGCAGCGTGTTGCCAGTTTGAAACTACGTATAGGCTTGCCGTAGTTTCTCCCTTTTTTGTCTATGGAGTACAACAGTTGTTAAACAACATCGTTATGGGGAAATGCAAGTTTGCGTCCAAATAGTTGGAAGATAAGGAGGAAGGACAATCAATACTGTATATAGTAAATGTGAGGTAATGTGTGTCGCCAATGTAACCGGTTAAAACTAGAAGTGGTGATGAGGTCTTAAAAAAGGTCTTAAAGGGTATTACATTTGACTTCAGGATTTCTGCATATACCCTGTAGCACCACCAAAGAGCACATACAGTGTTCTAATGCATTTATCAATGTGTAGGCTTTAATGTGCTTCTTACCAACTTGTTTTCATTCACAAAGCTGTTGTTTTCCCTGGATCTGCGAAAAATATCACAAACACTCCCATTGGTTCCACCTCTCCGTCGTATAAAATAGGGTTTAATTGACGGGACACAACATGACATTGGTAGATATTTTAATACAAAATGCACTGAGACAACTCCAATCTTCTCATACCTGGGTACTTCGAACACGGACACTCTGTTTAGGAAGAAGGTGCTCGGCAGAACCGTTCTGAGCTGCAGGAACAACAACACCAAAGCAACAGTGAGAATAAACAGTAACAGTGATAATAGTAAAGCATCTGGAATATCTGTAGGTCAGGTAGTCAAATATTTCTTTGAGGTTCCTCCTTTGTTTCTTTACCCAGGTATGTGCGATGTCTCTGGCCGTGTAGAGCTCTGTGTTGTTTTTCCCATCGAAGCGCATGATGAGAAACATCAGTCTCACTTCGTACACGGACCATTCTGCCAAAGAGAATACAAAACACCATTATGTAAATGTAGGTCAAGAAAAAGTAAAGGACAAACAGTAACTATTAAAACATATGCACAAGAGAATTATGAATATCAAGTATGGTTAAATATTCCAGTTGAATTACAACTTCCGAAGCAGAACTCAAGGCTGCAATAAATCGCTTATACTGAAACAATTGGTGCAGAACTACTTCTTCCCGTTATTGATAATATCAACGGTATAAACTTTCCTGATATAACCTCTGTATTCAAATGAGTCAGATATTTATCTTTAGCCTGTAGATTGTCTTTGTTACCCTTTTTTTAATGTGGTGTACGTGACTGATCCTACTGAACTTAATTAATATTTTAATAAAATGAAAATGAAGATTTGTGTAATTCTGACCGGTTAATAGCTTTTTCTAATCAAAGACTTATAATCGGTGATTTACTTATTTAGTTAAAAAAGGTTAATGAATATCAGCATTTCAGGACTCGGAGGTTGAAAATGAGTGCAGGTTCCTGCCTAGCAGAGTGAAAATAACAACGTATGACAGCTGTATGATTAATGCTTCTGATTTTAGTGTTATTGATCACAGAATGGCTTGCATATTTACTTAACTGACAAAGAGACAAGGGGTCAATATTTAATCTGAGGGCTGAGGACACACTGTAAACCAAAGGCAGCCACGGTTGGACGAAGCTGTAAAACGCTTGATGGAACTGACAGGTGATTTACTGCATTAAAGTGAACCACTGTCTGTTGTAAACACTGTGGGACTCACCCAAGGGCGAAAATATCCATTTTGTTGCGACTTAACGTAGGGTTGATATCAATTCACACAAAACTGAAGAAACATTATTTCAGTTAAAGTAGAGGACTCACCACACTTCAGGCTGGAATTTGAAAACACATCACAGACCGGGGTGTCCCAGTTGTCTCTCGCCCACTTCACAACGTCCCCCTCTGTGCATCTCAGTAATGTCACATCCTGTTTGCTGCGTTCTCGCCCCCATAGCCGAAACAGAGATAATTTGCCCACCAGAGCTGGAAATGTAATACCGTTGACCACGCTGCGGGACGCACCGAGAGTAAGCGTCCCATTGGGGGACAGTTTGCGGGAACGGGAGGGAGTATCTACATCGTGAGAGAGGGAAAGAAAACAGAGTAAAATAACACTTGTTTGGTCATCTAGCGTCCTGTCATGTAGGGTTGATGGAACACACTTGATGAAACTCTGTATACTAGCCGAAATCACTTGATTGGATATTAGAGTGTTAAAAAAAGGAAATCGGATATGAACCATTGGCCTAAACTATCTGTCAATGACTGTCCTTGAGGTTATATTGAGCTTTTAGACGTATGCTGTATCTGACATTGGAATTATAATTCCTGTTATTCTAAATCCTCTAATGTAAGCTTTTGCAATTTAAGTTCCTCTTTTGAATGTTTGAATGGTGATTGGAAATTCCAAAATGCAGCTAAAAGTCCATTTAGGGTGGGGTGAAAGTTTGAATAAAAAGAAGCAGCATTATTACAATTCAATTCATATTGTGGGCTGTTTATTTTTTCCTTTAGTGGCCTAAAGTATTCTTTAACAGTTTGAGCATGACAGTTTTAGATAGCTGGGGTAAGCCAAGTGCATTCAAACAATAGCAATATTAACAGCTTAGTTGAGAGGGAAAGAGACGGTATTGGATTGGTATCGGCTGATCAAGGTTGTGTATCGTTAATGAATATGTTGTGTCAAGCCCTCCTTCCTTGTAACCCAGTTGTTTAATACTAAACCCACCTGTTCTGATTCTCTCCTGACGGCCATCAATGTACAGGGCCAGTCTGCCTTTATGTTTCCAGGTCAGGCACATTGAGTACCATCGTGACCTACAAAGGTTGATACTACGCGTAGTCGACCACTCCGATCCAAACAACCAGACCAATAAGCGACGCTCCTTCATTGCTAAGCCCAGCTCTGTCTGCACCTCAGGATGACTGTACATGAAGGCGGTCCATGAAGAGGCGGCCTCTTCGGTCTAGATATGGTTGTTAAAAGATAATATTGTTATTCTAATATCGTGCTCCTCAAAGGTGTACCGTAGCAATGTAATTAGACTTATTTCATCGTCAGTACCTCAAAGTTTAGGTTCAGGCAGACGGTGAGCTCCTGCAGGGGGGGGATGGAGACCTGAGGCTTTAGTGTCCAGTTGCTGCACACGGTTGTGAATTGAACCACCTCCCCCCATAGACTGAGCCCAGAGACTGACAGAAAGGGAGAAAACACAGTGAATCATTAACGTGCAGCACATGAGATCTGTAGAGCAGCTGTGACGGTTTAAGTGTTTTATCTCTGAAGCGGCTTTTTGCCAGGCAGCTGTTTTTGATAAGAAAGAAGATGGGTAGAAAGACAATATATTTGGTTCTGCTGCATTGTGTTTGATCAGTACTGTTTCAAAATATTAATTTTTAGTTTGACATTGTTATACCAGTGCAATGTTAAATCAGTACTGTTGATCTGTACACAGCTAGCTAGATTTGAATGAAACCTTGGAGTTTAAAGTCGGTATATATATTAACCCTGCAACAAACTATTATTTAAAAAAACAAGTAAGTGATTTGGTTGCTTTTATGATTTATTCCTTAATAATATAGGTTAAAATATATTAAATAGCATTTTGCAGGGCCCACTTATTTGTGATTATTTTCATTTTACATTAATCTGCCAATTATTTTCTAAAAAAAGTGATTCATCTTGAAATACTAAAAAGAAAAGTAGCAGTAAAAATGTCCATCCCAGTTTCTCAAAGTCCAAGCTGGTATATTTTTAATGTATTGTCCTGTCAGACCTAAACCCATAGAAACTAAAGTAAATAAAAAAACAGGAAACAGCGAGTGTTTAACGTTTGCTTTAACTTCTCACATTGGCTTCAAGCTTTTGACCTTTCATACATGCACTATATGACCCTATATAGAAGTACATAGTTTGACTACTGTTTGCTTTAGATATTCCAGACATATTTACAATCCACACAGTGACTTTCACACGAATGCACATGTTGTAATCCAAAAGATAACAAACACTGAGTTTAGAGTGAGACACAGTCTTCTATCGCTGAAACAAGTCAAATTATTTCAATTGTCATTTCATTTAATCGTTTATTTAGCAGGGACAATACACATTAATGAACACTTAAAACAAAAAAATGCAAATAGTGTAAATATGCCGGATTTGAGCTTGGAGCTCATTTCCATCCGCAGTCCCTCACATAAAACATTTAAGAACATAACAATTATACCCATAGCAAAAACAGATACATGATATGCAAAAAGTGCAAAAGAGCAAGAGCAGCATACACAAGTATTTACCACATGGCAGTACACTATAGCAGCAACGACATATAAAGTGCAAGAGGAGATACCCCTGTGTTAAAGTGCATTTAGTGGTGATCGCACGTCTGTTTGTTTCTAAACCATTCTTTGAGTTGACCTTTAAAACTGTTCAAAGTGGGACAATCCCGTATCTCAGTTGGGAGGCTGTTCAAGAATGAGCTGCCTTTAATGGAGAGGAC
>NW_011369951.1:13008703-13010444 GCF_000735185.1 Notothenia coriiceps | reverse complement strand
TCGTTTATTTAGAAGGGACAATGCACATTAATGAACACTTAAAACAAAAAAATGCAAATAGTGTAAATATGCCGGATTTTAACTTGGAGCTCATTTCCATCCGCAGTCCCTCGCATAAAACATTTAAGAACATGACAATTATACCCATAGCAAAAACAAATACATGATATGCAAAAAGTGCAAAAGAGCAAGAGCAGCATACACAAGTATTTACCACATGGCAGTACACTATAGCAGCAACGACATATAAAGTGCAAGAGGAGATACCCCTGTGTTAAAGTGCATTTAGCGGTGATCGCACGTCTGTTTGTTTCTAAACCATTCTTTGAGTTGACCTTTTAAAACTGTTCAAAGTAGGACAATCCCGTATCTCAGTTGGGAGGCTGTTCAAGAATGAGCTGCCTTTAATGGAGAGGACGTTTTGTCCAAAGTGGTCCGTCTACGGTGGACCTCACAGTCTCCTCTGGTTTATGACCTAGTGCAGCGTCCAGTGTGTTTTTTGTAGATGAATTCCCCTAAGGGAGGGGGGGCCAGTCCATGTATCGTCTCATTCTTGTATAACCATATTTAAAATGATTATTAAATCTATTGTAATCCTCCCCGCCAATCTTTAGAAGTTTTAATCAATACATTACAAAATATTTATATACCTGATTTTGATCGTCTTTTTAAAATAAGTGCTTTCAACCATGTGGGTATTACCCAAAAAAGAATCAATAATTTTGCAAGTATATCAAATTAAAATGTTACAATTTAGAGACATTAAAAAATGTTGTTGTATTTGTATTTTATGGGCGTGAATGCAGTTTATTTTCTATTTTTTATCAAGTCAAATCTATTTAAAACATTGACCTACCTTGCTCCACAGTGTTCAGCAGAGACAGAGTGATAAACACATCCAGGAATCTTTGAAGGAAAGTCATCACAAATCTAGAAAGAAAAGAGGTTTGAACCCAATCAATATTTTCTTATATCTTAGTATCTTTGCATATTACGTGAATAAAGCAAGTTCAATTGTTACAAATTGAGATATTTAAGACTATGATCATTAATAATTCTACTACTTTTTGAGATTTCAAGTTTACATTTTCAAGATTTCCTCACCTAAACATTTAACAAGTGCAACACACTTGTCTTAAAACAATGTTCAAGCCTAGAGAACAATGAAGTACTTACCTGCATCAATGAAATAGCCCTGAGAGCAAAGGAGATCTCTAAATCCTGTTCCAGACTCTGGAGATGTAGCAGAGATTATACACGCTGCTTCAAAGCAGATGGATGAAGCACAAACATGTCTCTGCAAACAAGGAGGGTATGAGTGTGTGTGTGTGTGTGTGTGTGTGTGTGTGTGTGTGTGTGTGTGTGTGTGTGTGTGTGTGTGTGTGTGTGTGTGTGTGTGTGTGTGTGTGTGTGTGTGTGTGTGTGTGTGTGTGGAACGAGAGCGGTGTATTGATGCTGTGATTGGTCCACTTGTGTTCTTATGTGGGTCTGCACCTGTGTGCAGGTGAGAGAGCTAGAGGGGAGGAGATGGTTATGGACATATTGAATGAATATCTTACCAGTCTTTCAAAGATTTTTTCTAAACTATAATTATTTTCTGTCCGAACGCTTTTAGAAAAAAGGTCATAAAGTCAGCTTTATTCATAGAGCATATTTCATTATGAAGAAACTCGATGAGATCCACACACACACACACACACACACACACACACACACACACACACACACACACACACACAAA
>NW_011369951.1:12981005-13008667 GCF_000735185.1 Notothenia coriiceps | reverse complement strand
AGTATATTTGTGCACACACACACACTCACTCACAGAAGGCATGGTGCTACACTTCCTTTTTTACATGGGTTAATAGTATTTAACCAATGGATTTTCCAAACACCCCTTCACCCCCAACCCCGGATCAAACATTACACTTAACCACTGGGCTCCTGAGGCACTGCACGGATTATGTTGAAAGTATGTGATGTCTCCAAACGCTGAGACTTTACTCTGGTTGTGTCTTCCTTATTGAACTTGATACACAGAGGAGTTTTCTATGTTTCATGTGCAGCCGGCAATCTAGATTCTCCTCCTTTACTGCTTTCACATTCCCAGACCATGTGTAAGAAAAATCTAATTTGTTCAGATTTGGCAGAAAGAGCAGAAGAGTTGGAAACAGCTTAAGTATTTCCTCCGGTTTTCTATATGTTGAAATTAAATCAGTTTTGCTTTGTGGAATAGAGGAAAATATGAATTGTTGTTTGCGCAGAGGTCAAATCTTATCTAACTATATACAAGTTGTCCTATAAATGGATATTTGAGATTGGCATAAAAGTCCTTTCATCTTTGTAGCGGCCAAAATCATATAGAAATAAAACAGATAATTAACTTAAAATAATACAGCCGCTGAGGCACTAGTTAGCAGATCTTACGCAAGGCAATGATCCAGGTTCGGACAACATTCTCCGTTGTACATTTATTATGATCCAATATCATTGACAATGAACAGGTTTCCTATGATTTGTTCCTTAAGCCTTTCCTATGACTTTCCTTTCCTGTGGTTGGAAAACCCTGTGGCTCGAAACACCCTGGTAAAAAAACCGTTTGCCTACTCGTGCTCTGGCTCCCACCACCCACCTGTCTCCAATATATACAATTACACCAGGTGCTCTAATCACCCAGTGCCCAAAACATGCCTTCAAAATAAAAGCATAGAAACTACTTTAACTTATGACACTAACTAAGAATACATATAAATAAATAATATAAACCACAAGAGAATACGTTTCAAACTATTAAATAATATAAAGAGATATATAGCTCCAACAATCTTTATCTTGAGTACATTAGTTGTAACATGGTAATCCTGGCAAAATAATGTGTGAAATGTTTAGCGGTTTGTTGTAGAGTTTTTTTAGAAAGTTTATTTCATTTTAGCAACATAACAAGGCATACAATTAGAATATATGTTCCAATTTCATACTTATATTTCCTCTTTACTTGAAGGGAGAATGGTTAAGAAAAGTGCATACACGTTTATTTTTATTCAAACACACAATAAGCATAGCAATGCATTGTAAATGAGCAATTACAAATATAGAAATAATTTTTGATTATTTAAAACCACTTTGATCATAGGAAAATATCACATTTGACATTATCAAAAGCAGGTGTTTTTGTGCTTAAAAAAGATGAAGCTTTAAAAAGCTTTAAAAATCACGTTACCATCTCGCTTTATGCTAATAGGCTAGCATACACTGTGTTGAGGGAAAGTATCAACTTTCACAACCATCAGTTTAGATAAAAAAACTAATAACATGTTTCTTAAGACCGGCAGACTCAAATACAGCATCATTAGATCTACTTTGAAGATCTCAGGTAAGTTAGGAATGTATCTGCTGCTAATTTACTTTAGCTGCAGGTGGCTAATCATGTATTAGCATGCAGCAAACAATCAACAATGGATACAAATCACAATTTGTCCCAACGTTTCTGTCATAATCTGCCAAAAGGTCACTTTAATAATAAACATAATATTGTAATGGGGACTCTGGCCTTAATGTAATAATAAAAGAAATATAAAAGGACTTTAAACCACGGTTAGACAAAGACAGCGTTCTCCAGCTCTACTTTTCGCTGCAGTCGGCGCAGAGGATGTCTCCCTCCTTGGCCACGAAGCGCTTGTTGGACAGACTGAGGGAGCATTTCTTACAGTTGAAGCAGTATTCGTGCCAGGAGCTGCCCTCGTAGTTCACCACGTTCACTCCTTTACCAAACCCTGACAGAGGGGACAGTCTGAGATTAGTACAACCGTAGAATATTATTATGCATCTCTGGCAACAAAGGTTTTTCGTTTAGTCTAAAGTACCAATGAACATGATATCTTAGGAAAATATCTTGGGTCATATCTTCAAACGTCTAGTTGGACTAAATTATTATAATTTGAAGGTCATAGGTCCTCTTAAACACAACATATATTATGACCTTAATTTAAGATTTTAAAGAATAAAATGATGGCTTTTCGGATAGACATGGATGTAACCTGAAACATGACTGGTTGGCGGAGGAACACAAGCTTTAATCCTAGTTCATCTATATTTTATTTAACTGAAACATAATCCTCAGTTTCAGTCACCTGTGATGGGGCTTTGGCAGCCGCTGCATTTCTTTGCCACGGAGGTCTTGTAGCAGTCCACACAGAACACCTGGTCCTGGTGGTTGGTGAAACTGGTCCCTGCTAGGGGCTTGGAGCAGGAGCTGCACACGAAACAGTGGCTGTGCCACGGCTGGTCCTGGTAGTTCACTCCTCCAGAAGTTATAGCCTGGAGACGGAGGAAAGAGACGAGCTACATGTATGAATAGTGAACGTTGATGATGTTTGTATTTTGTTTTTAAGAGTAATAGTAAAACCTTTTTGCAGCAGACGCAGTGTTTGGCAAACTTCTTGTCATGGCAGGGGCTGCAGTAAACGTCAGTTCCTTTGGAGAGGAAACTCAGCGATCCTATTGGTCGTTTACAGTTGAAACAGGTGAAACACTCATCGTGCCACGAGTTCCCTTTGTACTCCACACTCTCTGTGCCTGCAGGAGATCACAGAAGAGTGAGTGCTAATGCAGAGAAGCAGGTAGTAGGAAAGTACCTTCACTGCAGTGAGAAAAGGGATATCAGTACAGGATTCTTTCTGTTAAAATGTCGTTTTTTTTACAGTTTATTAATGGCCAGTGACCCAAACATTCTCCCACACAGCACTCTGAATCTATCAAGGTCTTACCGGGCAGTAAGGCTTTATAGCAGCCGTGGCAGCGTGGCGCGTCCTCTCTGGAGCAGCACTTCCCGCACATGATGCGGTCGTCTTTAGTGCTGAAGGGCTCCTTGGCCAGAGGCTTGTAACACTTAGCACAGCGGAAACACTCCTCATGCCAGTACCGGCCCTTATGGCTGAGCTCCTGATGGAGGAATGAAAGGTTGATGAGATGTTTGTGGAGGGGGAAAAAAGGCAGGGCTGATTTCCACGCATAGAAAACCCCAAACACACCTTTGATTCCACAGGGATGGGTCGACGGCACTCGGCGCAGGAGTTGGCGCAGAACTTGGTGTGGCAGCGGATGCACACCGGCCGGCCCTCGTTGCGGACGAACCTCTTCCCCCCGAGGTCCTCCCGACAGTAGAAACAGTTCGAGCTCTCTGCCATCGTCACTCCGGGGGAGACTCACAACTACAATACACCAAGAAGAGAGGGACGGTCAAATACAGCTTACCATAAAGTCCTCGTGAGAAATCAAGTTAGAAATAATGCACATTTTATAGCTGTACTTTTTCAAGCTTGATTTCTCAAATTAACCGTTACATCTTTCTCGCAACCTAGTAGCCAAATTGAAAAAAAGGCTACTTAAAAGCACCACAAAGGGGCGCTGTTGGTACACTTATATGGGCTGAAGGGAAAAGCAATAGGTTTCCAAATAATTGATATTAATTGCATGCTAATGAGATGATTTAATTTCAGACACAAGAAATCTGCACCGCTGAATATTGGTTTTGTGTCAAAGAACATCCAGCAGGTGTACATGTCTGTGATTCTGTGTGTAATTATGTGCAAAGCATTAACACAAGAGTGTTTATGTACTCTGTGAGATATGGTCCTCCTCATACATATTTGCTCTGCCTTATAATACAAATAAAATGGGCAATAAAGCTCGATAGCTGATTTGAGAGGCAGACATAAAACCAACAACACAAGCTTGAATCCTGCAATGGAATGATCAAATAAAAAATCCTATTTCATGTTTTGCATTTCACAAACATACATGTAAAAGCAACAGACGAATTGTTAAGTGTATTACAATAACACTTGAGTATTTTCCTTTTTATGATTTTGACTTTATTTTAGAGTTAATAATTAGAGATTATTATTTTTGATTTGATTGTCAGCTCAACCTAAACAAGATTTGACATTCAAATGCTGATGAGGCAATACTGAGTATATGTAAATCTGTAGCATATTTGCATAATGAGCTCTTTTGATTCTAAACATTTGTACTCACTTGTAATGCAGTATGTTTGTACGCAGTGCCATTGTTAGTTTTGCTCAAATGAAGGATCTGAATGCTTTTTATAAATTGTTCCTAAGTCATTTAATTATAACTATCCTCAGCATCTTGTAACTGATTTCTGACACAAGAAAAAAATCAGCGTCCCTAAAATACAACTCATTAACTTCCTAAACATAGAACCAAAATCACCACGTTGATCACCAAAACAGCTTTGATTGCAGGGTTTGGATTCCAAATTGTAAATAAAACATGATGGCAAAATGACGACTACACAAACACACAGAAACGTGGAGGAAGAGATGGCTAAAGTGTGTTCACTCTGTTATTTCCCACATCAAGTTCATGCTGGCTGACCGCAAGGAATTCTCCTAAACTGCACAGAGGTGTGTGTGTGTGTGTGTGTGTGTGTGTGTGTGTGTGTGTGTGTGTGTGTGTGTGTGTGTGTGTGTGTGTGTGTGTGTGTGTGTGTGTGTCCGTCCGCATTGTGAGGTGTACACATGAAGGAATGCCTGGTATGACAAATGTGGTGAGATCTTGGACGTTGACAACTCCTTGACAGAACCTACATGCGCGCACACACACACACACACACACACTTCTTACACGGACCACTCCCTAGCAGACCAAGGAAACCACAAACTATAGCGTTCACCTCCGGGTTGGAGCAGCATGTCGGCTCACATTCGGGAGGAAGTTCTGGTTTTGGCACAGGACCAACGTTACCACAAGTTTAGGCTGCGTTCACCGGCGGTCAAATTACCACATTTTCTTGTGACTTGTCTTAAACTATCAGCAAAAATCACAGATGGGTGATTCCTATTTAAAGGGGGAGGCTAACAAATAAGAGTTTGAAGATGCTGAAACTTTTGACAGCAGGGATTAATGGTGGTCTTCATCGGTCACAGGCGGAGAGAGGCAGTTGTAGTTCATGTAATATGATCGATGCGTCAAATATTTGCAATTGAGCTTAAAAGTCCCACAACTGAGTCTTTTTCTTTATAAATATAGAAAGCGTATATAAAGGCTATACGTTAAAAATAGTTTTGGTTTAAGTAAAGATGTGGGTCGAGTGAAATGAAGAGTCATGACCTTCATGTGTGCACCAGCAGTCTCTCTTTTTTTGGACTCTACCAACTATTATACAACAAACTGTATGTTGTGGCCAATATTCTCTGTCTGAGAGCTCTTTTTCCAGTTTTATAGTATCATTAAAAACAAATGACTGGACATGGATCACTTATGGAAAAAGATAAAATACAGAAAATACTTTATAGTAGGACTAAACCAGGCATGCTAACAAACCAACACACTCTGACCAGGGTCAATAAATGTATTTGAATTCAACCATTTTAAGGATATATATTTCAAATGCCAGAATTGTATTCAGTAGAAACGCTTCTCAGCGATCATGTGACACTTAAACTCTCCAACCCAATCAAATAACTTGAACAGATAATATGCAAATAGCACTTTAATTTAGCATATAGCATATAGCAAGAGTCATAACCAGTCAGACTGCTGTTTGACAGAGAAATGTGGCTGAGGTTAAAGGTGCTACTGTTAATAATGTGGATCAAATAACTTCCTTTGTGTTCCTGTCTCCTCAACAGATAATAATAAATGTATAAAGTGACCCCATGTGGATTGGACATACTTCTTCCTTTCAGTAACCGGCTAATTCATAACTTATTAAAAGAAAAAACCAGCAGCAGGTTTATTTGTTAACTGGGAGAGGCTACTCATACATCTTCTCAAGAGGACAGCGAGACAAAGACAGGTATTTACCTGTTATCTTGTGTGTCCTGCCTCTCCCTAAACAAACAAGAATTCATGTATAATTGTAGTTCCTTGTCTTTTTCGAAACTGCACTGGCAAACATGGTGGAGATCCTGAATCCACGGCTAGATGAAGCAACATGTAGCTCTAGGGCTGTGGAGCTGGCAATGATAAAGCTTGGCTACCAGCATCGTGAATACCTTATCTGATGAGAGGCGAACAATGGCTGACAGGAAGTGAGCCAGTATCCACAGGTTTGGAGGAAAATAAATCCGGTTTCACTGACGTCAGGCGGCTCTGAGGACACTGTTGCTGCATGTCTTTAATTTGTTTCCCTGCCATAAATATTCTCGCTGTGTCACGGCACAACAGCACATATATTATTTTCTTGTATCCTAGCTGCAAATGGAAAACACAGTTTGATCGCTATGGAAGCAGTTAAGGTGAATTCCGCAGACGTTTAAATATTTCTATCTTCAGAAATGTTCTGCTTTTGGCAATTGGTCCGAGGTTGTATTGTACCTCCCCACTTTATTTCCCAGACTTGATTTGGTATCAAAAAAGTTGACGGATGTATATCGTTGAGATCCAAATGTAAGTCAAGTTCGACTGATGGATCGAGTTTGAGCAAGAGAGCCTGGAAGCTAGAGGTTGGACCAGTTAGTCTCTACAAGTATATTGTCTTTTACAAATTCACTTCATTTAAGGAACTTAAAAAAGGCATTATTTGTGGTGAATGCTTTATTATATAGTATGTGTTTGCCTAGAGGTATGCAGTCTGCAGTCACATGATTTAAAAGACTTTAAGATAAGATCTTATTACTTCTGCTCTCAACTTCTGTTAAAGTTTCAGACACCTCAACAATTGCAGCAGCATGTGGAGGTCTGTGGTGTAAAAATAAAACACAGAGAGGTGACATCATGCCTTGTGAAAAAAGAGGACACACACATTTTGAACACATGGTGCTGAGATAAAGATAAAGTAACAGAGAGCTAGAGACAAACTAATATAAAACGCTGTGTATTTATTCGACTGTCTTCTTGTACCCACCATCTGTGTCTGTCCATACACGTGTGTGTGAGTTGGCATGAGCTTATCGCTAAAGAATGTAGCGGAAAGCTGAGAAACAGGAAGTCTCCATCAAACGGTTAAGGTGGCACAATTCAGCCACACACACACACACACACACACACACACACACACACACACACACACACACACACACACACACACACACACACACACACACACACACATGAATGAGCTCTCCACTGTAGTGGCTAATAACTGTGTTTACATTAACATCTGATTAACGCCACACGTACAATAAACCTTGTTTATTTGACATCACTTCAGTGTGTGCTGCAGGTGTGACCTCTTCTTCTATGCAGACTTGTCCTTTGAAAGCTCTTTAATCATTGACCTGTGTGGCAGTCGGTAGAGCTAATGAGACTTCCTGATGCTCTAAAAATAGATTAAAGGCTGGAATGTACAACATATTCCTCTTAAACATATCTTCATCCTTAGCTGTGTTTATCATTATAAATTCCTCTTTAAATGGTATGCTTTTTCTCTACAATTGTTTGATTTGTAGATGTATGTTTTAAATTAATTAATAAATGTGTTGGCTGTGTTGGTTATTACTTGGTGTGATTAGGGGTCAGTCATTGTTTAAATGTCAAGTTGTTGTCGTTGGGAAAGAAAGGACCTTTAAGTGGTGCAAGTCTAAAGTTTTGTGGTTGCTACTTATTGAATGATTGTGTTAAGAGATCTTGTTGCTTTAAAGGCTTGTACTTGTAATCTACCCAGGACATGAGCTGTACACTTTTATCCCAACACATTTGAGGCTGATTCATTTTCTGTCCATTGGCTTATCAATGTTGTAGCTCAAAAGTATATTAACTATTTTGTGCACCTTCAAATTAGCCTAAAACTGATCAAATCATCAGCTGATAGTCTTTTCTTGTTTTTCAGAATGGGCAGCAGGAAGCGGTTAACTAAATTAAGAAGTCTGCAGCGATGTTCCTCTATATTACAATCATTACAATCCATTGTAGGAGACAAGGAGATACATCAACGTCTGAATCAACAAAAGCCTCAAAAGACCAGAATGCATTGCATTACTAAAACCCGTGAGTAAGATAATGCTGCCCTCATTAACAGTTTAACTGCCGTGTGTCCATTATAGAGTATATTTCTTTTTTCTCTCCCCCTTTCCTGTCTACCTTGAGCTAAACTCACATAAAGTCAAAAAAGACCAAGATCTATTAATATATCTGAAAATGTGGCTTAAAACTGGATACAATTTGTATTTTATGCTTTTGGCAGACAACCTCAACGCTGACCTTGCCATTACAGACGACCAAATGAAATTTCCAGGAAAAGATTATCTGGGTTCGAAACTGGTTAGAAACATTTGGGATAATGAAACAAAATACATTACATAAACTAATCGTTTTCAGACCTTTTTATGCAGAAATGTTACATGTTATATCTTTTAAAGATCACTGTATCTCCGATCATGGTTCAACTGCAGAACTGTCGCACACAGAGAACATTCCCACCCTGATTCCAGTCATACCATCTCAAAAATAAATATACAATATAAGAATTTGAAACTCCACATCAGTCTACAAAGAAAGATAATGTTTTCTTTGGCTCCGGTGGGGCACATTCCAGACGATGGAATAAAGCCGATACAACAAATCTGAGTCGTGTAGAGCGAGGTCGAACAAACCCGACATGTCCCAGTACAACAGGACGGACATGATGGTTTTACCAGAAGCTGCTGTTAGCTGCCTTTCTAACTTTGTCTGTTCTGTTTCCCTCTCCATCAGTGACACACTCCTTCTGTTTCTCCTCTCATTCAGTAACTGAGATGTCTTTCAGAACAGAGCAGCTGAGAAAACCTTCAGCAGCAGCAATGTACGACCAATTACCATTTCCATGAATATCTATGACATTTTATGTGCGCAAGGGAAAGCCCCCACATTGGCACCAAATCAGTCCTGTTGGAGCACTACTAAATGTCCAATGTATAACGGGACATTTAAGCCCTCAGTGCTGCCTTAAGGGCTTGTTTGCTTCCAAAATATCCCTTTATAAATCTCCAGCCACTTTCTAACCATTCTCCCAGATTGAAACCTCGACATAAATGACCACACCAAAGCCGTACTTTACGAGAAGCATTTATGAACGAATACCAAACATGACGCTTTCTGTTTAAAAATAATATATAAAAATATAACCCTCCCTTCAGGGGACCAAACATTAGATCATTTACCCTCAGTTTAACTGTTAGACCACAGGGCTGAATGAGCTCACAGATTGTCAAATTAAGGGAAAGACCAACATAATTAAGTTTCTTAGTAAAGTGTTGAGTATACAGGCAACTATTTTTAAAAGCCTCTTTAACTCAACTAAAGAGATGTCTCAATATCTTACCATATTTGGTGTCTTAGAAAGTGCTGACGACAAGAAACATCGCTAAAAGGACGCCCAACAGCCAAATCGACCTATTAGGCAAATTTAATAAGGTCAGGCGAAGAGAACACAAGAGCCCTGTTTAATATTTTACAGCCAGCCTACACTTTCACACCTCATCTGTATCCCAAAATGCAACATCCTTCCTGACCTTTTTTAATGCTCAGCTGTAACAATACATACAGTTCACTTTATGTGTCTTTCTTTGTTCCTTCTTTTTTTACCATGTACATTTTAAACTCCCAACCTTTGCTGAATTATCTGGTCTCATTGGTAAATCCAAATGTTCTTCCTGCCAGTTAGAGCCCCTTCCGCCCCCAATTTACATTTCCTGCCTTAAATTCCTTAGAAATAACAGTTGCAATTCAGATACTCAGTGAAGACCATAAGGTATCAAATCCTCACAACTTGTGTCCAATATGAAAACGTCTGTGTAAAATAAGTTACATCACTATTTTAAATCATTTTAACCGTTTTCTGTGAGAGTTAGATCAGATCATTGTTACCACACTCATTGTGCATGAAATATGAAGCTACAATCAGAAGCTAAAGACTGGGAGCAATGGGAAACAGCTAGCTTTGCTCTGTAACAAATACAAGATAAGATAACGACACACTCTGAAGCTCACGCATTTACATGTTTTATCTTGTTTGCTTACGCCATTGAAAAACCGAAGTGTACAAACTAAAAGTTATGAACCTACCAGTTGCAACAAGACTTCAAGAAGTCACTCCTGCAGGCCAAGAAAATGTGTTTTCACACTTTGTTTATTGGGACGGATTTATCTATTCTAATGCGATATAACGGGTTAATTGTAAATGAGGTTTGTTGACAAATAAAGAACCTTGAACCTTAAGACAGAGCCTGTGTCTTCCCGCTTAATATGTATGCTAAGCTAAGCTACCAAACTATTAATTTAAATCTTAAACATATCTAATATTTAGCCATTTAATTGATGTTGCACCTGCCGTCCCCTTTACTCTTAGACATCCTTGATGTCTTTGACGGCACAAGAATATGTTACTAGCTTTGCCACCTTCCTTTTACATATTATAAAGAAACATCTTTGTGTCCTTCTATTTCACAACCACTGCTTGAAATCAGCAAACCCAAACATATCACAGCAGGTTTGAATGGCCGCCGGTTAAAGATAACACACTGCCAAGTTTCTAAATCAGTCAAAATCTATTTCACCATCATGTTGTCAGTTTGTCAGATTATTAAAACTGCTGAAACCATTAAAAAATCTACTAAAAATTGTTAAGTTGAACATTGGGGATCGATAAAAAATAAAAGATAAATGTCTGAATCCCATTTACATTCTATCTTATTAAAGTCACAACAGGCGAAACACAACAGGGAGTTCCTATGACATAAATTCAGACAAATGCATAACGTTTTACGAGCCAGTGATGTATTTTATGGGACTGAGCTCATGGTAATTTCTTTGACATGCAGGCACCAGCTTTGAATCAGTAAAAACTCCCTATGGCTTTCGTCTGTGAGTGTGTGAGTCTGTGAGTGTGTGAGGCAGCAAAAGGTCAGTCCCACATATGGTTCTTGGCTTACTTACTGTCTGAGTTTGTTTTTGCGCATGCTGTTCAGAATGACTGTACTGTAAGGCAAGTACCTCCAAATCACAGAAGGAATCTGCAACATTTAGTCTATAAAAAAGTTTACTTCAGTTGCAACATCTGTGACATGAGGTTTCCTTCTGTAAAGTTAGAGGAACATCTCTCCTTCCTCCTTCAGTCTTGTTTTTTCAATCCAACAGATGCATTCTTTTTTTATATAAATCTATGAATAAGCAGGTGTTTCTTCCTATTTTTTAAAGGTTATGTTGCATAATCTGCTCTGTAACTCACTGCATGAAAGAGAGAAAGAGTTCAGTTGCAAATCTGGATCCTGAACTTGCCTCACAAGAGCTTGCAATATAAGGATAACTGGTGGAACCAACACTGGAGCCATATGCATCACTTACATGTATATAACGCACACACATACAGGACAATGAAAATAGCAGTACAGGCATTTTAATTGACCTCTGTGATGCATTTTTGAGCCTCAGCGGTTCCATCACTGGGTGAAAAAAAGGAGAATTCCTAACTGGAAACAGATTTCAGGAGCAGCCAAGGCTTCCATAAGTCAGCATGTAACTGTAGCTCTCACACACGCATACACATGTACAGAGACAGCCAACGCCCCAGACAGACTTTAAGACTTGTTTCCTCTCCGGATATCAAAACGCTGCTTTGCAAATGTAATGTGTATGAAATCACAAGATGTGTGACAGGGGAAGAGAGTTGCATGCTACTGAGTCCTGACTGTACATGTGTTAGTTGGACATACTGTAAAGGTGATTACAATCAATGGTCACATATTTACAGTGGGCTAATAGAATATATAAGTGAGACTAGTGCAACAGTTTCATCAAGCGTAATAAAACCTGCGCGTGCAAATTACTAAAAACAGTCCCGCATGAAGTTATTTCTGTAAAAACAAGTTTCAAAAAGAAAGTAAACTTAGGTAGTGTACGGTAAAAAAATTGGTGCTTATCAGCCAGCTTACCGGATTCAGGGTGATGACTGCGGGGCTCTGGAAGCAGACAGTGGGACGCTTCAACGAGACCCTCACACGTTTTTAAGTACTGCCATCTGCGTCAAGCGCGACACAAGCACCCGCGCACTCAGACCCGAAATAACAGGTTGTACCTTCAAAATAAAAGAGTAACTACGATGTTGTAGCGGAGTGAATACATTTTCAAAATAAAGGTTGAGGTTATTTTCACTCACATTTAATGAACTTGTGCCCAAAGACTTTATTTAGCATGATAAGCAAAAATGCAAAAAACCTGTGTTCTGATTGGTCATGACTGTAATAAATAAGGGTTATATAAGGGTTATAAGGGATTAATATGGCATATGGGATAATTTGGTGCGTTGAATCTTTGACAACAATATTCAAGTATTAGCTATTAATGCATGACCTTTATTACATTTCCTTTAATATCATTATTATTATTTGTCAATATTATTTTTCAGTTATTACAATTAATGATATTTTATTAATGAACAACTATCACAGGTCATTTCAGTTTATAAATACAGAATAAAAATGTTTGAAATGTGATTGACCTTTTATCAATCAGTGGTAAAATCAGGTGATAAGGAACATCTGTACCGTCTGCCATAGTTTTTTTTTGTCTAAACTGCATATCTGAGCATATCTTTGAAATGTAGCTTATTAGTTCATTACAAATACTTGATTATGGTCCTTGAAATCTCTAATAAAGCAACTTTCTCATAATGCTATATGGGCACATGGGAATATGTCCAAGGTCTAAATATTACATTTTAAGAAATGTGGTTTAAATGTAAAAAGAAAAAAGGCAGATGTGTGCAAAGAAAACTCAAAGTAGGCACCCACCTATGCATAATCGTTTTTCAGCATAACTTAAATAAAGTAGACGAGCAGAGCGGAGTCTTTGACCTTGGAAAAACAATATTAACTCGATGTCCACTTGCTAAACTTTTCCTGTACTATAAATGTATCTTAGTCTTCATCAGCGGATGGGGTTTGATCAATTGTCTCTTCAGCTTAACTAGTCAAAGAAGACAATTGTACTTGAGTATCAATATAAAGAGTCATTCTGAAAAAATCTTTGAAGACATTAAACTAACACAACTGAGATTAACTCAACTTTAGGTAGCTCAATGACATTAAACAATACAAGTCATTGCATAATTTGAATGAGCAAAGACATGTCTTTTTTTATTTTCTAGTACACTTGCAAGATGTCTGACTTCATGTTAAGACTTCAGGACCAGACAGGGAACAATATAATATATCTTTGATTGTTTTCCCCTCATAATGAGTTCACATTTTAAAACATTCACATATTGAACTTTTGCAGGTGTACTTTTCACAAATACAATTGTCAGTAACACTTTCTACAAACAGTAGAAACATAGACATGTTCAGATTTTCAGGTTTAGTTGTTATTTTATGATTATAGACGTTTCTTCAAAAATTCCCATATAAACATATGTTTTTGTTATGGTTTAATTACAGTTAAACAACAAATGAAAATCAAAAGGTACCTTACTGAAAGGAACAAATGGTGAGTTCGCTTGTCCTTATCTCTCAAACCCCAGAACAACGCTTACAGATCAAAAAGACAACTCGTGCAGCTTGACAGTTACAAGCATTTGAACATTTGAAAATGGGATTTTTAGCAGGAATACATTTCTACTTCAATCATAGAAATCACCAAACAGCAAACAAGGAGATGCCTAAGTGCAAGTTATCTCACACTGAGGTGGGAACATATTATAGGATATCAGTTGCCAAACAAGGAGTGAAAAGACTGAACACCAATATGAGTAGTCGTATCTTTTCCTAGACCTTCTACAAAATAAAAAGAGGTCACCAGGTTCTTTTTGCGTTTAAATTCAGCCCCCAATAGTGTCATTCTCAAATGCCACATAAAGTATACTTTACAAAAAGTGATTCCGTCTGAGAAAATATTAGTGATACTTGTTTCCCGTTAACAAAGTACAATGTTTTAGTTTGCACTCTTTTGTGATCGCCACCCTAGAGGCCTGGCCTAATTATACTGGGAATATAATATTAAGCATTGGTCATAGTTTTTTTGTGTCATATAAAAAAACAAGAAAGATAATCTTACTGCACATTAGTAAATCAAAATATGTACAAATCTACATTATGTAATAGAATTCCAGAATAGGCACTTTAAGTCAAAACAGTTCAGCCAGCCCTCAAAGTCATCAAGACACGGCAGTTACTTTTTCTAAGAAAGATTAAACCAGACATAACCCAGAAACAGACAAAAGCCCTAAAACCAGCGTCAGTAGATTTGGACAATTTCATCCTGACATCAGCCCCACACACACTTAAAATATGCACACAGGGAAGCTCTAGTTTCCAAATATAAAGTAAAAGATCTGCTACAGTGCAGGAAGGAGATATAATAACATGCACACTTGGTAAAGATCAAACTCTTCAAATGATGATCCACCGGCCTCAAGACTTATCTACCGTACAATTATGTAGTGTTTTGTTCCGAAAATGTGCATGATAACAGCCTTTCACCACAAACAGCCCTATGTTCAAACAGGGCAAGATAATCATTAATGTCACCCCGAAAACAATAAATAAACAATAAATAATAACTCTTTTTTTTTATTATAAATAAATACATGAATAAGGGAAAAGACTGATTCGGCAGTGCTCAAATTTAAGTTGGATTTTATGGCTTGGCTGAAATATATCTACTTTCAATCTTTTAGAACATATTTGTTCATTTTAAAATCTCTTTAAAAAACTTCTAATACTGCTTCCACCACAGATGCCAATGTAATCTACTTGTTCTTAACCCTTCTCCACCTGGGACCTTTGACCTTTGACCTTTGAGCAGGAGGAAAACACACTAGATAAACGTACAGTCTGTGGATGGATGGATAATATTAATAATGTGGCTGCAGTGTAAAATGCTCTCTCATTATTGGTACCAGAGTAACGTTTTAGAGTTCTGTGCACTAAATGATGCTGTAGGTCATCGTACCAATACTTGAAGGGAAGCTAAACAAATACAGGTCCTGTAGTCAGGAGCAACTTCACCACAGAGAGAAGGGTAAACTGCATATTAAAGTCCCTCCATAAAGCCGGAGGGACTTTAATGGATTATAGAAATAGCACTTGCATGAGCCAACACTACAGCCCCATTTTTTAAGCTTTCCTTAATGCAAGCCAAATGTGCGTCCCGCATTATTTTAAGTAACCCTTAGGTTTGAGGTGCACTTGATTGACAGTACCTTACCTCGACAGAGTACGCTCACTTTCAAGATTACAGAAATCCACCTAAATAGCAAGTTGAATAAAGCGTACTTCATGTTTGTCACAAAGCTGAGCCTATTTTAAATCCACGTTAGAGAGGTGGTCCCATCAATATGGTAACTTTTATGTGACTCATACTCTAAAAGCAATCAAAAATCCCAACAAATAATTTCCTTTTGAATTCAAATTTGAAGATTTGTGATTTTTTTTGTAATGCTTAAAACAACAAACTGCATCCTGACAGTGTACGCTTTCTTACAGTCTGTGCCTGCGAGGCTCGGAGCGTGGCGGTGAAGGCGGGGGGGGCAGGGTGAAGGTGGTCGGGGGCTCCACTGGGTCGTCCATGGGCAGGACCAGGCGGGTGCCCCTGATCGCCACTTCATGCTCCGCTGAGCCCAGCTCGTGCTCCAGACCCTCAGCCCGCCGGCCCCCCCTGCTGGTGGTGCGGGACCCAGAAGCGTCCGTGCTGACGGTGACGTCGGCGTAAATGGAGCTGACACTGGAGTCGTTCAGGATGAAGTCCGAGTCATCCTCGTGGAGCCGGTACTCGTTCTGGTGAGTGACCAATGGGAAAACGTGGGAGGGTAAGACATTAAGCAGAATGAAAAGACAAAGACTGTAGAATACCATCAAAGGACAGGAGAAGGAGAGAAGTGGAAAAACGGCTTCTTTAAAGAAAAGCAAAATCTGAATAGTCACAGACTGGGAGCCCCTTCCACCAAATATCAACACCCAAGTTTATGACGTCAAAAGACTCCTAATAAGATCTTTAGATACATAAACTAGCTTGATTTATTGATTTTCAAATGTAGTTATTGTTCTATAACATGTACAAAAAAAAAGAAGAAGAAATTCTGATTTCTTTTTACCAAATACCTCCATATTTCGCCAATAATGTAGGGTTTCCCATTGGGGGCGTTTGCGAAATATCAACACAACAGCATTAACATAACATTTCTAGATTATTAGTATGTGGATATATAACTACTGTGGTGTAAAGGCAACAATTGCATCATTGACACTTACTGTATGGCAAATTCCATTATCTAAAATCTCAGAAATACAAAGTCTTATATCACCGTATTGATATATTACCCTGCCCTATTTCCGATGTTCAAAAAATGACTGATTGGGTTCTGTAAAACAATATGCTGAGTGTTCAAACCTCATAGGCCTGCGGGCTGGTGAGGCATCGGGCCAGCGGTCCACAACAAGCAGGCAGAGTGGAAGAGAGGGGGGGGCCGCTGTGGGTCAGGAGGGGCTTTAGGTAGCTGGAGAACAAGCTGTCAAGGACTATTTACAGTTTTAAAGTTTCATTATTAAAATGAATTTGGTCAACTCGCAGAAAATTATCTATAAAAGGAAGTTATATAGCTTACAGCTTGTAAAGAGCGCCCTCTGGTGTTTAAAGCTGAATGTAGTTTCTACTCTACTGAAAACAGGATCTTTTATACATTATACACGTATGATCCATGGCTCAAAGGATACTTGTGGTCGAAGTTATACCAGATCCTGAAGGGCCAGGCACTCTCATGTTTGGTGCTCCGTTGTGTCCCATCCAACACCGCTGAGCTCTGTTTAGCAAAACATTTAATCAGTGGCAATTTCACTTGGGATAAAAACTGAATGCAACCAAAACATTTAAACATACAAAAAGGAGTATCATGCCGTCCGTGCTCATCACTTACAGAGTTGTCTTGATCAGAGTCCACACCCACCCTGAAAGAGAAAACATTGTGGCATTGACTTTTGCTGAAAAACATTTGATAGCGGGACGAGAGAGAAACAAATGCACAGCCTTACGGTATGCTCATGAAGGACAGCATGGGCGTGGTGCCCCCCCCACAGATCCACACAGTGAAGAAGACAATCAGCAGGGTGGTTGAAAACATCATCTGGCGGGCGTAAGTCGCTGTGTCTCGGATTGAAAGAGCAAAGGTCATTGCCCCACGCAGACCTGATGGAGATAAGACAACAAGACCCCGTGAGAGTGAGTAACAGTGGGAGTTTCACCCAAAGACACCGTGGGAGACACCTTGAGTGGGTTTTGTCATTCATTTTAGAAAAGCCAGAAAATATGTTTATTAATGTGGCTGTTCTTGGGTTCTTCTTTTCCTAACCACTGCAGTGCACAACAATTGTTGAGCTCATCCTCCACAGTATGCTGATTCTGGGTTTTTTTTATCTACTCATCCGGGTTGGTGGTGTCCAAACAACTATTTGCAGAGACATGGAGGCGATGTTCTAATTTTAGCCAGTTTTAACTGTCAATATCAACCTACATAGGGGCTGTTATTCATAACTACTGTATCTAGGGTAAGCAGTGTATTCATTTTTCGAGCAAGCCTGAGGAAGTTTAAATGACTCATTGGAGAGCTGGTAATTGACAACAGAGACTTAAGTCCGTACCTGCAAACATCATGACATGCTGGAAGTTGGATTTAATCTTGTTCTTGCGGCCCAGGTTGAGCAGGAAGGACAAAGGGTAGATGTTTGCCGCCCTGCCCAAAAACACAGCAAACTACACAACACAGGAAGGTCAAGGACACAACAAACTGAGATGGAAAATACTCGTGGGTAGATTACAGAAATTCAGCAATGACTAATCTTTCTTTTAAATGTTGCTGCTATCCGTGGGCTTCCTAAAACACTTGATTATTTCAGCAGTGGTAGCAATAGTTTTGGCAGCCAAAGAGTGGTTATATGCAACACGTATTTGGCTAAATAACCAATCATCTGAGGACAGCAGTAACAATATTCAGAGTAAAGGATACAAAGGCTCCGATGATGAACATAGGGTTAAAGACGTGTGACTGGAAGGAGAAGAGAGTCAGGCCCATGTAGGAGAAGATGAAGTTCTCTGCCAGGAAGTTCAGCAGCTCAAACAACTGATGGGGAAGAGACAAGCAAACATTTTAACAATGTAAAAAGAACATTACATTCATGTTATTTTGGATGTAATGGACAGTGACTGAGAAAGTGTGTAACATATGGAGTTACTACGTTACATGGGTGATTATCCTAACTCTAAGACTTAAAAACAGAAGTAACTAGTATTCAGGTAGGGTTTGTATCTAAATAAATTGAGTGAAAGTGACCAAAGACATGTGGTTGTGCATCACCTGTTTGGTCCTGTCCTGAGAGTCGGGGGAGAGATTGTTGAAGGTGTAGTGAGCCTGAGTGATCCCACAGAACAGCACAGCCACTACGCCTGATGAACAGCAGACATAGAGTGGTCTCACTTCAGTATCAATCCAACACATTGAATTATACTTATACCAGAGACCAAGAATTAAAAACCATCATTCATTTTAGGATTTGTGACAAAATGAGTTTCTAAGAACATTAAAATACATTGACGGAAGTTGCTAAGGTCAAATGTAATGGACGTTTTTTTTAAAGATTGAAACTAAACTGTAATGTAAAAAGGGGTGCAGTCTACATCCTTGGATAATATCAGTGGTTAAAAAGACTGTTAAAGACTCGCACTGTGATGAAACAACATAACCCTATCCTTTGACATCATGTGGCTTGAGGGTGTGTATCAGTTTGATTTTATTTCAGCAAGTGTGAATGATTCATCCTTCAATACATTATCAATCATGGCTTCATTGTTTTAATGTGACAGTTGGAACTCCTAAGATAATAAACAAATGTTTCAGGCTTATTCGTACTGGATGAAAAGGTCACTTTCAATATGTGATAGAGATTCATTTTTGACTAAATTAAGACAGAAACTTAGTCCAAGACTTGTGATCAAAATGAGAAGCAGTGTATATTGCATGTGTACCTGTGAACCCGCAGGCCTCAGCCAATAGGAAGGTGCTCCACGACATGAGGAAGAAGAGCGCCGTCTCCAGCAAGGGGAAGTCCCGCAGCTTAGTGAATTTGGTCACGTGAGCAAACCTTAAAGTCAAGGAGCAAAACATGAGGGGGCCCTGCTGTATATAAATGGAAACAAGGTGATAAAGACATTGTTTGAATAAACCTTTTTATCCGAACGTGCAAGTACACAATTTAGGCTACTCATATAGGGACTGACACTAAAACATTTCTGGTTCCAAGTTGATTAAAACTTGAAGCTGATCAGCAGGAACTTAATGAGATACAATGAAACTCTTTATCCCTGTAATGCTGCGGAATTCAATTGAAATGTAATGAGGCCCAGTTACTTAACTTTCCTTCCAGCAATGTCCGAATCTCAAAAAGTCTTAATTGTGTATCCCTTTGTCAAATAAAATCAAACATACATCATTAACATATAATTTCAACATATTGTCAATTGTAAGTGTAGCATAGTTAACATTTAGAATCATTTCAAATCTTTACCATAAATTAGACCTAGCATAATCCAAATCAAAACAAAAGGGAATCTTGTAAAGAAAAAACAGCCGTGCTGTCAGGGAAAAGCAACGCTCTGTAAAATATTGGTAAAGATTGGTCACATTTTCAGATTTCGGTCCACCAGTTAGTGATGCCTGCTGTAGTTTTACTCTGCAGCTGCTTATGCACACCACTAACTGTAAATGTTCATTATGTGATAGCAGGTGAAAGGATATGAGAGCGGTCATGAATCCGGTGGCCACCCCAAGAGCAAAGGATCCGCTGAAGATTCCCAGGAAGACACCAAAGGATTTCAGCATGGCCATGGCCTCAAAGCTGTGGTTGTTGTCTCCTGCAGGCTGATACGCCACAATAGAGCTGAAGGGCAGAAAGAGAGTCAACACATTTACATGGAAAAGGGAAAATAGACGTTTCCAAAGAATCCCAAAAGGGGATCTGATGAAATATTACTCACATGCTCTAATAGAGAAACAAACGGATGAACTCAAGATGAAGTAAGGCATCAAATCAAATCTGCAGCAACCCAAATCCAATAATGGCTGAAACAACAAGCCTGCTGTTTATCTGATGTGTTGTATCATTTAGAGGATTTTAAAATAACAACAAAAAAACTTCACACTCATGGACTGGAGTTGGGTTTTACAGACATAAAAAGGGAGTAAGTTGGGGTCTTGCATGCTTGATTCTTATTGGATCGTGCTGCATCTTAACACCATTCCATTGATATCCAATATAGAGTATCAATAAGTAGAAAACAGACAATTCAGGTGCTACCCTTTTATGAGTAGTAGTGCTCAAATAGCTTCAAGACCAACAAACCAAATCAATAGCACTAAGAACCAGGAGTAATAAACCTTTTACATACGAAATTACCAGAAATGTAAATAAAAGTAGGGTCTATAGAACACAGAAAAAAGATGCAAAGAATGGATATGAAAGGGAAGCAGGGGAGGAGAGCAATACTCCTAAGAGGAAGGCTACATACTACTAAGTCAAAGATCTGCATGACATAGTCTTAGTTAGGATGACCAAGCTCTACAACTATAACTCTTCCAGCACAGCCACATAAACAGCCCCCTCCCCTCACCCACCGAAGAGTCAATGTCTGGTTTTCTTCCAGCCATTGATCGTCCTCTTGAGGCCAGACAGAGTCATTGTCTCCTGGGGAGCGCACCCCCCCGGCCCCATGCCTACTCTGTCTGTCCAAGCTGAGGAGAACTCTGCATACATACGTACAGGTAGGCCACGAACGACACGGATGGAATGAAGGAAGGCAAGCAGTGAAACGACAGGGACTGACGTTAGTATGATTAGAGTCCATCGATGTGAAATGTACCACACACAAAGCTGAGTTTGACACAGTTAGCCTCATTAGAGTGCAGGGCAGTAACACAACTAGAATATGAAGGATAGGTTCACATTTCTTTGAAGTCTCTCAAAGAAATACTAACATTTATGACCATTTATTACTCTTGTACATAGTGGCCATAAAAAAACGTTCCAGTATAATCCAATTCTTATTCCAAGAGGCAACAGAAAACATTTCCCCCCCATAGCGTTCCACATGGTATAATTGATGGCAAAGGGTACAACCGGATCCCTTTCAATTTACCTACGAGCGAATTACTTGCGACAAATGTACAGCATTGTATTTATTACCAATGCTGCTGGAGTAATAACGGTACTCGGCTCTTCTGCCATCAGCACAGGGTCTCCCCATTTCCTTTTTGCGTTGTCAGAAAGAAACAGACACAAACTCTGTTCAAGAGCTACGAATTGCTACATTTAGCATCACAAAGTAAGCCACTTTGAAAAAAGCCACTTCAGGTGTATTGACCTCAGACTGTTGGAACATCACATGAGCTTTAACTGCACAAAAAAAAGCTGTTGATATTATCCCCAATCACTACTTGTGAGCCAGTTAGGTAGTAGAGATTGAACTGGTGAGAAGGCCACTAATAACTCTTTAAATATATACTGTTCGAGATAGACTTGCAAAAATGTTAACCTATCCTTTAACATGACACTACCAATGCTTTGATAAAATAGAAGTAGACATAAAGTGTTGCTGTGTAGGCTGTGTGTGTTCATATCTGCAGTTTGTTAATTAATTGGTGCTTACGAAGAGAGGACGATGGCCACAGCATCATTGAGGACACTCTCCCCAAAGAGTAAAGCATACAGGTCCACATCTACTTTTAGCTCATTGAAGATAGCCAGCACTGTCACTGAGACACAGAGGAGAAAAAGACACGTAAATACTGTACAGCAGGAGGACAGGAGCAAAGAACAAATCGATAAGATGTCGCACTGCTTCATTAAATTACATTCTTAGTACAGTCTTTGGATGAATAGTTGCTAAAAAGCTAACATGGCACTAATTACCTGGGTCTGTTGCTGAAACGATGGCCCCAAACAGGAGGCAGTCGGTAAAGAAAAAATCTCCTCCAAGCTGGCCCACAACTTTCATGAAGGACACAATGCCATACATGATCAGCCTAAGAACAGAGAAAAAGATTTGATCAACAGCGTACGTACAGTATTTAAGTCTGAGAGTAGTAGGGATGAAGGATAATGTATGTGAACATAATCTTAATGTTGTGTTTCTTTTCCAATATTGCGATTGCAGTTCAGTATGCACCCAGCAGTTTGGAAGCAAGACATGGAAACTTATTTTTTTAGATTATTTTACGTGTAGCTTCCATTAAAGTGCATTGCAATGTCAATAAGATGTATTGTTCAGCCCTAGTGTACATCAGAGATAAACAAATAACTTACCCAATAACAAAGCAGGAGATAACTGTTCCGATGAAAGCATAGGCCAGGATGGAGCCGATGTTTCTAAAGAAATGTCTCTGAGACAGGCAAGGACACAGATTTGTTAACAAAGAGGCTTTCTAGGACTAAAAGTTAAGATGTGGCATTACAGACAAAAAAATATCAGAATAATCACCAAAAAGTAGTTTAGCCTGTTTGAAACGTGTATGCGAAAAATCCAATGTAGACTTTGAAAAATCTGAATACTTAATTGACATGCTTATTAGTTTAAACCCTCTTACCCTTTTGAGACTGTAACCAGCATGGAAGATAATGGGAGGCAGCAAAATGTTGAAAAACACTTCTGGGTCAAAGGTCACCTAAAGACAGAGGTAAGATATAACAGGTTAGACACTCATTTTAAATAGTCAACTCCCTATGTGTTAAACCGGACCCATAATATCTGCTTGTATATTCAGACTGACACAAGTTAACATCACTTAATGTTCTATTTGTATAGTTGACAGATTATGTTTGATATATCAGGTTTGCCGTTTGCAGGTTGATTGTTTTTTTACAAGATAAAACATATACTTCTGCCATTTAGCAACCGCCTGCTGGGGATTTCATTTGAGAGCGGCACACCAACAACAAGCTCCACTTGAACCATTCATCTGTTCATCCTCTTGCCTTTCTCAGCATCTCGTCGTCCTGTACTTGGTGACCTTTGCCCCGGCTGACTTCCCCCTTTAGCGTGTACTCGTAGAATCGCCCACTGACGTTGACCAGAAGTGTAGTGGGACTGGCGTTGACGGCGCAGTTGAGGATCACATCACTCATGCTCGCGGGGACATGGACTCCAAAACGCAGGATCACACCCACCAACACGCCTTCAGGAGGGAGGAGAGAGTGGGTGAGGGGAAAGCAGTTAAGGTATCTTTAGTAAATGATAATGGTTATAATATTCTTTATATTATTTTTTTACAGTTACAATAGGAATAGAACCCTAACTATGTAATATTGATTTTAATATGGACAGTGAATATCATAATGGATTAATAATAATACTTTTGAATACCAACACCCTACTAACTATGGTAGCCTATATGACATTTTGCAGGGAGCCTCCTTTGTACCGTGAAACCCAGTGGTGTAAAGTAAGTAGATCTACTCAAGTCAATTTTGAGGGACTTTTACTCCACTATATTTATTTAGTACCTTTAGTTACTTAGCAGATTTAGTTTAATGATGTAAAATATAACACTTTAGTAAGACTTTATTTAAACTAGCTGGAGAAAAATTCTCCAGCTACCCTACAGCACCTACATACAAAGTCATTCAAATTAGCCACACCTTTACCACCTTTACTTAAGTACAAGATCTGAGTACTTATTTCACCTCTGCTATTTCATATAGACATTAAAATGGGCTATGCATATGACACTGGATAAAAAGTAATACTTTTGAATATGAACACCCTGCTAAGCTAACAATGGTATATCACATATCGTAGGCAGCCTCCCCTCAAACCTTGAAACCTGAGTAAAAGCTGTCATATTAGCTTACTGGCTAAGTTGGAGGAGCTAACACCATCATCGCCAGCTAGCATTGGAGCTAAGTTAACTGAAAGGCATCAACTAAGTGCTCATACCATCAGAGGAGGGATAAGTACTCAGATATTGTACTTGAGTAAAAGTATCAGAGTGTAGGAATACTCAATTATAAGTAAAAGTCCTGCATTCAAGTAAAAGTACAAAAGTATTCGCATCAGAATATACTTAAAGTACCAAAAGTAAAAGCACTCATTATGCAGATTGGACCATTTCAGAATAGTGTATGTTTTGATTATAATTATTAATGCATTAATGAATTAATCAAGTTGGTAACGGTGCAGCTGGTTGTAATTCCTTTGTATACTGCAGGGTTACTTGTGAATTTACTCCAGGTGTTACTGAAGTCTTTTATTGGGGTTGATTATATGTCACATTATGAAACTAAACCTGCAAAGTAACTAAAGCTACTAAATAAATGTAGTGGAGTAAAAGCACACGATTTACCTCTGAATTATAGCGGAGTAAAAGCACAAAGTACATCAAGTGAAAAGTACAAGTATCTCAAATGTGTAGTTAGGTTGTTGAGTAACTTGAGTTGAGTAAATGCAGCCTACTCAGTTACTTTACACCACTGTTAAAGCACCATCGTCAGTTCTCTTACCATAGATCATGGCCAGTCCTGTTTCGTGCAGGAACCTGAATCGCCGGTGTTTGAACAGCCATATCGTTAAGATGGTGAGTGTTAAGAGCATTATGAATATAAGTAGATTGGCACTGTCTTGTCGGTGGCTTTCCTCAGCCAGCCTCTCGGTTGAGACGTTATCCATCGCATTATTATCGCCTTGGCTCCCAACGAGCAATAATGTCAACAGAAAAGGCAGAAACACAAGCGTTTTCGACGGTTTAACACCAAGAAAGAGTCCCGGTGTAAATCCCATTCTTGAGCTCTGTTAAAACGGTCACATCTGTCGTTGAATTAGTATCAGTTTAATGGGAAATACTGCTTGGACGAGATAATATCAGGATAATAACTACGAAATGACAGCTTCTTCCGCAACCTTTATCAAAACACTAGGACTTCCGGTCCTTCAAAATAAAAGTCCGTTTATGACCAGAATCAGTCCTGAGAATAACAGCGACCTCGCATGGTGTTTGAAGGTCGACTTTTGTTGTCATCATGCAGAGAATATGGTTATCATGACATGCGCCAACATTGTAATATGAAATGCATTACAACGAACCTAACAAACACATTGACAAACAGTACAAATGTAAATATGGTTAATAGTATAACCATCATAGCCTGTAAGAAAATTCAGTACCATGATAGTGACGCAATTATCTGGTGTCTTATATCTTTCTTACGTTAACATCTAAAGTGTGCAGTAATACAATGTGTTAATCATCATCACCAACCGAAGTGAAGCATTTTGTCATCCACATTTGTTGATGCTTTTCTAATGCTTGCTTACCATGCTGGTCTTTGTATTGATTTTAAGCTTTGTATTGATTTCAAACTTGAATTCTGGTCTAATAATTTGGATACAGCTGTGATGGTCTTGACTCTGCCACAGAAGTATACGCACCATCATACAAGCACCGTGATGCTTTTTAATGACCTTTGATTCAATGTCAATTGTTGCATTGTTAGTTGTTTTTCTAAAAGTATTTCAAAGCATGTCTATATGTCTGAATACTTTTTTAGTGCTTCATTAACAATTTGGTTTTTAACAACTTGTGAATGAAAACACAGAGAGTTCCATTCAAAGATAAGCAAAAATGCCTTTAAATGTTCTTTTCAAAAGGAGAACAGAAACAGAGCAAAAATACCATGGAATTTGACAACGCATACACCCTCTTCAAAACCCTCTTCAATTCTCAGGAAATGAGCTGTGATGAGCTGATTGTTGCTAAGATGTCACATATCAAATCTAGTCAGAAGTTGGTCACAGATGTTGGGGTTGATTAATTGTTGCTACATGGCACTACATGTACTTCTAGTATCGCTGGTCAAGTTTTCTGAATCTGCACAAACTACAGTTCAGACAGCAATTATTGCTTTGTAACATTTCAGCACAATTATTTTGCTATTTAAGATTTTGTCACATTTTGTTGTTCATTTGTTAATTGATAAGCATATATATATAAGCATGTCTACTAATTTGATGGTTAAACCTATAACACTCAATATATATCAATGGATAGGTTAAGTCCAATCAACGAACCAAGAGTCTTCCTGCACCACTAAACAGTTATTAAATGGAGTGCATGTAATACAGGTTATTAAGATCAGTATGTATTTATTCTAATAAGATAAAATAATGTGTCTGTTTATTGTGCACACACTCAGATGTAAGTATACTTTCTCAAAAAACATTTCTGTAACAGTTTCCTCTGACAGGCAACCGAACACACAAAACTCATCATTTTGGGACCGCACTCACCAAAAGTGACACATATCTGATGACACGTGACCCTGTCATGCACAAAGTATGTTTTAGCTCTAATTCTTCTTTAAAAATCAGTCAAGGTAATACACAGATGAATTGTGAATGTTACCTGTTTTATTTGAATAAATTAAAAAATGTGCACATTTAGACTTGACTATCACAAACAACATACATGTGACACGCTTGACATGCTTGAAACTGCAAGGCAGAAGGATAACCAATGTTTTCGGCAAATTTTGAGAGAAGAACCTGTCAGAAGAGCAAATATGTATTCGAGACGCTTTGTAGCTCTTGGAAAATTGTAAGAATTAACTACAAATTACACTTATTACGTTGTAGTTGTATGTGTCTGTGCTCTTTGGTTGCAATTAGCTTTTTCTATGACCTTTTTAAAGCTAAATTCAAATGCATGCAGTTTGCTAAAAAAGGGTATAGAAAATACTAATTATAAGCAAGGGGGGTTTTATGGAGACCTTTAACAAAACAGAAATGTAAATGTCAATGCTCTGTTGTTTCCCTCACTTTATCAGTGGACTTTATAAAGTTGACTTTATGCAGCAATGACTAAAGGTATAAGCATTTTTGATAACGTACAATTTTTGGAAATTAAAAACAGATTATGAAACTGACCAAATAACTCTATTGTGTAGTTTCACTCTATGAGTTAAAGCATGTTTTAAAAATGGTGGGGTATATTAGAATACAGCCATACACCAGAAGGCCTAACTACAGGCATATCTTGATGCCAAACATGGTTTGTGTATTGATATTTGTGTGGATTTTTCTCATATATGACCTTTTGTACGTACATGTAATGTTTGCATGAATATCAAGACCCATAATTGCTTGGATCATCATGTAATCAAAAATCTATTTAACTTAGATAGGTATCTCCCTCTTTGGGACACACAGCTATAATAACAAATGAATAGCATTCTATGCCTTATACCCCAAGTTGAACTCTCTCTAGTTTTTTTAACATGAAATTAATTTGTGGACCATATACAACCAAACCATTTCATTAACAACTTGAATGTTATCAACTGATGAATGACTACACAGAGAACGTACCAAAGATAAGCAATAAAAGCCTATACATTTTCGGATTAAAAGAAAAACAGTAAAAGAGCAAAGATACCACAGTATTTTACCACATATACGCAAAAAAAAAACCTCTTAAATTCTCAG
>NW_011369951.1:12977412-12980963 GCF_000735185.1 Notothenia coriiceps | reverse complement strand
CAAGTCTAGTTAAAAGTTGGTCACAGATGTTGGGATTTCGTGTTCTTGATTGCATACAATAAATAATCATTATAATTGCGCTACTTGCAGTTGGGTGAATATCACAAACTACAATTCACAATGCAGTTATTACTTAATAATAAATAAGATTTACCAATGTGTCTGCTTGTTGTGCAAACACTCAGATGTAGGTATACTGTCTTAAAAACATTTCTGAAACAGTTTCNACCTTTTGTACGTACATGTAATGTTTGCATGAATATCAAGACCCATAATTGCTTGGATCATCATGTAATCAAAAATCTATTTAACTTAGATAGGTATCTCCCTCTTTGGGACACACAGCTATAATAACAAATGAATAGCATTCTATGCCTTATACCCCAAGTTGAACTCTCTCTAGTTTTTTTAACATGAAATTAATTTGTGGACCATATACAACCAAACCATTTCATTAACAACTTGAATGTTATCAACTGATGAATCACTACACAGAGAACGTACCAAAGATAAGCAATAAAAGCCTATACATTTTCGGATTAAAAGAAAAACGGTAAAAGAGCAAAGATACCACAGTATTTTACCACAAGTACGCAAAAAAAAAAACCTCTTAAATTCTCAGGAAATGAGTTGAAATTAGCTGATTGTTGCTAAAACGTTACATATCAAGTCTAGTTAAAAGTTGGTCACAGATGTTGGGATTTCGTGTTCTTGATTGCATACAATAAATAATCATTATAATTGCGCTACTTGCAGTTGGGTGAATATCACAAACTACAATTCACAATGCAGTTATTACTTTGTGTAAGATTTCTGCATAATTTGTTTGCTATTCAAGATGTTGTCACTCCAAATATACAAGCGTGTTTCATGCATTTTGTCAGGATGAACTAATTCACAATTATCTGTTCATTTTAATAAGCTGATGATAGCCTTCCTCTTAGAGAATTAGTCCCAGAGTTGCATAGCATGTAATACAGGTTATTAAGACATTGGTAAATAAGATTTACCAATGTGTCTGCTTGTTGTGCAAACACTCAGATGTAGGTATACTGTCTTAAAAACATTTCTGAAACAGTTTCCTCTAACAGGAAACCAAACCACAGAACTCTACATTTTGGGATAGCACTCACCGAAAGTGACATATCTGATGACACGTGACCCTGTCATGCACAAAGCATGTTTTAGCGCTAATTCTTCTTTAAATGTCAGTCATGGTAATACCCAGATAAATTGTGAATGTTACCTGTTTGACTTGAATAAATAAAACATGTTAAACATTTTTGATTTGATTCTGTCACAAACAACATACATGTGACACACTTGTTCAGACACTTAAAAAGATAACCACAGCGACATTTCATCAGAAACTCAAACCGGACACATGGCAACCACAAACATCACAAATGAAGGACATGGATTTGTCTTTTCTGTGTGCTTTTCTGTGTCTTAATTTTTGCCAAAAAGTATGGATGTTTCAGGGCTTAAAAATGTGCATGTGCATTATGACAGCAGATAAAAAACCCTGTGACCCAAAAAGTGTTGTAGCAACATTTTATTCTGACTTCAAAATGTGACATTCTATGCCGTTCAAGCTAAGAAATAATCATCCATCTCTCAGATTTCTGCCTCGTCCTCAGTATTTAACTAGCTTCTCTTCCACATCCATTTTCTTGCATGCCTGACTAACAGCAGGTTACTGTAAAAGAGTCTGTACGCAACACATCTTATGAACTGTAGGACAAAAATTATTTTAGGATAACCGACAGTATGTTTCACTCTATGAGTTAAAGCATGTTTTAAAAATGGTGGGGTATATTAAAATACAGCCATACAGCAGAAGGCCTAATTACAGGCATATCTTGATATGTAACCTAACATGTGACAGGAACCAAAACCCACACAGAGAGATCAGAAACAGCAGACGGAGAAATAACATTTGACACAGATCGAGAATGAGAAGTAGATATGCGCAGATCCTGAGAGCATCCTGTTTCTGTTTGACATGATGGCGACGAGACTGCTTCTGTTTCTCTGTCTGACGGGACATGTGTTTGCCAAAGAACCGCCTGGTAAGAACATTTAAAATTAATATTTTACATTTTAAGTTGAATTGTGTAATACATTATAACAGTTTTAGCCAGATTTGAAGGAGCCTAGGCAGGGCTTCTGTCAGATCTAATCTAAGTTTTCCTCCAACTATCATGAAGTGAAGCTACTTTTCTTGTTCATTCATTTTTATATATAAAGTATTTGTTAATACATATAAACAAAAATATTAGTCTTTTGAGATAACTTTTTCTAAAAATAGAATCCAGATTAGAAGGCAAGGACAGCAGAACTGACATGAAATATGATTACCGTTAGATGTTAATAATAATTAAAAATAATCAACTCCTTTAACCAAATGTTAATCAAACAGCCTGGTGGTTAACGGTAAAAGCCTTCCTTAGCGCATTCTTTGTAAATTCCCTATTACGCTCTGTCACCATTTCCTCTGTGTGGGTGGGGGGGCTTTAGTCTATTACCATTTGCATTGGTCTATGTGTAACCCTGCTGTGTTTTTGCTTAGTTATCTTCATTAATCTATGTTCTACTTATCTCAACCTTCTTGTTTCTCTGACAGATGTGGAGTGTTTAGTGATGCATCTGGAATATATTCACTGTTCCTGGAATAAGGACCGGACTCCAGAGGTCAATTACACCTTCTATAGCGGGTTCGTAATTACTGACAGTGACCCTGACCCTCTCAATCAATCTCTAAAGAAGAGTGAAATCTTGGACTAACATAAAATATAAAAAGTTGACATTTTAATTTATTTATGATCTGCTGTACAGGCACTGGTTTCTGAATGTACAGTCATAGACAAAAACATCAGCGCCATCCATTGATTTGTATGTGATAATGTATAAATAGTGATTTATTTACAGGTTCCACAACAAAACACCCAGAGAGTGCCCCAGCTATTTTTCAGAGAACAGCATAAACACTGGATGCAAACAGCCCTATTTACAAACAGGTGATAGGTTCTCCGACTTTAACACCAAACTGGTACATGGAAACGACAGTTATGAAAAGATACATGAACTCACAGAGAGAGGTAAGCATTTTTACTGGGGCTCATCCTCTGGAGATACTATTTAGGCAGTATTATTTGAAAATGAAGCACAACTGTAACTTAAATGTATCTTTTTTCTTTAAAGAAAATGCTAGTATTTTTGACATAAACTAATAAAAAGAAAAAAAAGAAATATTTTATTCATGTTTGCCCCATTACCTTGTTGCCATATTGTACTGTATCTTTGAATGGTCTGTTTTTTCTCCAGTCAAGTTCAATCCTCCCTCCTACCTTCAACTATTTGCCTCATGCTCACCCTTTTTTTGATTTTACTAATATCCTTGTTTCCTAGAAGAAATTTTTAACGGATGGTAGGTGCCGGATATCCGACAACTAGACATCGCTTGTAACCTGAAGAGGTGTGTTACTCTTTAGACCCAGGTCAACCTTCGGTAGTCCAAGGAAACCTCAGGTTAGGTTTTGAACCTGACA
>NW_011369951.1:12951999-12977319 GCF_000735185.1 Notothenia coriiceps | reverse complement strand
ACTATATGTAAAACACTATAAATAACACATGACCGACCTTTCATGGTGTAACAAAATCATGACCAGTAGGATGAGGATGAAAGCACCCAACCCATACAGCACTGGAGTCAACACAGACATCGAGCTGTTCATGTGAGGAGTGTCTGTGAGTTTGAGAAAGACAGGGGAAGTTTGTTTCATTATACTGCACCTTTACTGTGTTGTTCACATGCAGAGCAACAGCTGCAGATAGTAGAAATCTTCTTTGACGTTTAATCACGTGTGATATGGTGAAAATTACACATGATTAGGAGTTTGCTCTGTCAGTTTACCCTGTACTGATTTGAAGGGAATAAGTCAGGTTTGTATTGCCCTATTGCCTACACTGGCCATCTTATATTGTAAATGTGATGGTTTTAATGGCCTAGAATATCTATTACTGGCCCCTCAACTATAGCTCTGGCTTTGAAAACAAATTTCCTAACCTAGGAAAAGCATGTTAAAAAGAAGGCTCTATAATCACTACAAATGATTGTAAATACAACATGTCAGTATTCATGAAAAATATGTTTATTCCTGTCATGCCCAGTATTCAGAATATTCAAAAATTACTAAAAGGTTCTGTGCTTAAGACAGTTTATGGTTACCAGTAGCAGTGAATGATTCTTTCATTCTTTCAGTAAGTGAAAGTAACTGTAAGTGAGTACTGGAAATAAGGTCTAGACATTTGCAGTTTACCCGTCTGAGACTGCCAAAGGCACACANATGGTTACCAGTAGCAGTGAATGATTCTTTCATTCTTTCAGTAAGTGAAACACGGGTAAACTGCAAATGTCTAGACCTATTTCCAGTCACTTACAGTTACTTTCACTTACTGAAAGAATGAAAGAATCATTCACTGCTACTGGTAACCATAAACTGTCTTAAGCACAGAACCTTTTAGCAAAAAAAAAAAAAAACCCAAGCTTTCACCTGATTTGTATTTGATTTGATTTATTTCTTATCAAATATAAACATTTAGAATATTCTGAATACTGGGCATGACAGGAATAAACATATTTTTCATGAATACTGACATGTTGTATTTACAATCATTTGTAGTGATTATAGACCCTTCTTTTTAACATGCTTTTCCTAGGTTGGGAAATTTGTTTTCAAAGCCAGAGCTATAGTTGAGGGGCCAGTAATAGATATTCTAGGCCATTAAAACCATCACATTTACAATATAAGATGGCCAGTGTAGGCAATAGGGCAATACAAACCTGACTTATTCCCTTCAAATCAGTACAGGGTAAACTGACAGAGCAAACTCCTAATCATGTGTAATTTTCACCATATCACACGTGATTAAACATCAAAGAAGATTTCTACTATCTGCAACAAACTTCCCCTGTCTTTCTCAAACTCACAGACACTCCTCACATGAACAGCTCGATGTCTGTGTTGACTCCAGTGCTGTGTGGGTTGGGTGCTTTCATCCTCATCCTACTGGTCATGATTTTGTTACACCATGAAAGGTCGGTCATGTGTTATTTATAGTGTTTTACATATAGTTTCAGCAATGGGTACATATTTCCTCCTTCATTCATTGTTATATTATCATCAACAATATGTACACGAACTGTTATCTAATGTGAGTATTTAAAATTTGAATTGTTTTACGGAATACTTGGGCTTAGCATTTGTATATCAACAACTCACCCGGTGACCTAAAATGTGTGAAGATAGGGCCGGTTGACAGCTCAGTGGTAAGATCTGGCGGCCCTGTTAAGCCGCGCTGGCCAAACATTACAGTCAATGTCCTCCTCTCTGTCGCCCACTTTCACTCTATATCTCAGATAAAAGGCAACATGGGAGGATAACTTGATGATCTTGAAAAAAATTATATTTTTCTAGTTTTAAAGCAACAGTAGATGAAAGTGGCGATAGCAATGAAATTCACATTTGGTAATGTAATGTACTTTCAATGTATGTGTGATGTTGACTAGCTGTAGTTGATATGATCATCTGATGAACATGTGCCTCCCTTCCATACAGAATCAGAATCATCTTGATCCCTGTGGTCCCCAAGCCATCCTTACCTCCTAATGTCGAGGTTAGTAGCATCAAAAACTCTAATGCTACCAAAAAATGATTTGTATTGAAACCACATTTTTTTCATTCAGCTGGAAATAACTCAAAATACTGCCTTGTTTGAAGGAAATGTACAAGATGACAGCAAAATAAAGTCATACACGTTTTTTTTGTTTTGTTTAAAGGATTGGTTTCAGTTCCCCAAGGGCCTGAAAGAGAGTTTTAAGGACAATGAGCGTCCCTGTCCTGTCCGTGAGTACTGCCATGTCCCTGAGTCTGACAGCGAGAGCTCTGACTGCTCCACCTGCTCCGGCACCACCGACCAAACCGACTGCTCCGTCTCCATCCCTGTGAACGAATCTGACCTGCCTACTTCCTGTTCCTCTTCCACCTCCACAGTCTCACCTGAGGAGGAGAAGCAGGTTTCTGTTTAGGAGGCATGTCAGTCAGGGTTGGGTTTCTTAAAACGTTATAATTCGAACAGAAATGAGTTTCATCATGTCATCAATCCAAAACCCCAGCTTAAAATGACATAATGAATGTAACCTCAATGAAGCAGAAGGAAAGGACCCAATACAATTACTGAATGAGATTGTATATCAGCATCATCATCAGGGCACTTACATTGTGATAAAAAAAAGCGTAATCAATGGCTTCTTTATTTTTGCTTCTGTCAGATATTATTTCTTAAGTTTTCATCGTTCGCCTTAATCAAGTTAAGCAAAATGGCTTTGATTAGTATTGATATGTGTAGATTTTTCTTACATATAACCTTTTGTAAATGTACATGTATAGTGTTGCATAAATATGAGTAATAATAAATCCTAATTGCTTGAATCATCATGTAATCCAAACCTCAATTAACTTAGATATGTATGTCCCTCTTTGGTACACAGCCATACAAATACATTTGGAGCAAAGCTCGGTTTAAAATAAAATGAATATGTGGACCAATTATTGTACTTAAGTACAAGAGTGTTGATTGACACTCCACAAATCAAAATCTGCAAAGCAACTAAAGGAATTAAATACATGTAATGGAGTGGAAGTACACTTTTTACCTGTGAATTGTAGCGGGGTACAAAGTAACAAGTAAATGAAATGCTTAAGTAAAGTAGCCTACTAGTCCCTCAGAATTGTACAAATACAGTAGGCTACTTGAGTAAATCTACTCATTGACTTTACACCACTCTACATGGTGATGGGTGCATGCATGAAAGGCCTACCCAAAATCAGGGTGGGGGGTGCCACAGCCCCTTAAAATATGTTTCTTGTATTATCATGTGTGTGTTATACTTATATTCCTAAAATGTTTCCAATCTTAATAGCTCTTTGATTGGACTTTTTCAATGTGGTTTGACATGCTGTAACCTGATTGTATTTTAGTCCTTTCTGTCATAACCTGATTTAATAATTAATAAATAGAAATGCCTTACGTCTGAGGAACTGTGACATTAATTTCCCAACTGCAATGATTAGAGAAACCTGAGCCTGTCCAGTTATCTCTGTGTCCATTAGAGGGAGTGCAGTGTACCACAGTAACGCTACGGAACTGAGTCAACGCATTTTTCAGATTCAACAAGGGTAGGGCGCAGGGCGGCTGGCCCCCGCAACAAGACAGAGACACAAGTCAGCTACTTCCCTAGCTGAATCGATCAGCTAACGTGTTATCAATTGATGTCTTCGTAGGAGATTTAAGATTTTGCTGAGCATTTAGTTGGTTTGATCCGCCGTTTGTCGTCCAAAAACTACAACCCGACAAAATGACAGACCCTTCGGTGGCCGACACTCGCCGGTTGAATTCCAAGCCCCAGGACCTGACGGATGCTTACGGCCCCCCCAGCAATTTTCTGGAAATAGACGTTTATGATCCACAAGTCGTCGGAGTTGGACGTAACCGTTACACAAATTACGAAGTTCGCATGCGGGTAGGTGTTGAAAAAATCAGAAGAAAAAAAACACCCTTTTAGCAGCATTAGCTTTTATTTGCTAAGCTAACTGGTAATTACTATGTTGTTGCTAGCCAGTTAGCGTATTTAGCCGCTGTGCTGGAGTCAACCGCAGGGACCGGGTTGTGACGTTGACGGTAGCAGCCTGGAGTAGGTCAAGATGGCGCTCCAGTAAAACTCAAGCACCGGGGATTTTGTGTGGCCTACTTTGTGTAGTCAGCAGGGCTGGGATCTAGAAGTTTCCTCAACATAACTACGACTTTCGGCGTACATATTTAAAGCAGCAATGTTTAAGCCCGCACACTGACTGTTAACGTCATATTTGTATGTATTTTAACCAACTGTGTGTGGCTAGTAAACGTTACGTACTGAAACGTAATGTGGTTATTACGACAGTGTGAGTCCCAGCAGACAGCATGAAGCTAACAGCTACTTATGCTACTGTCAAAAAGCTGTGGTAGACATACATAAATTACCTTCACTCAAGTACTGTACTGAAGTATAATTAGTAGGTACTTTATCTGAGCCTTTTTGAATTCACTTAATACTTCTACCCCTTACAATTCAGAGGCCAAACGTGTACTTTCACCCCACTACATCTATTTTGTTTCTTTGCACATTTGGATTAATAATAGGAAATGTAAGGGAAAACAACTCTTAAATAAGACTTAAGTAACACCTTGAGTAATAATACGACACATTATTTTTATTTTATAATTATTGATACATTAATGTGTTTATCGCTTCAATTTTGCATTTGGTGGTTTATTTGAATTACTTTATATACTATTGGGAAGTTTAACCTTTACTAGTAGATGGGAATGTTGAGCGCCTTGTAAAAGATAATAGCTGACACTGTTAAATACATTTAGAAAAAAAATGTTTTTTAAGGAAGCTGGTGACAACATTGCAAATGCGTAATTGTAACGTACTAGGTCTGGCATAACTACAAATCCTTATTTTGCGGGTTTGCTCCTGGGAGAGTTTGCAGATCATAATGTAAACACGTGACTTTCTTCACCACTTGAATGTTCTCATCCCAAGATTCGTAGGTTAATGCAGGCGTAATACGCAGTCTGATGTTTCCTTAGTTTAATGTTTTTTTGTTAAATTGCTCATCCAAATAGTGCTGTTTCAAAACGCTGCATAGAAAAACGGAAACTAACCAGATATGTTCGTTTAACTGGAAAGCATTGTTTAGTTACTTACTCCCTGTCTACAGGAAGTGAATCATGCTAAAAAAAAGCCACCTAATCTCTACTCACTGGAACATGGAGAGATGGGTGGTTATTGTATGCAACATTTCCCTTTATACCTAACTCCAAACTTTTGAGCGTTCTGGGAAACGGGTTTGCTTGGCAGGCTTTCTAATATTATTGTGAATAAAATTAACACAATACTTTACATTTAGAAGTTTAATCATTTCAGGGCAAATACAATTTAGAATACAATCTAACATAATCTAACATGAAATAGATTAGTGGCTCTTTTTCTCTTTCTTTATATAATGATTAACAACTGAACATCTTTGGGTCTTGGACTGTTGTTTGAAGACCACACACTGGGATCTGGGAAAGTTATGAAAATGACATGCATTCGGTAAAATACAATCTGTATTACAGTATAATAAATAGTCAGAGCTCTCATTATACTACAGTGTAATGGAAAGAATCAGTACAAACAACACAACAGTAGATGCTACTGTAGAGGTATAACATAAACGCCTCTGCATACTAGTCTAAGTGTTGACTTTCATACCATTAGTTTAGTCAAAATAGGGTTATATCGAGTGATTTTTTTGTCCCCTTAAGGCATCTCCACAATGACTTCAGCATTCAGTAAGATCATGTTTTTGAAAAAATTATTTTTGAAATTAATTTAGAGCTGTATATTTATTTTTCTCTGTGTAGACAAACCTCCCCATTTTCAAACTGAAGGATTCCACTGTTAGAAGAAGATACAGTGACTTTGAGTGGTTAAAGAACGAGCTGGAAAGAGACAGTAAGGTAAGTGAGTAATTATATCATGTTGTGTTTCAGACTAATCATTTCAGCAGACTGGCTTAAGCAAACTAATATTTAAAATGATCTGATAAGTGGTACTGTTGGTGTTACAGCTTGGAAAATGTAATTACTTCATAGATTAAAGTAAACAGTAGCATAACACTTTAGGTTTCGTCTTCTGTTTTAATGACAAGGTAGGTTTTGTGGTGTTCTCCTAATTAAATGCGTTGAATTAGTTTATGCCTTTGCACTGCTAGTCAAAATAAGTTTATTGCCTTGCTGGAGCTTAAATGTATTGATGCCAATGTATTGAGTTTTGACTGTTCAGCACATGAGTGTGGACTTTGGATTTCATGAATGTGATCTTTCCTGTTATTTGTTCTCCTTCAGATTGTAGTACCATCTCTGCCGGGCAAAGCCCTGAAGAGACAGTTGCCATTCCGCGCAGATGAGGGCCTTTTTGACGAGGTCTTCATTGAGGAGCGGCGATCGGGCCTAGAGCAGTTCATCAACAGGTTCAGCCATACATTTTAATACATATTTTTATGTGTTTGCATAGTAAAAACTATCTGCTAAGTTCCAACATTTGGGATTTTTATTTGGTGATAAAGGAACAGTACATTCTTTATTAAATCTTGTAAAGCTTGTGTCAAATCTGCAGTTTTTTCTTTTAGTGTTGTTTTTCTCAACTGAAAACCACATATTCAATCGAGTCAGTCGAGTCAGTCATTGCCATAAATGTATGGCCCCACACAAGACTTAACCTAATCTCTGTCTGTGCGTCAAATAACTAATCTAGTCAAAAAACAATTTTCTTTTACAAGCCTCAATGAAAAACTATTAAAACAAGTTAATTTTATCCACTGTCCATCTTTGTGTTTGTTTCTGTAGAATTGCAGGTCACCCCTTGGCCCAGAATGAGCGCTGTCTGCACATGTTTCTGCAAGATGAAAGCATTGACCGCAACTACATTCCTGGAAAAGTACGTCACCAGGGTTACTGAGGGTGGGGGGAGGGGGGTTTAACCTTTGGGGTGTAGATCGTACTCACCTTTCACTTCCCTCTCTTTCCTCTTTTAATCTCTTTTTGACTTTCTGCCTCTCTGTCTCTCTCACTCAATATCTCCCTTGTGCATTTGTTTCATAATTGTACAAAAAGAAAAGCACTACTCACTATTATTATAATATAGTATATAAGTTTGATGCATTCAGTCTTTCCCTTATGAGTGTTGTATACTCAAGGTTGTGATATAATGCGAGTCATGAAATAACGTCTAAAATCGCCACAGATGTTTACCATATGGATAAATGCAGACTGTAAATGAGTGTTCTGATCCTGTTTTGTGCTTTTGTTTTTTGTTCTTCTAGGTATGAATAAAGTAAGTCTGCTTTATTTGATCCGGTCTCCAAGAGCTTTCTGAAAGGTGGCTGCATGGGCACTCTAAAGACCAAAGGCGATAGTTCACAAATACTTAAGTAGACTAATGCTAATGCCATATAAGGGCTGGGCTATATATCGATATCATAACATTATCGTTGAATGAGACTTTATATCACTTACATTTTGGATATCAGAATATGGCATACATTGTATCTTCCTGTTTTTAAAGCCGCATTACAGTACATTGATGACATTTGAACTAACCAGACTGTTGTAGTTAGTCATATCCATATAAATATTGTTGCAATATTGAGATATTTGATCCAAAATATCAAGGTATTTGACTATCTTCATATAGCCCAGCCATATCATATATAAACAATCACAGATGTCTGACTACAATCTGTCACTTTGACTTGTAAATGTACCACCCACGTTCAACCAGTCATTTCCCAAAGACATTATAGCGTGATCATGATGTGTTGCAAAGGGAGGAACACTCTGTCAGCCCGTTTGTCATCACCCATTATCTGCCATGTAGAGAACAAATATTGTGAAATCTGAACATTTTTAATTGGAAATTAGTTTGCGGGAGTTAATCAGATGATTATAAGAAACTGGCGTACAGAGGTTTGTCAGTCCACCAGTATCAGGAGTTTAAGTTATGTCGAGTTACTAGGAAAAGGTTCTGTACATCACTAGAAAATGTACCTTTTGAAACATTTCTCTACCTAATTCTGATACATTGTCATTATCAACCCGTTATCATTGGCAGCATGGCAAACTTGCACGCTTTCCTTGCAAAAATATGTATCTCAACTTCGCTGACAAATCTTTGTACCACGATGTTCAGCCTGTCGATTCAGATATTCCTTCCTCTTATAATTTCAGTTTCTACAGACATGTGATATTTCCTGTGAATAGTGTTATAATATCGTGCCATTGCATTAGTCAAGCATTGACCAAATCCATTTAAAGCTTGAACATGTCTCTGTATTATTTCTCACGTCTGTCTCTTTCTCTCTCTTACTGCAAAGACAATACAGACTGCTGCACCTGCCCCATGTACATTAATTACGACAGCACGTCATTATAAAGCTGGTGGAAATGTCAGAACTGATAAGTATCAACGGTGTAGGAAAAACACAACTATCGCTCCAGGACAAAACTAAGAGATCCAATGTATAAATCATTTGATGTTGTGTCTTTATTAAGCCATTCCACATACAGTATGTACATTATGTTTTGATTCAGTACCAGTGAATAAGAAAACATGTTCCATATGTCCTTTTGTCATAGCTAGATTCTTTTTTTTTTTACAATTGATTATTATGTTCTCTGAGTGTCTTTTACATTTATTTGATCAAGTTTAAAATTAGGGTAATTTCCTGCTTTGATTAATGTCTTCTTTTGCTAGCGGTGATGTGATTTTGATGATAACTTCCCAAAGTCCAGCCACATGTAGCATCACGAAAGACATTTATGTTTCATTCCAGTCAATACAAATGTTCGGAAAATGCTTTTAGACAGGATTGTTTCATGATTTATTGTTTTAACTCCGCTGTCTTAGTTACATCATCATGCCTACACTTCGGCTGTGTGTTGTCGAATCAGCTATTTGGAATGTTAAGTTAGGTAAATAACCATATCTAAGCACTGTGACAAGAGGTTCATTATATGAACAATAATTCATGTTTAAAGGCGTAATCAGCATCTGGTTTATTGATCTCAAATATGGCTTATTCTGTGCTTATTTTCAGCTGGTTTATTCTTTCTATCAATCTTATTGTGAGGTGTATTAATGCATTTTATCATTACAGTTTCACTATGGGTTACGAGGAACTCCCTTGTTAATTCTGTCCACCGATTAAATTTCCTGCTGCCTGCTGGTTCATGTCTACATGTGTCTTTTCAGTTTAAAGAGAAATATAATCAGCAAAACTCAACTTCCAATTTGTGAGAAGTGCGTCACACTAAGAAGCAGTAAGAGGGGGTCATGGGGGCTGGATGAATGGCAGATAACCTCATTTAAGATTAAATGATTTTAAAAAACAAAGAGAGTTTGGAAACAGACTTTTTTTTTTACATGATTCTTACAACTTGTACATACAGATTTTACTAAATTTTAAATATTGTTTTACACAGCCGAACCTCCGCTCTTACTGGTGGACTTGGAGGTAATGGACTTTATGAAAATAAATGGTGCGGTGAGATAGAGTTATGTTTCATTTTGTACAAACAAAGTACCGTTCCCAGCACTATTAGTTAACCAACCCTCCACAGACCCTCTCCACAACCTGATAATATAAGTTTAAAATTGAAAAAACATGTATTTTAAACCTCAATGAAACTTGTAATGTGCTACAACAAAGCTCACATTAATAAAACCTTAATACAGTGTCAGATCTGTTTGTGTCTGCAGATGATAAAACACGTTAATGAACACATTAAACCCAAATCAAAGCACTTACTTTATTACATTACATGTTACTTGTTAGACGCTTTTATCCAAAGCGACTTCCATACATTCAGTACTGTGGACAATCGCCCACAGGAGTAATTTGGGGTGAGGTGTCTCAGGGACACAACGACATGCTGACTGCAGTGGGACTCGAACTTGATACCCCCTGATTCGAAGTTCAGCACTGAGCCACAGCCGCCCTGTAGTTATGAAGTTATTAAGAAATAATTTGTGAACAAAAATAATGGTTTTGCATTTAATACTTTTTTTGTCATATTTAATTGTATATTGAATATTTGGGTTTTGCATTTTTTTAAATTTTCTACATCTTTTTTTTATATAGTAAAGCACTATGTTATTAGGTTCAACATTAATTTAGTTATCAGTATTAATGTGAAGACGGCCGCTTCAGCTCTGTAATCATAATTACTTTTTCTCCATACTTGGAATGTGAAAGACAACATTTCTTAGATCACAGCAAATAAAAAAACTCTCTATTTAAAAAAGTCAGACTATCCTACCTTTTTCCGGTTCATAATTTTTATAAGGTCCATAAGAAAACCTAAATATTTTAACATTTTATTTCTGCATTGACGATAGGGCGCTTCTTTTGTGTCGTTTCCATTTATTAAAAGCACCAATGTGTTCAATTAGTCACCGCATTTTATAACATTTTAAGACGTCATTAATAATCACCCTTTTAAACCAGATTAATGCATTATTACAGTATAAACATGTTATATTATAAACAAACAAATGTAACCTGAGCACAGTCCCAGTGCTGTAAATACAAGGAATACAGTTTAGGTGGCAACAAGGAATATAAACTCTAGCTCTTCAGTGACAACAATAGGTCTTTTGTTTCACTAAACATGAATCTGAAAGTCCTCTAATCTATTTCTTGTTGTTCGCATTCAGGAAATAAGAGTCGGACAAATATTGTGACCACAGGTGGATTAAAGGAGTCCCTGAATACTGATATTGTGTGTAGACCTTGACCAGCAGGTGATCCAAGATATGACTGTAATAAAAAAGAAAAAGAACAATACAAAAGTGAATACAGTTCATTTAGTGCCTGCACTGCACTAAACTACTAAAAAACACTGTGAGGTGTGAGTCAGGATTATTTATTTATCCTTACAATCTAAAACATAAATCTTTACAATGTGTACAGCATACGACCCTCTAGATTCAGGAAATAAAAAGTGAGAAACCACCTTTTGGGATGACATAAACATGTAGTCTGTGTGAATGAGTAGATTAAAGTAGAATGAATAAATGAATTAGAAATGTTTCCTGGGATACACACACTGCTCCTGAGCTTTCTCATCAGGGAGAACTGTGACCTACAAACTGGTGAGCTTTGATGTGCTGGCCTTGTCCAGAGTAATGACCGTGGCAGACAGGATGGGCAGAGAAGGCCAAGGCAAAGATTAGGACGTGTTTTTGTTAGCGCTTCTAACACTGGAGCCCAGTGTGCAGCCATGACACTTGTTGTGTTTGCAGAGACACCCAGTTGGGTTAGATTGATAAAGTGGAAGTAAATTGAAAGAGCAACCCAAAGCAGTGTGACTTGGCAAGTACAAAAGGTGAGACGAGGCTACTAACGCACCATCAGACAAAAAGTGATGGGAGGAGAGGGAGAAAATAAAATTCACAAATCCTTTTTTTTTTTTTAAAGTTACATCTGGTTCTTGTTCAATGCATGAAAAACAATGCACCCTTTCCCAGGAACAGAAAAATAAATCTGAACCTTCTTCTTGTGCAGTGGCCCCACATTTATCTTTTTTGTTTTTACTTGTCAGTACAAACGTTATTAGAAAGATTAACTACAGTGACTTTAAATCAAGAAGAAGTCAGCGGTGTAAATTAAAATTAATCTCTGAGTGGCAGTAGGAATGATGTGTTCCCGTCGCATGGCTGCACTAAATCCGGATAGAGAGGGCATCTGACCAGGGGTCCGAGATAAACAGTTGCCCCAAAGGCCCATTTTATTGTGTGTCAGTTGCTTTGTGGTGATTTTATGTATTGGAAATGTATTAAGGGATATGCAGTGCGAGAGCACCATATTATGATGTATATCTTAATTCACACTATGTTTTGTAGAAGAGGTCAAAATGTCTCTGACAAACACATATTTCAAAAAGATTTAAACTCAGTTTATGTGACCTTGGTGAACAAACTTTTGCTCTACGTACAAATATAAAATGTGAACAAAAGTGACTAATTAAGACATATTGTAAAAAATAAATAGAATTGAATATGAACCTAGTTCCTATATGACTGATGGCAGCGTTTAACAACGTTTTGCGTCAACATGCATACAGAATATCATAATATGTTATAGTCAGACAGTGGGGAACAAAATTATTTCTGACAACCTTAAAGTTTCTGAAGGAGAAGAAAAAGGCAAAATATGTATGTTAAGAGTTTTTAAAAGTAAAAACACCTATTAAGTTTATTATGCAACTGTAACATGTGTAACTCCACACTAAATAAGGTCATAATACTTTAAAACCCAGCTGTAAGTTATGTTTTACCAATTTTTTTTCAGCATATGTAAAAGCAAAAAAGAGAAAGTCTTGACCTTTTCGTTGACATTATTATTTAATGATGCCACATAGTGTTGCTGTTGCATCAGCCTGCATGGTCAATTAAATGCATTTTGGGGACCCCTCATTTACATGCATGATGTCACCGAATTCCATCATACACAGGCCAGGATGAGGATGCTGCAGTCAGTGTGTGACACAAAATATCTAAAAATGACAGTTTTATCAACCCCACTGACCCTCATGCTCTCCCAGGTCACTGAGGACAAAATGACATGAAAGAAATAGTTTGGTTTTCCCTCCTTTTTAAAAAAAAATCTGTGGAACAAAGCGAGCGGATATAGCGTGGAGTGTCGCCGGCCTAAACATAGCGGCTCACAGAGGGGGGTTTCCATATATGGGCTTTCTACTACGGGGTAGCACGCTCACTCTCTCCATGCTCATTTTCTGTATCTTAAACAGCCGCCCTCTTGTTACTTTTCCTCTTTTCTTAGTTTGTATGATCTGCTCTCTACACATTGACCAGAGCAGCGCTGTTATCCTAAAATGTCAGAGTAAACATTGCGTCTGTGTTTTAAGGTTTTAATCGTTTTAATTCATGAAACTAAAGCCCCGCCCCTTTTCTAATTTGCGTCAGTGTGTGTACACCCCGCCCCTCCCGTAGGATCAAAACTACACACCCTCAGCCGAGCGGGATATTTCATCAGCGACCACGGAAACAGCGTCTTTAAACACCAACAGCCAGAAGATATTAAAGGTAATACCCTTCGTCATATAAATGTTAAATGAAACATTGTATTATCAAGCCGAGTTGTCTTGTAACGACCGCCATTGTTGTTAAATGTACATCATAGTGGACTGATGCAATCCTCCGTCAGTTGTATTGGCGCTCTAATGTTTACAAAGCTCACAACGTGCTTCTTCTCCTCTGTTCGTTATGTTGAAGAATACAACAATAGGTTTATAACTGAGCGTTAAACACAAATGTTCAGTTTTATTCAAAGTATGTGTCATTTAAGTGGGCAGCTGTTGAGTCAGAAGCGTAAACGGGAAATTACAACGGAGTAAACTATTGGGTATTTCCTGTTAAGGATCCGCGGTCGGGTTTTTTGTTGTTGTATTTTTACATTAAAAACTAAGAACAGGACTCGAAACGTTTTCGTGTTTCCACTCGGTGTTTTCATTCATTGTTTTGGCCGGAGAGTCCAGCAGTGCGACCGAGGCGTGGGATGAGCAGCTACGTTCAAAGACTCGCACAAATCCTCGAATTCCATACATCCAATACAATATCCTTTCGTAAAACAGTCCCAGGTACAATAGTTTCCTCTGAACTTTAACACAATATTAACAAATCACCGTTACATCTAATGTAAATCTAATGTAACTACCAATATGCTCCGATACAATTGTACACACGTACAAAGGCTAGTGAGGATGTCCCTCTGATCTTTGAAGGCAACATTTGCAGCACGCTAAAACCGGAGCCACGTAGCTAGCTTGTGTTTCAGTCTCTGACAGATGGACAGCTGAACATCGTCCACTATAATTAACTCTGTCCGTAAGTAAAGTTTTTTAAGTGCAAATTAATGCATTGGTGCTCAACAATCACGAGTTGAAGTAACAATAATTATATTTACGATTTATTTATTGCTCAGTACCACGTTGTCTGCATCCAGGGTGTTACCATGCTTGCGTTGCATCAGCCGATTTAAAGACACCCCAGTAATTAAAATGTAGTTAAATCATTGTGGTGGTGAACACAAGAGTATTGTATGGAGGTGTAATTTGATACAAACCTCTCTGGCTGTGGTCAGGTGGTTTGATGGAGGATGTTAGACTAACCTTAGAGCCACTATGCTTTCTTAAAATCGAGGCTTAATCAATACAGTTTTAACAGCTCAGTACAGCTAAAGACAACCCCCAAACGCTAATCCAAATAGTGAATTTGCCAGATGTAGTAATTGCCTGTCTTTGCTGTTGCTATAAATGTGTAATTTCTTTATTATTCTCAAGTGAGAGCCCAAAATATTCAATGGAGTTCACATGTTGCAACATGTCATAGTGTTTCTATTTGTCCTCCTGAAGGTAAACATAGCATCATTAAGTCCAATTAAACCCTGTTCAAAGTGTGTTGGAGGTGGTGAGCCGATTACATGGCCATTATACAGTTGTTGAATTATATTGCTCTAAACTGAGAGGTACATTTACATCACTGGAGTTAGTCTAAATATTAGACATATCTATCTGAGTGAAAATAAACCATGAATTGTGGGTCTATTTTATAACTGCTTAATATGTACGTTTGTTATGACAATGCTGCAAGTAATGGGTTCTCGGTACATTATTGCATCAGCTACCAAGTCCTTATTCGGTCATAACCATATTGACATCTTGGGATAAGTTATTTGGATTGCCCAACATTCCTCGTTATCTCTAGTGCAATGGTCAAAGTAAAGTTTACCAGAAATTGTTTGCACCAGCTCCTCACCAACCTACACCTCAGTATCCGGGTCAGGGTACATTTAGGCATCAAGCATTAAGTCAACATTCCGACATGATGACCAATAGGCATATTTGGTTAAATGCATGTATAAGAGTTATTTTTATTTTTTCCTGTGAATAGATTGCTAGTAGAAGCTGGGAAATGTTGCATTCTAGTTTCTAATTAATCAGAGCATAATAATTACTTTGAGTGAACACGTACGTGTCAGGCTGATTGGTTATCCGTTCTCATAATGTGTAGATTTGTACTTAATGGTTTTGGCTTTGACCATGGGAAAGTGAACAGATCCTTACATTGTCACATTCCATCTCGCAGCACAGAGCAGTTTTTGGCAGGACCACTGGTTTTCGGCCAGGTGACTTAAAGGGTCGTTCAGTTCAATCTCAGCGGTCGGTCTCTTCCCACATACTTTAGTTCAACCACAAACACAGCCTTTATGCGAAGCTAACGTGAATCTTATACATACAAACATACATTTCTGGCTCAAAAGAAGTACTGTTTATAACTTCAAACACCTGGAAAACCATTGTTTCTCTGTGTGATTCTCGAAGAATGGTTCGCCGACTCTGTCCAGCCAGTCGTGATACGGTGTCTCTTCCAGGGTTACGCAAGGTCACATAGGCCCGTTGGATGTTAGCCCTGCAGAGAACTGAACATGGTGTTCCCTTTGTTCATCTGCTGGCACAAAAAATAACGGTACAACAATGGTGTCAGTAGGACTATTATTTGTATTACGGAAAAGGGATAGACTAGTACAGGATGTTCATTAAATGTAGGCTTTAGGACAGGGGTGAACTCAATTTCATCAAGGGCCACATCAGCATTATGGTCAAAGCGCCGGTTGTAACTTTAAGACTATATAAAAATACATATATAAATATTTAATATATATAAAATAATGTATTGTATTACATTATTGCCTCTGCATTGGATTATTATCGGATAGGGTAATAACTTCATAATTAACTACGTCTGAAAGCAGAAGTCTAGGGAAAATAATTGCAAGTCTCTTCGGAAAGAATGTCACAATATGATTTAAAAAGAAAAGCCAAATTCTGAAAAAAAAGAAGTGACATTTTAAAAAAACCATTTTGACATTTTGAAAAAAAGAAGTGAAAGACAAATCTATTTATGAGAAAAAGGCAAATTCTAAGAAAAAAAGACATTTTGAAGATAAAAAGTCAAATTCTGAGAAAAAATACATATGTTGAAGAAAAAAAGTCAAATTCTGAGAAAAAGTCAAATTTGAGATGCATTGTGGGACATGCATTTTATGGGCAACGTGCTTCTGTAAAGTAGCATGTAAGTTAATCATATATTATATTCTTTGCAAGCTCTTATGGGGCCACATAAAATGAAGTCGCGGGCCGGATTTGGCCCCTGGGCCTTGAGTTTCACACCCCTGCTTTAGGACTATATCCCATGCACATTTTGAGAAGTATGTATATAAATAAAGAAAAATATTACAATGTCTGCATTAGCAGGTGGAAATATGGTCAGTCAAAATCAGATTTACATTTTTACATTTGATGAAAAAAGCTCAAACTGCTTATAATTTAAAAACAAACAACATTTATTGCAATCTTTTGAATAATATAAGGATTGTGAGGGGCAGAATCTTAAATTAATTTAGCTTCATGTTTTGTTTTTTCAACGTGGGAGTGGATTTTGCAATGGATAATTAGATATTGAACAATTCTACCTTAATATAGTATAAATAATATTGCTTGTTCGGTTATATAACCATAGAGCTCTGTTGTTGTGGTCGAAGGCGGCAGTCAAAACAATGCCATGCGTTGTTGGTGTCGATAGTAGGAGTAGCAGCAACAGGCTATAAGGAGGTTAGGCGGTTTGTTTCTTCTCTGAATAATCCTCTTAGAGTTTGTGCCGGCAGTTGCAGCAATGCTAAGTCTAGTAACAGGCCCATTTTCCCAGAATCCCGCTGTAATGGAAACACTGTTAGTCCTACAACACAAATAGCTTTTATATTGCCTCTTTAAAAAGAAACTTGAATTTACTCTGGTTAGGTTGACTCTCAAGAAAGTAAATACAACGAAACAACAAGGCATTAATCAACTCGTCAACACTTAAAATCTGCTAAAGTCATGTGTATTCATTTGAGATGAAGATCATAAAATGGCTGCAGGAAGAACCTGGTCTTTTCATGTGGGTGTGTGGGTTGTTACGTAGCGGAGCTTACACACGCACCTACAGGGACACACCTCCGTGCAACTTGGCATAGAGTAAATCTGCCCCACTTACACAAACGGGGACCCTCGTGAAAACCACAAGGAAAAGATTAGCAGTTACAGTAGGTGACCCGCCTGGGGTCATACATCAAGCAGCTCGGTGCATTTCTAACTGTTGGGTGTCTGAAGGCTCAGAGAAAGAAACAATTATGTGGGAAGGAAAAAATGACATTTCCTAGACAGTAAAAATTATTGAGTTTTTTTCCTTTTAAGTATACTTTCAAACTTGAATTGCTCCTAAGCCTAGTTGCTTGATACAACTTTCCAGTTTGCACAGTTTTATCAAAGGGTTTTTTTCTTCTGCTTAGCGAAGGTGTTGGTTTGAACCCCCGAGGAGATCACAGCCGGCCGGGCACAGTTCTCAAGTAATAAATGTTTATTGACTCAACATTGACATTGTCAGACCTCAGATCCTGGTGTGTGTGTGTGTGTGTGTGTGTGTGTGTGTGTGTGTGTGTGTGTGTGTGTGTGTGTGTGTGTGTGTGTGTGTGTGTGTGTGTGTGTGTGTGTGTGTGGAAAAGGCTACTGGAATGTCACACCAAGTGGGGAGTGGGAGAATATCCTCCATGTACCAGTTTCCCATCAGTCCTCAGAGGGCTGAGTGTTTATTGTTGGGTGCTCTCTGTGTTGTTTGTATTTCATTGTTTGACAGAGTAGGTCTTTTTTCTTCACGTTAACTGTACTGAGCAGGATATTCTCTTTTGAAACGGTTAGACTAAAAGAGCTTTGATAAATAGGTGATGTTGTTTTTATGATATTAATAGAATACTGTCATTGTACTGAGACATTGTGAGAGCTTTGATCCTGTGTGCTATGAGAAAGAAAAGGCCAAAATTAGACCATAACATAATGTACAGCCGAAATACTGTATTCTCCTTCCTTTTTGAAATGATCTAATCTACTGTGTGACCCAAAAGAACAGAAATCGAGAACTAACTTTGCGTGGTTGTGGGTAGCGCTTGGCCTATTTTGCATTTCGTTGGGATTCCTCAGAAATACAAGCTGGTTAGAAAAACCTAGACATTGTCCGACCACAGCTACGCATGTTGAGTTATGATCGATCAAATATTTGATTTATCTTTGATCAATTAGCATAATTTTTCATGACACTTTTTGGCTGCCATTTTTATCCATTAATTCTTAAACCCTGAAATATCTGATACACATTCTCGTTTCTCACACCTGAGTCATGCTCCCTCTTTCCACCGGAGCTGAGTAGGGAGGACATTTTATTTTCCACATAAAGTTGGAACAAAAAAAAAACCGGCTCTAGCCTCATGTTGCGTTATGTTCTTCAATGAGTATGTGTTCTGCTAGGACCAGTGCTTTTTAAATTAGTTTTAATTGGACAATAGAACCGAAAAAACCTCGACAGCACAACCAAAAAATATACTATGTATAAATCTCTCTGCACTCTTTGCCCCACCATCTTTATTTTCACACTGTTAATACATGTGAAAAGGCTTTTTCTGCCTGACCTGTGATCCAGGTAGACAGCCACGCTCACACTGTGCTACATAACGGTCTGGTTTTGTTGCGGGGTTAGAGTTTCACTTCTCCTCTTTGTTGCCTGACTGGTGAAGTGACTGATGAGCCTAAAATGTCCGTGCGCCTTCTCAGCACTAACACCAGGAATCAGGTGTCAGCATTAATAGCTTCAGACTGGGTGCAGCGTTGCCGTTGACTTTGCTCCACCTCCTACCTTCAAAGTCTACTTGAATTCAAGGTGCTGGTGCTCTAATGTCTCAAAGGGTAATGAAGCATCTACTTTTTCTTTTGTAAATTGCTCCGAATCAAAAGATTAATCGGGTATGTCCTTAATCCCTGAGAGCTGAATTCAGCCTTTTTATGGCTTCACTGCTGATCCTTTTGGACGGTACCCATTTCAGGACTGTAGAAGTTTTTTACTGATCAATTGTCATTGGCAATTTAAAAAAAAGTCATGTCAGACAGTGGTAGTTGTAGTAGTTGTAAAAGAAGTGTAGTATTTGCAGATAAGATAAACTTGGCCCTGCCCTAGACTTAAGAGACACTTTGTCAAGACTTGTATGTGCAAGTGTGCTTTATTTGCTTTTACCAAATAAAAAAACTGGAATGACCTCTAATACTAATAAGAAAATGGGAAGTCAACTCTGCTGGCCAAATAAACTTGAAGCGATGACACGTTTTAATGAAGGCAAATATTGGATTGTTAGTGACAGACATTCACACACACTCATTCACACACACTTGATGTGTGAAGCTTTGTTCACAACATTGAACTGTGGCTCTTCATGGACATCTGAAAGTCCAAAAGTCATCAAGTCCACTTTATTTAGTGACGGTGAAATCAAAAACTGACAGCATGGTGGGTCTTTGGTCCTGCTTTCTAGGATTACAGTACATAGAGAAGTATATCATCTAATATATTTTGACATTTGTTTATTGAGTCTCTCAGCAGGAGCAGCTGCGTGTAAAATCGTCATTAAACATCTCATCTTCGTAGAGAAACACAGATGAACCTGTTCAAGCACTACGATTTGAGGGGAAAAAATGTCATGCAACAACCTCTACAAAACCAAAACATCTTAAACGGCATTAAGAAATGTGGCAACCTCGTGACTAGTAGGTTCCTGGAACTGGTCTGTAACATACTTCTGCAGGGTGTGTTTTGTCGATGGTGATTTACGTCAAACCAGTCTTATTGTCACCTCCTCAGACAAACAGAAAACGTTGTATCTTTCCTGGTCAGATGAGCTGTACGCAGTGTCCTTGACCCGCATTGCATTTTGTGTGGGTCTGTGTGTGTGCATGGTGTGTTTTGCAGAATCTGTAATCATTATCATTCAACCGTCCCTAAACTTGAACAAATCATTACTCCTGACGTAGAGTGTGATGCCCTTGTCCTTGAGGATGTTTTTGTTTTTTTAAATGATTGATAATGCAGCAATATTATTGTGCTCTGTGTTTCAAAAAGGATCAGTATGGTTCATCACACCGGAGTGACTTGTTGAACACAGTTTGGTTCAAATAAAAGTGAGCTGCTCCCTCTTTGTGGATGGATTTGTCGACCAGTTCCACGGTTTGGTCTTAGCCGAATAAGATTTCTTAAGTCAGTCTATTTTTTGTGTAGTACGACTATTTTCCAAGAAGCTTAAATCATATAGCAGGTGTTTATTAACTTAACATTTCTTACGTCTTGGACAGGTATTAATAAACTTAACTATAAGAGGTTTTTCTGTTATATAAAGTCATTAAAGCACAACAGTACTAATTTGATTTCAAGGGTAAAATTGAAATTGTTACTCGAGTACCGTGTTACTGAACTCAGGGTACGGTTCAGTACCCTGAGTGTGTCTTTATTATATCAACCTTGTGGCAGGGCAGCTGGTTCATCTTATCGAGCTGCTGGTTCACACTGTCCTCCTCTCCCTTGTTGATATTAGCTTGCAAAATTCAACCATATCATCTCTTCACAGCCCTGGCTTTCCCAGGCTTCTCCCTATCAGCCTCTTTCTGCTGAAAAAACATATCAAAAGTAGCAGTGTGTCCTTTCTCGCAGTGAGGGAGTGGTGAGGAATTACGCTAGGTGCTCTTGTGTTTTCATATGGGTGTGTGTGCTGTGGCCGGTTTATTTGTTGAGGCCGAGTTGAGTGGTGGATAGCAGTAGGTTTACTTTTGTCTTCATGAGGTGTCTTTGTGCCCTACTGCGTTTCATCATGTGTTACTACAGTATGCGGTAAAAGGTGAAGGTATGAATTCCTGGAAGTTGCGTAACTGGTATTTATTTATACAGGTTCCTGTGTAGTGAAATGTTTCTTTTCATTGCCTCACCAAAGCTGCTGACAGACCCTCTCCTTTTTATTAGAGGAGTGGAATATTATAGGAAAGTCTCCAACATCGCCGGTGCTACCTGAGTTCACTAATCCCTACAAAAACCAACTTGTTACAAAATTGTTACTTGTTTTGTATAGCCCCTGTGGGACCGGCCGTGTCAAGGTGACAAACATTTATGTTTACTTCACTTTCTTATCCCTGCCTGTAGTTTGAAATCTTTTCCTGATAAAAAATGTGGCTATAATCCTAGGACACGGTGTCAAACACAAGGCCGTGTGCATATAAGCTTTGGCAATATCTGAATAGTTCCTTGTTTTGAGATTTTGTTTTCTTCTTATCTTTTTCTACAGGGCCTAATCTGCTGCTGCGAAGCGCAGAAACCGCTGATCTGCCACTTCCTGTTTCGTGTGCTTGAGGGACTCCTTCATAAATCACAACAACGACATTCAATTAATTATTGTATGCACCACGTAACGTGCGTGTAAACCTATCTGGTAATAAACCTGTTTCTGATTCTTATTCTCAAGGACCAATAATAAGCAAGTACTTGGTTAACCTACCCATCTGCTCGAGTACTTCTACCCACAGACCAGTCGCACGTGTTCTGTTTGGGGTGTGTCAATCACACACACCCACACTCGAAGAATTTAAAACACACAGCCCGGTCCAGCCCCCCCCCCACAGTCACAGCAAATATGGCCCACAAGCTGGCCACCTTTGGCAAAGTCTTACTGCGTCGCCGGGCGTTGGACTTCTCCGGGGAGGAGACCCGATTCGCCCGCTGCCTGTCCACCCTCGACCTCATCGCCCTGGGGGTCGGCTCCACCCTCGGCGCTGGGGTCTACGTCCTCGCTGGTGAGGTCGCCCGAGAAAAGGCCGGACCCGCCATCGTCCTCTGCTTCCTCATCGCCGCTCTGTCCTCCATGTTGGCCGGCCTGTGCTACGCTGAGTTCGGCGCCCGTGTCCCCAAAACAGGCTCGGCGTACCTTTACAGCTACGTGACAGTGGGAGAAATCTGGGCCTTCATCACAGGCTGGAACCTCATCCTCTCCTATGTGATAGGTGAGCTTTCTTTCAGTGGAGTTGTTGCAGCACATTCATGTTCTGCAACCTGATGCATTTAAAAGTATCCTTTAATAACGTAGAGAACAACGTATAGGATGAGTCACTTTCAGACACTGCGTGGTTGAGGTATTCAAGTCATTTTGTCTTCTCTTTTAGGTACGGCCAGTGTGGCCAGGGCGTGGAGCTCAACATTCGATAGCTTGGTTGAGCAAAAGATCTCTGGCTTCTTTAAAGCTTCAATGACAATGAAGGTGCCAGGAAATGTGCTGGCTGAATACCCGGACCTGTTCGCCCTCATCCTGGTCCTGCTGCTCTCTGGTGAGTTACCCCATCATCATCATCATCATCATCATCTGACTCTCAGTGGTTCCCAACCTGGATCTCCTCTGGGGGGAATGGGATAAATATGAGAAAGTGCATGATGATTGTCTTATATAATATATTAGGGCATTAAGAATATCATCCGAAAAGTGATACTATGTAGGCCACAAAAGTCATAGCATAATATAGTATGCCATCAAAAAAAGTAAAAATTCATGGTATGTCATAAAAAGTAATCGCATAGTATGACTTTTTTTATGACTCTTTTATTGACAGTCACATTGTTTTAAAGAGCTGTTCCATTTTTCAATAAATCAACCTAAGGAGGAAACATCGATCTTCGGTTGGGCTTACAAGTCTGCGAGAATTAAAAAAAATTACTATCTTTTCAAATAAAGAAGTCACTTTAATTACTGCAGTTAGTCTTTATTAGTATTGTATTAAAAACATGACATAACAGCCAGAACAGACCGGTCACACTAATATTGCCACTAGTCTTGCATGGCAGTAGAACTCATTGGTGTGGTGGTGTTGCTGACTGATGGTGAGTTTGACGTTATGAAGCTTCCACACCTCCACCCACATAGCAGGACATGTTGTTAGTGGTGCTGCGATGTGAAAGTTCCTTGTCTCTGTTACATCCCTCTCTTCTATTCCTGCCCTCAGGACTTCTGGCCTTCGGTGTGAACGAGTCTGCTTTGGTGAATAAGATCTTCACGGGCGTCAATCTGGTGGTCCTGGGCTTCGTTATCATCTCCGGCTTTGTGAAGGGGGACTCGGCCAACTGGAACCTGACGGAGGAAGACTACGTCAGCTACATAAACAGCTCCAACAGCACTAAAACTCTCAAGTCAGTATTTCAATCAGCCAGTGAATGTTTGTTTTTTACAGTTCCACATGTTTCTGATAGCTAAACTTTGTGTCTCTCTTCTTCTGTGACTCAGAGTTGATGAGGAGTTTGGCGTAGGCGGCTTTGCTCCGTTCGGCCTGACTGGAGTCCTGTCTGGTGCCGCCACCTGCTTCTACGCCTTTGTGGGCTTCGACTGCATCGCAACAACTAGTAAGTGTCTTTCATATTTCCATAAAAGCCCATGTAGAGAAGCAGCCTCACCAAAATGGCTTCATAAACAGATATACAAATGCTTACTTGGTATTGAAAGTTGTTCCCATGATTTCGTGTTTAGTATGAACAGATTCTAATCATGGGAACTTGTTGACTTACTTCCCCTATGGTCACACAGACCTGAAGTGGAACTGCTGATGGTAGTGAGTTTAGATTTTTCTGAACCAGGTATAGTCCGAGAATAATTGCAATACAAAATATTGCAGTTTCATGACCAATTTATTCCACTGATATAAAAATATAAAGCATACCGGTAATAATGCAAGATCACCCTCTGAATACTTTGCACATATGTATTCAAGCTACCTCTCTTTATATCTGCTCAGCTTTCCACTTGTTCTAAACATACTGCACATATTTTGTTTTATTATTCTGAGCATTTTGTCAGTATACTGTTTGTAGTTTTTTTGTGAATATCTATATATCCTTTCAAATATGTTGTGCTATATTTTAATGTTATAAAAGTGTTATTGTTTTTTATAATTGTTTGGTTAATTTGTCTTACTGTCTTTAACTTTGTTTATGTGCGCACCATATACACCAAGACAAATCCCTTGTATGTGAAAACCTACTCTGATTTCTGAAGAGCAAAATCTCACCCTTACGATATATTGCCTTCGCTTCTTTTTTCATGCAAACACTTTTCCTCATCTTATCCTCTTTTTTTCAAATCTCCCCCTGTCTTCAGGCGAAGAGGCAAAGAACCCGATGCGCTCCATCCCTGTCGGCATCGTGGCCTCGCTGCTGATCTGTTTCTTCGCTTACTTCGGTGTGTCCGCCGCTCTCACGCTCATGATGCCGTACTATGAGCTGAACAGGCAGAGCCCCCTGCCCGAGGCCTTCAGCTACGTGGGCTGGTCCCCCGCCAGATACATCGTGGCTGTGGGCTCCCTCTGCGCTCTGTCCACCAGGTGAGGGGCCACACTGTGATCTTAGCCTTCTGTTGTCAAAGGTACAGTCCTAGTATTGTATCTCCTTAATATATCATCAAAAAAGCGATACTACGTAGGCCACAAAAAGCATATACAAAGGCTGAGTATAGTAAGAAGAGTCATAAAAAGTCAGTCAAGATCAATTTTCTTTTAAGGAGAAAACGGCCATCTTCGAGATTTGTAAATAAGCATTTATAAATAACTAAAATAAGTGCATCAGTTTAATTACTGCAGCTTTCCTAGTCATTGTTAGCATTGTATTAAAAACATGACATAACACAACATTGTATTTATTTAGTTTTGCACAACACTGTTAAAGCTGAAGTTTAATGCTTTCTATTTCCCCAGTCTGCTAGGCTCCATGTTCCCGATGCCCCGTGTTATCTACGCCATGGCGGAGGACGGCCTGCTGTTCCGTATTCTATCCAGGATCAACGAGCGCACCAAGACTCCTCTCCTGGCTACCATCGCTTCTGGCGTTGTGGCAGGTACAATCACTGCCTCTATCTGTGTATCATCTTTTACGGTGTTTGATTATCTTTACCTGGGTAATTTCCTGTCATGTTTGTTCATCGCTTGAGGCCAGGCAGATTGTCTCTGCCAGGGGCGGACTGGGACTAAAAATCAGCCCTGGAATCTCAGCCAGCCCAGCCCACACAAATTGGTAGAGCACGCTCGTGAACTGTCAACGGGGAGGGGGGGTGCTCGTGAACTGTCAACGGGAACGGCCCGCTGAACGGACCTCTGTCGCCTGTCAGCGCAACTTAAATGATGCCGTTTAAAAACAAAATAAAGGGCGGCGACCGGCCGTTCTGTGATTCTCCAGAACACACAGATGGCCAGTCCGCCCCTGGTCTCTGCTGTGTCTATCCCGTCAAGTCTGTCAGAGCTGATGTTTATATTTCTCTGGGGTC
>NW_011369951.1:12932753-12951982 GCF_000735185.1 Notothenia coriiceps | reverse complement strand
GCGTTGGACCTTTCCACTCGGGCAGAACAGCAGCTTGATGGTTAAAGTCTCCCGGAGCGGTTTCTCCTCCGTCTCCATGCCGTACTCGTCCACCGCTGTCTCCTCCGCTCACGGCCACCTTCTCCCCTTCCCACCATCTCCACCAGCTCTCCGTCTGGCTGAGGAATTCAGTCTGCCGGGCTGGTACTGCAGAGGGAGGGGAGATATGTGAATTCCTCAACTTTTATTATAAGATTACTTTATCTGTGCCCAGAGGATTGGGATGCAGGTTATTCTTCTAAACTGCTTCTTTGATATTTGCGATGTCTTGCTAAAGAGTAGTTGCCACATTAATTACAACTTTTCAGAAGACTTTGTGTGCTTTATTAGAGATGGCAAAAGTAACACAGTCTTTACCAAGTAGAAGTAGAAATACTCGTGTTTAAAACAGATACTCAAGTACTGACTAAACTAAAGTAAAAGTAAAAGAAGTATGGGCTTTGAAATGTACTTAAGTAAAAAGTCCCATAACTTCCAACTGGTTTACGATTTTAGTAAACTGACCCTCCCACTTTTATATAATAGAACAGGTAAGATGTCATTGTTAGCTAATGATTGTTTCGATGCTGAACAACAGCAAATGACAGACGTTTTTCATTGGTCCCTCTGTTCTTTAGAGAAGACCAGAAGGATGGATTACACGGTCGGTTTCAAATCAATAGGCCACGCAATGGCTCTAATATAATAATGCACACGCCACCCCAAACACACATTAAAACTAAAGTAACCAGCCTGTGTTGAAAGAATGCAAGAAGTAGAAAGTGCAGGATTGGTGTTAAAGTGTAAGAAGTAAAGTTGTTCATCAGAAAAATAAGTAGTGTATAAGTAAAGTATGTACTATGTCTGAGTTCTAAAGTAATTTGTACTCCACACTTCCCCCTCTAGCATTTAATGAATTAAAAAGTGCTTAACCTGAGGATGAGGACACAGATGGGCCCACTAGAAGAGTACGCCAACAGAGTTCCGAAGACATGAGGTCCGACCAGCGCTGCCAGGCTCGAACAGGTGAAGGCCATCAGAGCTGTAAGGAGGAGTAAAAAGGGAGTCTTAGAAAATAACAAACGTTTCTGTAACGTCAAAAAAACAAAGCTTTGATGGGCTAAGACTGCCTACAATGCAGGAAAGAAAACCTTAGTTTGCATTTATGCAGATCTTTTCTAAGGTTATTGATCTCTAGCCAATGCCAGTGAGTCATGCTATTGCGTTAGGATCAATAACTCTTAGAAAAGTCTGTCATAAATGCAAACTGAAGGTTTTTTCCGCATTGTTAGGCCAGTCTTAGCATCAAAGATTTGGTTTTGACGTTACAGGAAACGTTTTATTTTCTAAGAAATCCCTTTTTAACTCCTCCTTACAGCTTTCTGATGCCTTCCTGTTCGACCTGGCAGCAGCTGGTGGACCTCAATGGGTGTATCGGAACTCGTGTTGGGTACTCTTTAGGGCATCTGCTGTCCTCATCCTCAGGTAAGCACTTTTTATCGGATTAAAGCTAGAGGTTGGAAGTGTGGAGTACAAATACTTTGTTACTGTTCTTAAGTACATACTTTACTTCACTACTTATTTTTCTGACGACTTTTTACTTTTACTTCTTACACTTTTAACACAAATACCTGCACTTTCTACTTCTTGCATTTTCAACACAGGCTGGTTACTTTAGTTTTAATGTGTGTTTGGTGGCGTGTGCATTATTATTTAGAGTCATTGCGTGCCTATTGATTTGAACACGATCCGTGTATCCATCACTTCCTGGTCTTCTCTAAAGAAGAGGGACCAATGAAAACGTTGTCATTTTGCTGTTGTTCAGCATCGAAACATTCATTCGCTAACAATGACATTATTGTTCTATTAATATAAAGTGAGGTCAGTTACTAAAAATGTAAACAGTTGGTAGTTATGGGTACTTTTTACTTAAGTACATTTCAAAGCCCATACTTCTTTACTTTTACTTTAGTTTAGTCAGTACTTGAGTATTTTTAAACACGAGTATTTCTACTTCTACTTGAGTAAAGGATGTGTGTACTTTTGCCATCTCTAATAAAGCACACAAAGTCTTCTGAAGTTGTAATAATGTGGCAACTACTCTTTAGCAGACATCGCAAATATCAAAGAAGCCAGTTTAGAAGAATACCTGCGTCCCAATCTCTGCACAGATAAAGTAATCTTATAATAAAAGTTGAGGAATTCACATATCTCCCCCTCCCTCTGCAGGTACCAGCCCGGCAGACTGAATTCCTCCAGCCAGACGGAGAAGCTGGTGGAGATGGTGGAAGGGGAGAAGGTGGCCGTGAGCGGAGGAGACAGCGGTGACGAGTACGGCATGGAGACGGAGGAGAAACCGCTTCGGGAGACTTTAACCATCAAGCTGCTGTTCTGCCCGAGTGGAAAGGTCCCAACGCAGACGTCCGGGAACATTGTCTACGCCACCACCGCTATCATCTGTAAGTGTGGCTGGGAGGAATCTCAAGATGGCTGATAAATAGAGAACAAGGATAATAAGCTAACCATCATTGTTAGTCAATTGTTGGGGCAACCTAGGATTTTGTTATCTAACCTTGTCTCCTGCTTGTCTCTTTGCAGCCGTTTTTATCACTGTCCTCTGCGTTATCTTGGCTAACTGTCTCAGAGAGCTGCTGGCGGGACATGCAGGCGTCGTGGTGCCGTGTGTCATCCTGACTTTACTCTGCGTCGTCTGTGTCATCATCATCTGGAGGCAGCCGGAGAGCAAAGAGGCTCTCACCTTCAAGGTAACCACACACACTCTGTTTATTGATCTTTCCAAAGCTTTCGATACCGTCGATCATCAAATCCTGAAGCAGAGACTGGCCAGTACTGGCATATCCAGCCATACAGTGGGGTGGTTTGTGAACTATCTCTCTGAAAGGTCCCAATGTGTTCATTTTGATGGGCTCACTTCTGAGTGGTTAAACATTACAAATGGTGTTCCTCAAGGTTCTGTTTTAGGTGCACTTTTATTCTCCATCTATATCAACAGTTTAGGTCAAAATGTGGATGAAGCAACTTTACATTTTATGCTGATGATACCGTGATGTATTGTGCAGGTGCCTCCATTAAGGGGGCTGTTGTTAAATGACAGGCTGTTTTTCATATTATTCAGACGCAGCTCTCTGAGCTTAAGCTTCTTTTAAATGTGGATAAAACTAAGGTAATGCTATTTTCAAAAGACCCCAGAGACACCAGAGACAGCTTTGGATATTGTTTCTACGCAAGGAAAAGTTCTTGAAGTGGTTACCTGTTATAAATACCTTGGTATCTGGCTTGATGATTGTCTCTCTTTTAAACCTCAGGTCAATAATCTGTTTAGAAAGCTGAGGGTGAAGCTAGGTTTCTTTTTCAGAAACAAGTCCTGTTTCTCGCTTGAGGCCAGGAAAAGGCTCTGTGACCTTTTTAGCTATATATATATATATATAGATTTGATATATATGAATGCACCTGCCCATTACCTGACCAAGTTAGCCTATCACAGTGTGCTGAGATTTGTTACAAACTGTAAAACACTTACTCATCACTGTACCCTGTATGCAAGGGCAAGTCTGCCATCACTTACTGTTCGGAGACTCAGTCATTGGTCGTGTTCATCTTTAAAGCCATGCTGGGTAAACTACCACCTTACATCTGCTCACTGATATCACAGAGAGTCGCAAGTAGCTATTGCCTAGGATCCCAGGATGTGTTTTTATTACATGTACCAAGTGCTAGGACTGTTTTAGGCACAAAAACGTTTATGTGCGCAGCTCCTCTAGCTTGGAACACTCTGCAAAACATATTGAAAATTAGCATTTTGGTTCCCCTGCATCATTTTAAAGCACAGCTGGATGACTTGATATTTGATACTCCTGGTACCTGTCTTTGTGAATAAGTTTGTAAATTATACCCCTGTCATTATGCTGTATGTGTCCTTTTGTTTTCTGTTACATGTGTAACCAATGTGCGGCAGGTCTCCCTTGTAAAAGAGATCGTTGATCTCAATGGGATTTTTACCTGGATAAATAAAGGCCACAAACAAACAAACAAACTTCTGAGTTAGCACCCGTTGTGTTACAGATAGGGAGATATGGCTGTTTTGTTTTGGCATTATAAAACTACGTATACTTAGGTACACATTGTTCCCTGACTCTCTCACTGAGTGCTACCTAGAGAAGAACCAGGTAAAGTTTAAAATAGTTATGCTGACTCTCCCCCTGTCCTCTGAAGGTCCCTCTGCTGCCCTGGTTGCCCCTGTTCAGCGTTTTCGTCAACATCTACCTCATGATGCAGCTGGACCGAGGAACATGGTGCCGCTTTGCCGTCTGGATGCTTATCGGTACAATATAAACATTACCAATGGTGTTTCTCATTTCTATTGCTTCACTTTTCTGTGACTGTTTTGTAACTTCCCGTTGCTTCTCTCCTCCTCTCCAGGTTTCGCTATCTACTTCCTATACGGTATTAAGAACAGCAGTGAAGCAGCCAGGCGGAAGTCCCCACGCAAATACGCGCCCGCGCTGCAGACCAAGAGCCCGATCTACAAGGGCGCCCCCGACAACAGCGACGTGGAGGGAGGCAGCAGCCCCTGATGCCCACTGCCGTAGACCTGGGGGGTGTTGCCAGAGCAACTACACACGTTTTGGCAGCGAGGTTGAACTGGCGGCCAAATGCTGCGATGTAGGCGGCCTGGAGCGCAGCCCTGGGTTTAAAGGGAGGAGAGGCAAGAGAGCGCCACACACACACATCTTACCTCTGACTCCGAGGCTGATTAACTTGATGGCTAGACACTGTGACAGGCCACTCTCTGGCCCATGTGTCCGTTTAATCTGTCTATTCGTACTTAGCCTTAGCCCTCCGGGAGATATTTACCTGCCTATAACATGCTTTCGATGGACCTAACTAACAAAGTGTACTGCGGCGCACCTGAGGCCGTTAACTGGAACAATGTTAAAATGTAACTGTTCCCGTCTTCACCACCTCTCCGTTACCGGTGCGCTGTAGATCCACCGGCTAGAGAGTAGTATTATGAGTTGAGCTAGTGAAGGTCCAATGGTCAAGACACGTGGATCAGTGAGTCTCACCCCCACAATGTGCGAGAGCCTTTAGTAGAGATAGTTTCTAGTTTATTGGTCCTTTGTTCATTGCAGCAGCCTGGTTGTTTGTGTGTAAACAAGCCGGCACTGAGTCTGTGCTTTACAGCATCAGTGTGTTCGATGTCATCACACTGTACGGTTCAGTGTCCGAGGCTGAAGTCCACGCTTTACAGAGCCCCCCCCTCCCGCTCCCAGAGAACAGCCAGACAGCTTCTGTACACGGGACCTTTTTTAAGTCATATTAAATTAGTTGCATATCGTTAACTATCTGTTTCCTATAGACTGTATTGAAATGGTATTTTATGGCTTTCATTTTAACATGATCCAGAAAACAAAATGTTTTTTAACTGCCCAATGGGCAACAAACTTCTTTCTACCCTTTACAGGGCCATGAACTTGATTTGAACAAAAAACTGCAAAGCAAGAGTCACATCATTAAACCTCTGCTCTGCTTTCTGATAGGGAAAACCCCATCCATCTCCAAAACATGCTTTCATACACTTATTTGCCAATATTTGGTTTGATATGGGCATGTACATATCTATGAATTTCAAATAATCTAATTAGCAAATTCCAGATTTCCTTTACATATGTGTTTCATGTCATTCGCATGGCTGCACCCAGATATTTCTGCAGATCTGGGGAGGGTTGATCAGATTTGCACTTAATGAGGTCATTAATCGCATCACATTTAAAATATTATAATCTGTCCACCTCTGGCTGATCTGGGAGCCGGGGATTGTTTCTGAATGAGGGGTCTCTCTTTTTCATCACCACTAAAATATCGCATTCACCTTTTTTACTTGTGAAAAGACGCACAACGGTTCTTGTTTAGTTTCAAGCCAAACTAAGGAAGAATTAGAGAGTTTCCATCACTTTCATTTTATTCATCCGTATTTTATGTGTACTACTTTATTAACTTCTACTGATAGATCTGTTAATATTCAAATGTTTATAGTATTGTTTGTTTGGGATAGCTTTTCTTCAATCTCAATCAACTGGATATGATTTTTAGGTGTTAAAGGGCCCATGTCATGCTTTTCCGGTTATTACCCGTCCCCTTGTGTGTTATGAAGGTTTTTATGCATGTAAACGGTCTGCAGAGTCAAAACCCTCAAAGTACACCCTGTAGCGAGTAAAACTCTTAACACAGAAAATACCTCCCCAAAACGCCTCGTTGGAGATACGTCACTGCCATTGATTCTTCCGGGTAACTCATGATGTCATGCGTTACCCGGAACCCGGAACCAAATGGACCAAGCCGTGGAGCGGTTACGTTAAGCCCCCGCTGATTGGTCCAAATTGACCAATCCACGGACTTCCTCACACACACACTCAGTGCAGGCAGCTCTGCTGATCTCTCCTCCCTGGCTGCAGGCTGATAACAGACAGTTGGGATCGCGGCGAAATTCTCTCTGCAGACCCATTCTCACAGCGTTTATCAACCTTTTTCTTACTCAATATCAAGCCACACTTATTGTTTTTACTTCGGCTGTGACTTTGTGTGTGCTCAGGGTGAGTTTGGCTGTGTTTCGCTGTCGCTAAACAAGGAAACAACACCTCCACGGAGTTTAGCGCGATTCACAACGTCCTGACCAATCAGAGCACACTGTGCTCTGATTGGTCAGGACGTTGGGGGCTGGAGCTACAACGAGCCGTTAAAGGTAGAGAGTGAAATTCTGTGAATACACGTAGTTTACAGAGATGTTGTATGAGAAACCAATGTGAGTTTGGAAAATTGCACAATATAAATCTATTCTAGTAGACCTCAACAATGGAATTATGATCAATGGCCATGACATGGGACCTTTAATGTATTTTGATTGTTACATGTACAGTTTTTAGTGTGCTGATCTTTTTTTGGTCTCCTGCTTTAATGTTTATTTGTTTCCCCTTTTGTTGAAAATGTCTTGCGTCACCAAATCCTAAATCTTTCTGACCAAATGAACTTGTTTTGGAAACTGGGCTTTCCATTACAAACGACCACTAACAGTTGGTCTCTAAATTGTGTAATATATATATAAAAATATATTTTTTAACCCCGACCCTCTGGAGTCTTTATAACTTATTGTTTATAGTATTTTTGGGGATTTCTAGTAAACTGCTTTACTGTAGATTGTACAGTATTTGTTTAAAACCGTTTCTTCATTTGTTTGATGCTGTATATTATACAAACACACTATTTTAACATATGACCTTGATAGGTGAGAATGTTTTACTTGTAAATTACACTAAAGGCATTTCATTTCATAATTAATGCTGCTGAAACCCCTTTTTTTGATGAAAATGGTCCTGGTGGATGCACTATTCCGGCATTTCTGTAGATGCTGCCTGTTGTTGCTTATGAAATGATCCTACCTTTTTTAGATGTGTAAAAACATGTCATATCACACACAATGTTTGTGGAGAAGGGAGATGAAGAAGAGGTAGATTTGGATTGAATTGGAACTCGATAACTTGGTGCCTAAAGAGCCATCCTTCTGCCTGAGAGACACCGGGGCTGGAGAAACAAAGAGTCCAGCTGTATATCAGAAACTATTGAAATACTTTCACTCTGATATCATTAAAGGGTGTGTGGCTGTGGCTCCTGTCACTCAGAGCTCTTCATTCTCAGCCCTCGTGCCTTTGAACAATCCATACCATCATCTCCCCTCCTCATTGCTATCTCATTAACCGTAATGATCTATTTTTCGCTTTGTTTTATATCCTGTACATATGGCTGTCATGTACAAAAAAAACAAGCTGTATTTTCAATGTTTTTTTTAAAATAAAAATAATTCATGCTAATGGAAGGTAGTCAGTGTTTTATCTACCTCTTTTGTTATTGAAGATAACTTCAAACCTCCTCAGAATGAGCTGCAGGGGAAAGGCTATTTAAAGACCACTTTTACTGGTTTTCACCTGTGACCTCACTTGAATATTGGTATGTTTAAAATGCACTCAGTCAGTAACCTTTCATCTGTTATACAAAATAACTCTCATGCATCCTGCAGCCTGAAAAATGTCATTCTTAAATGTATCTCCATAAAATAATCACATACATCTTTATTTATTTAGTCAGTGTTTTACTTTATGGTAAAACAAAGTAAAGAAAGTATTGATAAAGTGAAATAAACACAAACCCTTTGGCATGGTTCAGCCATCCTGTGCACCTCTCCCACAAAATGGCCAGGCAGTGTAGTTTTACACTACATGCCTTCCTTCCTGTTTGAGGCCCTCTGTCTGCCTTGTCCATATTTGGTAACTGTCCATACCTTTAGTACTAAAAACTCCCTTCTGCTCTCTGGGGTGTAGATATGACAGAGAAATTAAAGCTATACGTACATGCAAATATTAGATAAGCAGCCTAATCTACTTTGGTTACCAAGGAAGAGACCAAATAGTATTTGGTCAAGCAGCAAGAAAACCATATCATGTGAGAAAATGAATTCAAGATTCAGAATTGCAAATAGTATATTGAGAATTATGATTTTTATTTAAAAAGTTGTACCAAATTAACTGATTCAAAATATGAATTCCTTCAAAAAAATCGAAATGGCTGCCCTTTTTCCCCACTCTCTCCAACTTTTTCTATATTAAAGGCAAAAGGCCAAAACCATCGTTATACTTTTTAATTGTCTTTCTTTGAAGTTTTTATTTGAAATGTGTTTAATTATTAATAAGTAAGAATAGGCCTCATTTTGAACATGTGTTGAAAAAGCTCCCCACACTGAGGCTGCCCTCTACTGGTCGCAGACAGTATTACTGTTAACATTGAGTTTGTCTACTTCCGGTTCTGGTTACACAACAGTATCAGCAAGAGTAATATGTTAAAGAGAGCAGCGAACCTCCGATTTTGTGCACACAACAAATCTTTATTAATGTCTCCAGGCATGTATTATTGATGACACTTGTGCTATAACAATCCCAGAGTCACAACAACATCGAACAGTCGGCTTTGTCAGGGTTTGGTTTCAAACTAATTATTTACAGGATGTGTGTAATGTGACACCAGTGTATTTCCTACCACCCTACAGTTCAGATATTTTAATACACAGTTTTATCTTTGAACAGGAAGATGACTGTGTGTGCTAGTTAGGCTTCTTTCCTCCAAAAGGCACTCGGAGGAGACTCTTCCACTGGACTGTTACACTTTATGAACTCACTCATCTTTATTCCTAAACTGTTGAATTAGTGAATATGAATGCCAACAATCTGTCCTACAGTCTGAGCAACCAATCGGGGTTCAAATAATCCACATTTTTCAAATCCGTCAGTGTTTCACATACAGTTATGTATCTTCATTAACTCTGCTTTTTTCTGATGAGATCCCAGGAACTGAATGCAATGGCTATTAACAGTATATCAAAAATAAAAATGATTTTAATTATTTGGAAAATGTGGGTTAAAATGGAGGCATGCATCGCTTAAAGTTGATTAATTGAATTAAGTGATTAGGTATAGGTGTGAGAGGAGATTGTAACCAGAAGGTATCGTGTAATGTTAAGTGTTAATTGTGAATGTTTAAACAGACTTTTGAAATCAGTACGGAGCCCCAAAGTGTTGAATATCGAAAAGACAAGTCATTATGACAAATTACACAAACACATTGTGTAAAATAAAAAAATATCTCACCTTTTATCCGATCACATTGTTTAAGTTAACACAACAGCTGCTAATAAAATTAGACAATACCATAAAATGATGATAAAATAAGTAAGGAAATATTTGAGAAAATTACCCTTATCAACTAAAAACTTAGTGAAAAAAGGAACGATAAGATCACATGTCAAACTAATGAGTTTAATCATTTATTCAGTAATTTCACTAAATCAACCGTTGGTTTATGTGTATTGTACATATAGGCATATGATTATTAATAATTTTTAAATAAATATTGAACACCTTGGGGTTCCATACTAAAGGCTTTAAGGTGCTGACCAGTAAACTAACACAGTAGTTGTAGTAAACATGAATTTAGGTACTAACTATATTTAAAAATAATCCTTACTATGATTAGGTTGTAATGGTAATCAGTGAGCAGCTACAGTAGCTTTTCCTTTTCGACATTTTAACAAACTCCTTCAGATATACAACAAAGAGTCCAGCCAGGTGTCATACTTTGGTTCAATTTGACTTCATCACACTTCGCCCTCTTTCTGTATTAAGCCACTAGGATTTGAGATGCAGTAAGATCTGTTTTCCGCCTCGTCTCTCTCACTGCGTATCTGGACAAGGTTGCAATTTATTCAAAGTATTACACATGAAAAGGAAGAGACATGGCTCAGTCTCGGCATCACTGAATCAGGTTTAAATATAAAATAAAACACATTACACTGACAGTATCAGTCTTTAAGAGATGTGTGCCAACAACATATAACTGCCTACGGGAGTATAACTGTAGGAAAGGCTGAATGTGCAGTAAAGCTGAAGTGTTGAGGGTCTGCAGGATTATTACAGTCACATGCACACAGAACAGGAAACAGGGTTAGGATGCTGCTTGTGCTTCTATCAACAAAGAGCCAAAAACAGGCACCAGAAGGATTAAACAATGTCTTATTTATAGAATTAAGGTGTGTAACTGAGCGGGGGAAATAGAACGAGTCTCCAAAAAGTGGTCTGCGTGCAGCCGAGGCTGGAGAGAGAGAGCTCCTTCAGAAGGAGTCCTCTGAAGTATGGCCGCCCGTCAGCCCCCCATGCTGCAGTGGGGGAGTCAGCAGAAGCACTGCCGGTTGCCCTTGGTGACCTCCTCGGAGGAGTGGACCGTGTTGGGAACAAGTCCGCTCTTTACGCCCTCCCAGCCGTCCTGGATCTTGATGTCCCCGCTCTGTACCAGCGCAAAGATGTCCCTCGTCAGATCCACAAACGCCTGAGAAAAAGAAGCACAAAAAAAAGATTGTGGGGGATTCTAAAGTAATCAGATTACTTATTAGTCCCAGAGTGGGGAAATGTACATTGTTACGGCAAAAGTGGCATAGCAGGTGAAAAGAAAGCCAGCAATAATAAAAAAGAAAAGCATACATTAGTGAAAACACAAAAATAAAGACAAATAGGTACACAACCATGGATACAAAATGAGTGGAAGTAACTTAAAAGAAACTGAGTGACATAAATAGCATTAAAGTATTGAGACCCTATGCAGTACATGTTGGGACATTTATAAAAATGCATGTATTTGACATAAAAGGGATTTTTGCACGGTATAATTGCAAACAAGTGTTTATGTGAGTTGAGGAAGGCAGCTGGTGTTTAAGCTTTACATCTATTTGTTTGTTTTGTAAAATGACTTTTATGTCAGTTTAGACATCAACAGGATGCAATTTTGTGAAATGTTTATAAAGTCTGACACAAGATTTAAAGCTTGCCTAAATAGTTCAGAAATGACTTTTAATTCAACTCAGATCTTCACTGCCTCGGTCAATTTTCTGTATAATATATAGGACCTATATTGTGAAACACAGTAAATAAGATTCCATGTAAGTCACCAGTGTTAAAAAACGGAAAAACGAATTTCCAGATAATCCAGGAGCTAAGAATTAAGGTTACATTTTAGTTTGGGAATTTACTTTGCTGTTGTTTATTTTCTATAGTTTATTTGTGTTAACTATACTATGATTATGTAATTGTACTTCTCCTATGTGTAACCTTTCACAGAATAATGACTTGGTTTAGAATCTATAAAAAATATTGAATTCAGTTCAGTTTGATTTGAAAGTACTTTATTTAAGTGTAAAGCCTTGAAAAGCTTGATAAGCTAATCAAGTGTCACCCCTAGCCAATGTTGTTGTGCTATTCTCGAGCTTGTATCTGAAAACCAGTGAAATCTCCTCCACACCTTCTCCACGTTGATGGACTCTCGTGCCGATGTCTCCACGTAGCGCATCCCGAAGGCCCCGGCCAGCTTCTCTGCCTCCTGGAGGCTCACCTGCCGCTGGGCCTCCAGGTCACACTTGTGCCCGACCAGCAGGAAGACGATGTTGTGTGGCTGCACGTGGCTCTGGGCCTCCTCCAGCCAGTTGTGGACGTTGGTGAAGGAGCGGCGGTTCGTGATGTCGAAGAGTAACAGCCCCCCCACTGAGTTACGGTAGTACGCTCTGGTGATGGACCTGGGGGGGGGGTAGAGAGAGAGAGAGAGAGAGAGAGAGAGAGAGAGAGAGAGAGAGAGAGAGAGAGAGAGACTAACTTTGTTTTCTGTTCTGAAACTAATAATCCCAAACCAATGCATTCAGCTTGTTTTGGCCAGATTCTGCAAATGTACATGTGATTAATGCAAAGTATGATGGCTCAATGACGTATAAAATGGAGAAAAATGGGATATTTAGTTTAGAATTATATAGAAATAAGAATTTGATACCCCGCTATGGCCTGTTGTCTATATATTAATGTTTTATTGTTTTGTTCTCATTACTTTTTGTGAAGATTGTTCGGAGATAATATACTATGACAATTTAAGAGACAAAAAAATAAACTTTATAATAGAGCGTATTACATATTTGAACGGTGGGAGATCATGTTTAATAATATGTCATAGTATAGTATATTAGGACCATTTCTTACCAGTATAACACACACACACACACACACACACACACACACACACACACACACACACACACACACACACACACACACACACACACACAGGCTCACAAGGTGAAAACAATACCGGCTACACACTGTTGTTGGGGCTGGTAAACTGGACATTTAGTATATACTGTAAACTCTGTGAGGTTTGAACAAATGTATCTGTATTGCCCATCTGAGGAGACATCCAACAGGATCTGGACAAGGCTGGGGGAATGAGAGCAAGAGGTGTTTATGTTATGTTGGTGTTGTGTGGATTTATAAAAAGAAAGCAAACTTAAACACACACAAAATAAATGCATGTAAAACCAGAAGAGATCTGAGTGACTTGTGTGTGTGTGTAGGTTATAATATCTGTTTGTGGATGGATGAAGAGAAAGTCCAAATAGGGAATAAGGAGCTTGGCCTTACCTGAACCTCTCCTGTCCCGCTGTGTCCCAGATCTGCAGTTTGATTCTTTTGCCCGGCTCGATCTCCACCAGGCGGGAGAAGAAGTCCACCCCCACCGTAGGGTCCGACACCTGGGCGAAGCGGCCCTCAGTGAACCTCCGGATCAGACACGACTTGCCGACCGTAGAGTCTCCGATGACGATCAGACGGAACTGATAAAGCCATATTGTCTCCATGTCTCACCTTGATAAAATCTGTGGGGAAATAAAATCATTCAGTCATCCATGTTATGGCTTTAAGTGTATTTTCTGCCTAACAACCCAAACATAAAGGCACTGAGTTTATGATCATATTCAAAGGAACATGAGATGATTCCTTGAAAAATTAATCCACCTTTTGACAAAATGAGTTACATAAATGTTCCACATCGAATCCATATTACGATGTAAAATATTGTTTTAACAGATAAATGCACCTATTTAAAAAACAAAGATAACTACAACTGAAATTAAACCTTCTCCAAAAGTTGAATTATGAGCCATATCTACTAGTTATGCTCAATTTTGATACTCAAATACAAAATTGTGTGGGCTGTGTCTCACAAAATCTTTGACTGTTTCAGATTGTCTCAACAATATCAAACATTTTAAGGGAAAACATGATATTAAATTAAAACAAATCTTGATCAAACCCACACAAGAGCCTCTAAAGACATAGAATAATCCTATTCCTGGATTATGGCCGCCACCATGAGGGGAGAGTAATAGACCCAAACCCCCTCAGCGGGGTCCATGTGATTTACAGTTGGGTGATCTAATTTGGGGGGGGGTAGGGCCACTCCTCTTGAACTCAATAAACATTGGCGTAGTCAGCCCCCATGTGGATAAGAGGTGGTTGTTGTGCAGCAATAACACACAGCAATAACACACAGGGCGTCCTTGAAACTAGCCAAACGTAAGCTACATGGAGAGATGGCTGCTAAACAGGACTGCTAGTTGATAACAGATATTTGCCTCTGATGCTAGAAGACCTCCAATGTCTAAGATATCCTTCAAGGTTTATTAAAAAAAGAGTAAATCACTTGACTCATGAGGCCCAACCCATTTAGCTTAATGCAAGTGTGAGTATTGACAATAACGATTACACTTAGGATACAAATGCGGTAACATATGTCAATAATAACGTACCTTAAAGTTAATAGCTCAGTAGCTGTAAAAAGCAAACCCCATATCGATGATTTGGTCTTCTAAAAACGATCTTCCAGTAGCAGTGGTTGTGTTACAGGAATAACCGAACACAAACATGCATCATTAACCCGGCCTGCTATCCACCATCAGCACGTGACTCTTTTAAAATGACGGATTAAAGCAGCCTGTTGCAAATCGACTGAGGATCCGAGCTGCAGCTTCTTCAGACTGTTGATGATATTTCCGTGAAGATCCGCGTAGGAAATGGCAGCAGGAAACAGAAGCAGCATCAAATCTCCTCCTCGCCCTCATCAGCACCACTACCGTAACTGCACGCGGTCGCGGAGCTGCGCAGCAACAATGGCGGGGACCGGCTGCTGCTTTCATAGGCTGTGGGAGAACAAATAACGTAATTACGAAATGAGCGAACACGAACATTTGATGAAATATCATTATCAAATATGCTAATCCCTATAGCCTACTGGGAGATACACTTTAAGTTAACACATTGCAAATTAAAATAGAAACGGATATAAAATATGTCCTACACACATTTAACAATTCATAGTAAAATGTGTTGTTAGACTCATTTTAGTTATTTATTTGCTGCTAAATACAAACCAACTTTGTGCAATATGTGCTGTGCAATATATATATGCCTTTAATAACTGTGTAATTTATACCTGGCAGCTAAATCAATATATATATGCCGTTAATAACTGTGTAATTTGTACCTGGCTGCTAAACCCTTGTTACTGTTACAAGGTATGTATCTTGTATTTTGTAAATTGTATAACTTGCTGCTGTCATACCGTCAAACTATGTGCAATGTGTGCTTTATGTGCAATATATACTTTATATACATATGCCATCTTTAATAACTGTAATATATAGGCTACCGGGCTGCTAAATCCTTGTTTTTTATCTGTATTTTTGAAAAGTATGTAACTTTTTTAGTTTTTATCTTTTTTTAGCATATTGTTTATTATATTATAACTTATACTTTTTTAACGCATGTAAGATATGCAACACTAAGCTGTCTGTGGCTCTTTCCTGCTGTAACGCTGCAAATTTCCCCTCTGTGGGACTAATAAAGGTATTCTGATTCTGATTCTGATATTCAACCTGGTTAAACTAGACATATTAAACTAAAGATTAAATAGGAAAATACTATAGGCCTATGGGATCATTACACCAATTTCCAACATGATTTTTTCCACTACGAATAACAAACTTTTATATTTACTGCAATTTCACTTTTCTACAGCAGGGTGTTTTTCTGGTTGCAAATTAATATGAACCCATACCTTCTATGATCAGCCAAGTAAAGTACGTAGGCTCCTGTTGCATTAATACTTTTGTCGTAAACCTACCGTAGAAAAATGCTCTGAAATTTCACAGGCGACTTTTTACGACGACCGCTGAACGCAGCACCAGTTAATAACATGTGTGGTGGAGCTTCTCACAGGAGCGAGGTAAACGGAGTCAGACTGTCATGTGTGATTAAACGGGTGGTTGACAATTTATCGCGCAAATCTCGATGATATTGGATCATATCTTGTTTTTTGTGTTTTATACTACAAAAACATGTCTTACTAGTCAAACATCATAATATCTAGGCTAGGTGTGACTTTATACCTAGTTTACAGTTTTTTGGGAACCTTCATAAAGTTACTATAATTCTCCAACGAGTTTTTTGTGTGTGTGCAGAGTGCAGAGCTGCAGCTATGCAGCAGGAGCTTTTGTTCAAAGTGCTGGTCATTGGAGACCTGGGAGTGGGGAAAACGTCCATCATTAAGCGGTACGTGCATCAGATCTTCTCCCAGCACTACCGAGCCACCATCGGGGTGGACTTCGCCCTGAAGGTGCTGCAGTGGGACAACGACACTGTGATCCGCCTGCAGCTGTGGGACATAGCAGGTCTGTCAAACTGTTACATACTGAATTACAGGTTTATTGTGGCATCAGTTGACCGTTCAACTATAAACATCTGCTGTATTTGTTTACTGTAGGAACATTTAGTTTAAGGATCGTTGGTAAGAAAAGCTTCAGCAGCTGTGAACATCTGTATTCCTAAACCTCCAAGAAATAAGCTTTTGAAATGCATTTGAGGGAAGTTTTAGGAAAGTATAATCATGTAGGAACATTAGAAAAAATGGTAGTTTGACACAGTACTGCATCTCCAATTTAGCCTATTAAGCAATTTCTGAGTCCAGGATGTCTTGTGTTTGCCATTCCTCAAATATGTTTGCTTTCTAAAACAATCAAAAGTGTCTTGAAACAATCTACTGCACTAAAATACACTTTTTTTTGTTTTACTGTTATGACTCAGTGATATCAGTTGATAGAATTGACAGTTATGCAGTGAGAGATGTGAACACAGGGACAGTCTGTTTGTGCCCGCTGGATGCCTGGTCCCTCCCTGTCATTTGAAGCCTGGTCGAGGAATGTAGATCTTGTGCCTGGCTGTGACTCAACTGATCCCATGCTGATAATATCAGTCACATGATGGGTGCTTCTGCAGAATAAACAAACAGTGTACACACACAACATTGCTTTATTTATCACTAATAAACAATGATATTAGTTGATTCGATTTTTACAGACTCTAAAAAGGTTCCTTTAGTTTAGATACATTTTTGTGTGTGTCTGATTGGCTGTACCATGCGTCCCAGGGCAGGAGCGCTATGGGAACATGACTCGTGTCTATTACCGGGAGGCGGTGGGAGCTCTGGTGGTGTTTGACGTGACGAGGGCCTCCACGTTCGACGCCGTGCTGAAGTGGAAGGACGACCTGGACTCCAAGGTGTGCACAAACTAAGGCCTTTCCTTCTAACCTGTCATTCTGTCACTTTCAGCGAACACCCACAACAATCTATGCCAAGATACAGTTAAGGTTAGGGAAGGGATAAATGAATATATGTAAATACACATCATCTATATTTCAGTCTAAATGTCCAACATTTCATTGCAGTAGTTCAAAACTTGCTGTAGTCACCTTGGTTTCATGTACTATAGGAACAAATTCAAAGTGTGATTTTGCTAGTAGGTTTAACAGCTGTCAAAAACACAAGTGTGTGTTTGTTGAAAGCTCCACAGTCTGGGACTCAATAAAGTAGTTTGAAAACTTGAAGCTGCAATGCAGAACATGTGCACGAAGCGGAGGTAAAAGGTAAAATGTTGGAACTGCTTGAATTGTCAGTCGATGCTTATGGATCCCTCTCCCCCTCTCTCTATTTACAAAATGCACACCTCAATACTGTGTCACATATTGTACTGCTTGTCATCCAACCATGTACAAAGGCCAAAAGTGTTAACTTTAAAGCCAGAGAGGTGTTAATTACTCAAATGGCCCATATTTTTGGGACAATCCATCCTGGTGGACATGGTGAAGCACTCATACTAGCAAAAAGGGACAGAATAGTGTGAAAAATTAGAAGAACAAAAGCTTGGGTTAAAATAATAGTGAGTACCAACATAGCAAAGGTGTAAGGGAAGGGGGTTTCAGATTTAATTTCCTCATCTAACAAGCACTTCTTTTGAATCATTCTGACACCTTAAAGTGGTTACAACAGATATGTTCATCATAACAAATTAACAAATGTAAAGGAAAAGTGACAATGTGAAAGGAAATACATACTGTACCTATAGTATAAAAGTTCATGAATAGATACAACACCTTCTCCTACGGTTCCACTTTTAAAAGCCTTAATTAAAATCATCCCTTAACATGTCTTTCCTCTCCCTAAGGTGACCTTAAACCATGGGAGGCCGGTTCCAGTGGTCCTCCTGGCCAATAAGTCAGACCAGCTGGGCTCCCAGCAGCCCAAACTGGACTCCTTCTGCAGGGAGAACGGCTTCGCTGGCTGGTTCGAGACCTCCGCTAAGGTACGTGACTTTGGATGCACCTTTCTGAAGTCAAATCAGTGGAAAAGGTATTTAGAGTTAGATTGAGGAGGTAGTAACATTACATTATCACTAATCATTTAATATAGCAATATCTACTGTATGTCAATATAAAAAGGTTAAAAGTATTGTTTTGTATAAACCCCAAATGGAAAGAGTTGTCTGGGGTTTAACTTGAGTCAAAGACTTAATCACATTCATCTTCCCTAAACATTATTTACACAGTCAGGTTAACTACATATTAAACCGTAGCCATGCTTTACAACAAAAGCCCAAAATACAGACACATGATTCTGGTAAATACTGAAGGGTGTTCAGTACAAACACTAAAAGTGAGAAAACCTTATTTACCTTGCTCTCAAGAGAGAAACAGAGGAATGTCTGCAGTCTGGTGTGAAGTAATCTTCTGTATTTTCCTCCCGTTCAGAGCCCATCTAATGAGTTACACACCAGGGTGCGAGTCAGAGACAGGAGTGTAGTTAGGGAACACGAAGGCGAGGTCAGGATGAAAAGGGAGCTGGTCAGTGGACAAAAGTCAGACTATTATTGGTTGAAAATACACCCTTACATTTTTTAGCATGACATAAACATTGGTGTCAGCAAAGGTAAAGTGAAGGCCTTGGTCAAACAGTACAAACTAAGTATACAGTATGATGTAACATGACACATAAGTGTTTCAAACAGTGTTATGTTCTTAGCATTGAATGGTTCTCTAGGTCATGTTGAAATCACCGACCTACTGATTTTATAGTACTTGAAACGTGAGCCCCAAAAAGTTTTCCCTTAGACGTTGAGTTCTCCACAGTGACTTTGACTTTTCTCAAAACTGGATTTAAAATGTCATTCTCCTTTTATTTGTTTGCAATTTGAAATGTCAAGATAGTCCTTTCCAATATTTTCCAATGTTAGTTTACACCAGCGTTTCTCAAAGTATGGGGCGCGCCCCACTGGTGGGGCGCAGAGATGTGATAGGTGGGTCACAAATGGACGCGATCAACGGGAGATTATTATTATTATTATTTTTTTTAAATAAATGTTTTGGACCTCAGGCCAAAACCGAACCTGG
>NW_011369951.1:12903160-12932474 GCF_000735185.1 Notothenia coriiceps | reverse complement strand
CACAACTGAAACAAAATCATTTACAGACATATGTAAAAAATCTCTCATACACACATGTGAAACGCTCTCTCACACACACACACACACACACACACACACACACACACACACACACACACACAGTGTTGCAGTCGGGAAGAAAAGCAATGTGGAGTGGCACCTCACCACTTCATAAGGAGTTTAACTGTGACACTTTCCGTTTGTGTCCCCCCTCTTTACAAATAGGCCTATGTTTATTATTATTTTGTAACGTTTAAATGATTTGTTATTGGTTGTGATCATATTCTAAAGATGTTTGGATTATTGAAAAGTATACAGCTCCCTTTCATGTGAGTGTTGAGAGCTGTATCCATAAATTCATTTTGTGCTCATTTAACTTCAACATTTAAAAAAAAGAGGAGTAAAGTTAAGATAAGTCGTGAAAATTGACATTTTGGCCTGATGATGGCACTAGATGAATAGTCAGTAGGGTTTATTTTGTGGGAACCATGAATGTCAGTACAAAACTCCACAGCAACCCATCCAAATGTTGTTGACATATTTTACTGGTGGACCTACCAGCGCAGTGCCATCCTTAGCAAGGCCACCACAACTGATTGCTTTATAGTTGTTTTCTTTTACGTTCCCTCAGGAAAACGCTAACATCGAGGAGGCGGCACGCTGCCTGGTGGAGAACATCCTGAACAACGAGGAGAGCCCGGTGGTGGAGCGAGAGCCCGCCTCCCTCATCCTGTCTGGATTCACCAACACCACCAAGGATCCTCTCAACTGTGCATCATGTATGAAGCCGTGACTCCTGACCAATCACACGCCACCAGGAAGTCAGTTTGGCTCAGGGACTGTTTTAGTGATTAATACAGAAAAATAGGCAGAGGTTTGTACCATGGCCATCAGGAGATCTGAAGCAGAAAGGATTTGGTTTAGGTTCATTTAAAATGTTTCATTCCTTCAGATCCTCTTAATTCAATATGAAAGAATGTCTTGACTTATTAAAAGTTTTAGGAAGATAGGCATTAAATGTGAATTTACAACTTACATTTTATTTCTTGCTTTTTAACCAGATAAATTGTATATTATTGTTTTTGTCTTAGAGGTATTCAAATTATTAGTAATATTTTTATTTAAGTTAGTCACATGTGCACATGAGAAGCACAACTTTTCTGTTACATTCTATGATTTAACCCAAATATATGTCAAATATATATCAATATTTACATTTTTGTAACTGTGGTTCTTGTGCTTTCTTTGAACATATTTAACAAAACATAATAATAAAAAAAATAAGACTTAAAGGTCCCCCATTGTACTGTTTTTCATCAATATATTATAGGTCTCAGATAAAAAAAACGTGTCTCTGAAGTGTTTGACTCGAAATACCAAACAGATCACTCGTAGCATCCCACAAACCCCTCTGTTTCAGCCCTGTTTCAAAAGTGCTGATTCTGTATTTTACTTTAGATGAAAATAAGGAGAGATATTTGGTTAAAATAAACACAATGGTGCTCTAGGAGGAGATTCAGGTGATAAGGTGGGAGGGTGTTACCTTGGTTGGTTATTGGCTAATGGTTACACAAGCCAAAAAAATCGACAGGTTTTTATATAAATGGATCAGGACAAAAAGTGAGTGAATCTTTTTTCCTGAAACTTTAAGAATCTCTTTACACAGAGGGGACACTTGATTATGTATAAAAGACATGAAAAAGTGGATTTTGCATAATTGGTGACCTTTAAGACTCTATACAGATTAGCATTTGAATGTAGAGATACCAATTATTAATGCAAGTGTAATACAAACACATCAAACTATCACATTTATAATGGACTTACATTTGAAAATAAATGTTCTTTGGACATCAGAAGCTGTCCTTCCTTCATCTGTTATTTTTCCTCACTGCAGTATTTAGGGATCGGCTTAGAATGGGCACACTGCAGGAGAGAACATGCAGAGAAATGGCCTTTCAAACTGTTTTTGTAAACTAGTTTTAACTGATTCCCCTGGGTTTAAACTGACGAGGAAATTAGCAAATGTGTACTGTCTAAATACCTGACGTTGGTTTGAGTAATGCTTATTGGACAGTTAAATCCTATCTGTCATTACAGATGCTATACTTTCCATCTGCTGAAGATCACAGCCTTATTTGTTTGCTAATCTCATGTAAAATTAATCCCTATTATGCAACATTATTACAGAGAATGCAATGCGTGTGTTTATAATTGGCCCGCTACGTAGAGACATTCTCTTTCACACTGGATCACGAACTGATGGGGTGGAAAATCTGTTCTCTCATGCTACCGAGAAAACACACAAGAATCGTGAGCGGTGAGAAATAAACATTAATGTTGTGGAAGTAACGGAGGAGAGTCAGTTTAGCAGATATTTCCAGTTAATGTACTGCTGAAGTGGTTGATAAAACCTAAAGGCGTTTAGTGGATTGCAATTTTGTTTCTAATTAAGAACAGTGGTGGTAAAGTGTGACCCACTTTACAGCGTCTGTGGGTCTTCCAGTACTACTCTGTCTTTTCATGATTTGCAGTAGCTTCCTCCTCTAGTTAAGCATCCATTTCCGTTTTATCATGAATATATTTGTCTTTTCGATCCATAATGATTTTTTATCTCCTCAAAAATTGGACATTTCACTCTAGGTATAAATAACTGTGATAGCAAACAAACTCACATTTGCTCCTTTGTTGGTATGAGGCTTTTCTTCAACCCTCAAATTGGTTTCTTGCCAGTCAAAAACATGGCATGCGCTTCTCTTTTCAGCACAGAGACGACTGAAAAGCAGCCTTTGTTGAATCTGCCTCAAGTGTTATTTGAAATTCCATGTTTTCAAATTAGGCATCAGCTTTATATTTTACTTCACTCCCTTTGATGTATAATAGCCTGTCCTTGTAATGCAACACATTAATATTCTCTATGGACAAGACTACATGCAATAACTGTATTTGTGTTGCCGTATACTGTCCGGTATGTTGTCAGTAGTGTTGTTCATTTAAGATCGTTGCATGTGTCATGTCCTCTCAGCTCAAGGCAACACATTTCCCCACAACTTTTTGAAATCAGCCTTGAAATTGACTTAATTCACAGAGAGCAAATAGGGCTGAAACAATTAACTGATTCATCGACGGCTATTTTTATAATTCACTAATCGCTTTTTCTAGCATAGCTTCTCACTTGTGAGGATTTGCTGCTTTTTCTCAGTTTTATATAATTGTAGACTGAACATCTTTGGGATTTTGAAAATCCCCAGTGTGTGCCTCTCTTTTATTAGTGTACACTGGAGTCCTGAGTCAAAGATAATTAACAGGCTAGAAGAGTCTAAGAGGATTCAGAAAAATACTGTCAGCACAGCAGTCCGTGTCACACAAAGGGTTTTATCTGGGTAATTATCTTTTAGAGAAATAAAGAGCCACCCCTGTGACCCGAACACATGCTAATACATGAGGTGCATTCTTGGACTATAGGACACACAAATTGTAATGGGATTTTTCAGTATTTGTGAAATGATCTAGATCAAACAATACTATACGTTAACAATCAGCAGATTATTGGACTATAAAAAACACTTGCAAGTTCCAGTTCAAAAGGGCATCCCGTACTATATTATGCCCTACTAGACAACAAATCCTAAAATTGCTATAGAGCAGTTACTGCCATTACAAATGTCCCTCAATTTCAGTTTTGATGTGTCCATTTTTCTTTCCACATATTGAACTTTCTCTTTAATCTGAACACTGATCCATATTCCCTGTAATAAAACATGTTGTTCCTATAGACATTTCATCAGATGGTGGCCTTTAAATTAAAGCAGGAACCATCAGGATGGTATTTACTTAACCATTAAATGTCATACTGTTGGAACTAAGTAAATCAAACTGGAAAGAATCCGGGAAATGATTTTAAGGCTACAAGAAATGTAACCGAATGGGAATGTTTGCTAGGATTTTACTAAGGTACCATTATAACATGACACCATAAACTATGCACTGTAAACTATTGTGCCACTGGTATCACATCAAACACATATAATTGCTACTGTAATGTCATACAAATTCCTACAACATGAAGATCAGGGTCACCCCACACATGTTCAGTCTTATAGCAGTCATGTAGCATCACAGGAATGAAACACCTTGTGTCGATGTTATCAGGATTTTCCTCCATATGTGTCTACATTTCATTGGATGGCATGTAATCATGGAGAGTTTGCACATCACACTCCACATGCACCGAGGTGATGGACCAGCTGATGCTTTCTCTTTGCCTCGAAAAAACCGGGGGGCAGCCTTCAGCTTTAAGATGCCCTCCCCGGCCCCCAGAAGTGGCCCAATCGCCCTCCTTTCCCAGTCACCTGATACATGTACTGCCATTTTACACACAAGTTTGACTGACGGGGGGGGAAAAAAATTGGCCTATCGGCAACCTCAACACACAGAAATACACCCTTTGTAAGGAGATTAAAAAGACTGGGGGAGAAAAAAAATTCAAAGCGGCTAAGGTTAGATGCAGCCAGTGCGGGGAGCTGTGTGGATCAGAGAGGTGTTTGCGGTCGGTGTGTGCGGAGATTTAGAGGAGAAACCGGGCGAAGAAGAGCAGAGAAAAGGGGGAAAGGACAATGCTGTGTTATACCGTCTGTGAAAAAATTGCTTCAGTCACAGGGAATGCCGCATAGATCTGATAATCATCACCGGTAGTGTTTCGATTATCGTTATTTCGCATTCAGCTCTCGTATATAGGCATCATCTCAGAGATACATTGTCTTATATTATAGTACTTTTACTGCAGGCTGCTCTTTATAATTATAGGATAGATTTCTTATTTCTGCAGCTTCTGATACCTTCGACTGAATATGATCCCTGGATGTGACCGTTTTATGTTTTATTTGGCCGCCGCATGAATTCTCCCACCGGATCCTCGTCGGTGAACGCTGCTGTCCTCCTCCTCCTCCTCTTCCTCCTCAGACGGCCGATTATCGCAGAGGGCACTACCCTCCTCCCTGCCTCTAAAGACATTTTGATCGTCCTCCCCGGTTCCCCCCACCCGGACTCCTCGACCATCACCACCACCACCACCTCCTCCTCCTCCTCCTCCTCTTCCTCTTCCTCTTCCTCTTCCTCAGTACCATGTCGGGACAGTCTTTGACGGACCGGATCGCCGCCGCTCAACACAGCATGACCGGGTCTGCCATCAGCAAAGCCGTGTGCAAGGCCACGACGCATGAAGTCAGCGGACCCAAGAAGAAACACCTTGACTGTAGGTTATGCATGCCATTACTGCTTACTCTATAGATGCCTCTTTCCTTACAAAGGACAGCTTGTATAAACAGAATCTGTTATGCTTCCCTCCTCCATCTCTCTCTCATCTCTCACCCGGCCCGGTTGTGTTTGCAGTTTCTTTAATTAAACACCATTACATTCCCTTAGATTAAAATGAGATTTACGCAGCGACGCGCGCTACTTTGTATATGGGTATTAATGTTTAGCAGTAAATGTGGATATAAGGCAATCTGTAAATGCCATCCAGGGGGAATATGCCACTCTGGTAAGGGCTAATTATATTGAGAGCAGCTTTACCGTGTAGGCCTATCCATTATTAACCACTATCAGCGGCTCCACTACATCCTCTGGAGACATTTCTGTACAAAATGTGCCTTATTTCTGCGGCATTTTTTTCCTCCATTTCTGTGATCTCACATTCAAGTTCACTGTCATGTCCTCTGGTGCATTATTGCCATTAATGGATGTGTTTGCTGCTGTCAGGAGCAGAGTCACTGTGCCTTACTGTGCTGGTGGGTGTTACAATGAGGCGTTTAAGCAGACAGATTCTTTATCTCCAAATTCAGCTAATTAGCTGTGTGTGCAAACTACAGCAATTATATACACAGGGAGAAACAAGGAGGCTTTCTCACATGTAGATTTTTACCAGTAATTATTAGGTTAGGGGGCTTTTCTGCCTCACTATAATTACTTGACATGATCGATGGAGAGCTTGATAATCAATGGTGCTGCCAGTCAGACTCACAGGCAGTCAGCACGACAGCTAAAAAGGCAGACAGACAGACACAGACAGGCAAATAGAAAGATGGCAAATCAAGGGGAAATCAGTCTGAGAGAGAAACCACAAGGCAGGTAGCCAAACGGCATGAGAGTCAGCCATCCAGCTACACACCCAGCCAGTCAGCCGGCAAGTTTGGCAGTGGATTAATCGGTTATGTCCACAGCAGAGGTGACACTGGGATTTCTGGGATCCCTTAAAAGATGTGCAAACGGGCGCCTCAAATATATCTAAATTCGGGCTGTTTCATCTAGCCCTGCTAAAAAAAACATCAAAAGCAACAAAAACAGTCTGAAAAAGGTTAAAAAATGCAATTAATAAAAAAGGTCTTTTGTGACTCCTGAATGGCAAAATCAAGTAATTTACTGCTGCTTTGATTTCACATAAATCTTATCTTGGCGGTGACCAACACTAAAAGATATTTGTATTTTTCTGTGGTATTACTCCTAGCCGTATAGAGGATTTCTAAAGAAGGTACATTCGTCAACATTTACTAATTTCTAAAGAAAAACAAGCCTATTGATTAGTCCCAACAAAGTACTATCAAAAGTGCTGAAGAAAACAATCAGTTAAGGGCATAAGGAATTGGCCTCATATTGGTTTATTAAGGTGCTTCCTGCGGTTTTATGAGAACACCTCTGCAGTTGTTAAAAGCTAGAAGGTCGTCCACCTTCAGCATCGCCACTGGTAGGAGTCTTACAGAAGCTAGTAAATGTCACTTTACTCAAGGGTGAGAGCGGGTATTCCTAAAATAGAACAGGAGCATTTACATGAACATTTTTAATCTGTCAAATGGATTATGAATTTTTTTGTAATGCTGCTCTCAAGGACAAAGAAGTTTCTCTCAGAATGGGTCAGTTCTCTCTGGACAATGAGGTTACATGAGATGTTTTTAGTTCTGATCCGGCTCTTATTCTGATCATCGCAATAGCAGGAATTGAGGGCCTGGCTGAATTAAAGCCTGAATTTTTTGCTGAATGAATGTTTTGTACATGAGCCATTTAGATGCAGCTGTTCTAATAGACACAGCTAGCTTTCACAGTAAACGCCTTCTACTTCCTGCTGGAGGGGCCCCTCTTCCCCATCCAGGACATGGTGTAACATACGACTCTCTGACATTTTATTGAGTGCAGACATTGCACTTTTAAGGTTAACGGAAAGACGCAGGAAGGAAGGGTGTTTGTGAGGTCAGTGCACAGTAATCCCTCGACTGGCGGAGAGGACTGTGGCGGGGACATGAATGATCAACGAAAAGATAAAGCAATGAACTAAATGTATCTAAAAGGAGCTTCTGAATAATCAGTTGACCCACGCCCTCTTTGTGCAACTCACCTAGAACAACTCTGGAGGCTGTCTTAATCAAAATGCCTGGTTAAACAAGGTCATAAAAAGTGGCGACAATGCCCATTTTTCACGGAATTAGGTTTTTAATCCAGAAAGCTTGCAAAATAGGTGATATCCTCTTTTACTATTGCAGTCATTCGACATTGAAAATGTGCCAACAAGCAGGGTTATGAAATACTAAAATGTTATGGTGGGCACTATCTCTTACTACTCTGATTGTCGGAAGAGAAAGAAACCCAAAGACGTTTCAACAAGTTTTAATTTGTTCCTGTCATGTTTGAATAAAGTGTGTTTTACGATGACAAGCTAGGTAAAATGACCATGGTTTGACTGGAGTCTGGTGGCTTTAAGGAGGGCATATTAATTGCATGTTTTGTCATAGTTGACCTATTTAGATATGAAGGGTTTATTCTAAAGGAAACAAAAAGGATTCTTGATTTTGGGTGTTTGCACCCTTATGAAAACGTAGCTATGAATATTAAATTACATTTCTTCATACATTCCCCTGCACACTGGCCCTTTAAGGCCCTTTAAGTCTGTACATTGAGGTAAGGGAGGGGGCAGCCTTCAGCAGGACAGACACCAAGCAAATGGAATAAAATCAATGTGGCTAACCGATTAGACTTAAAGGAACAACATATAATAGACGGCAGGCAAATATTTAAAATCGCATCCCCAGGAGCCAATTAAAGCTTAGGAAATAGCTGGCGATTCTGTATCAGTTTACATAATCTTAGAGGTTTTATAAATACAGACAACGTTTCAATTACCTTTAAAATATACTCAACCTGTTATCGATCTTTCTTTGTCGGGCACTGTGAAAAGAGAAGATGAATCGCTGTGCCATTTCTCCAAATGCAACGCTTGATAAATCAAATGCAATGTGGGCCATTGAAGCTATTCATCCAGGTCTCATCGACATCTTTTTTTTCTTCTTACAGTGTCATGACCTTGACAGACTGGTTGGTGACTTAACGGCCAGTGGTGATTATTTACTGCCCCACAGCAAATGATGAGCATGACAGACAGAGTAATGGGATTTCGCTTTCACTTGGCCGTGTTGTGCATGGCCGAGATAGTAGAGAGTGACAATAGAAACCAGATTCATCACACATAGAACTGTGACGTGGCCAACAATGACCTTCTGCCCTAAAAGCTCGGTTAGCCGTGTTTTTCAGCACATAATTCATATGGCTGTGTGTCACGGCTGTAATAGTTATGTTCTGTAGAAAATAATCACTGGCCTTTTGGTTCTTGGCCATAGAAGAATTTGAAATGGCGATAGGTGGCGTTGCTATGACTCACAGTCAGTCTGACAGCAGTAAAATGTTTAAACTGAGCATGAATGGATACCCCCACACACTTACTCCCACATGCATATGTCACTATAATAACCCTATCTTGTAATGCAGATTTGGGTTCTGAAAATGACGAACCAAAGTCTTAAAAATGTGTCAATAAAGTTTGTGTTACACGTATTTTAAGTGATACAAACATTAAGACTTTATATGTTTTGCTCACTAGCATTACAATGGGCTTGACTTTAATGAAGTGTCCTCTTTGCATTTGCATTAACACTGTTATCCTGAATCTTATTTCTAATTATCTTATCGATACTCATTTTCCCTATGTGGACTGCAGTTTATCAATAATCCCAGATGGCAATCAATATCCCATCAAATGCTGCTGGCTATCTACACTGTCACACGTCAATGATTAAATCCTTGCTGATGTATCATCACCCACAGGAATAAATGCAGGGGGACCGAGCTCAGAGATATTTGAGTGAAGACGCTCTATTACTTAGGTGTAATTATATTCAAGGAGTAGCACGAGGGCTTTGCTATTTCCCTGTGGTATGGTAGATATTGTAGCAGCTCAGTGATAATTGCTACAACCCAATTGCACTTTCAAATGTAGCCATATCCATATCTCCATCACAATAACGAGCATTTAAATCAGAATCCAACTTCTCACTCACAATCAGAGGAATTTGCCTTGGTTTTTGGTGCATATAAAAGACAGCTTACTTAATCGTAAAGTATTGCAGCTGACATGTGAGGCTACTTAATTAACAAACTATGCTTGCTCTAAACTAGCTTAAGCATTAAACAATGTTCTATAAAAACAACTAAAACCAGCAAAAACACGCTGAAATTAACTCAATACTATTGTTCCTGTTCCAGGTGCCAAACTGCCCTAAATATTACTAAAATATTGGTATAAGGTTTACCATGTTCAACTTCCCTACATTAGCATGCTAATCTGTTCAAAGTAAACTACGTTGTTCAGGTATTTGGTCCACCTTACTGGTGTGTTTTTTCACTTTTGACAGGAACAAATAATTAGCTGAAATCAATACGGTCCCATTAGTTATTGAACCAGGAAGGAAATACACAAACAAATCATTAACAATGTGTAAAGCATGACTAAACGCTACCATTACTGTTTTAATATTAGTGCCCAGAAATGTAATTAGGATAAAAAAAGACATGGAGTGGCAATGGCACGTTTATAGTGGTCAGGTATAAATAAAAATGTGTAATGTGAGCTTTGCCGGGTATTTACCTAAATGTGTTTGCTTTTTAATCATTTTACTGGTTTGTATTTTGTTTTCATGTTTCTCTTTCCACGTTCAGATATTGGAAATAAACAGATATTTATATTTGGCTTTAATGCAGAGGACCAGTGTGTGGATATTATTGCAGCTGATTGAGAGTCTAACAGTCATTGCAGTCAAAGCTAGAGTCAATGAAGTCTACAATCAATATTGGTAATTAAGAGATATTATTGGCTGTTTTGTCACCACTAAATTCTTCCCCACAAATGACATACATGAACTGAAATCTTAACAGGATTGAAGTCTAGCTGTGGTGAACTCCCAGTGCTCTGTGCACCTTTTACATGCATCAAACACTTAACCGTGGCATCAGCTGCGACACTTTGGTACAACGTGTTTCAGGAGGATCAGAAAACATCACAGAGCTTTCAAATAAACCCCGATAACCTTTGATTCTATGGAATAAAGAGAACTAGGATTTGCCTCAGAAACCTCACCTTGCTTGAAGTTGTTCCCAGCAACTCGGCATGGAAATATCTCTCTCTGCCTGTCTTTGAATAAAAGTTCACTTCCTGTCACCCCCAAGTTCACTCACTAAATCTGCTTTATTCATTTTATACTTATATGCTGATGTGCTTTTCTTTACTAAGTCGAGTTCTGCTCTCAAATGGAAGTCAAATTGCTTCTCATCTTGATTATTTGTTTTATTATTTGATCACTTTGTCCCAATGTCATTGAACAAGATATTTAGTACACAGTAATATTTGATCAGATCGTCTCAGAGTCTGGGTTTTAAATAATCTGCACAATGTCAAGTTTCTTGCAGCACTACAGAGGACACCATGTTTATCAATCCAAACAGGGATTTTTCAGAGCAAAATAGATAAATCCAGATAATGTTATTGGTTGGTCCAGGAAAAGATCTTAAACTTGCTGATAAATGTCACAGAGCAGATAACACGCAGCAGCTCTTCAGTGAGAGCACAGTACAATCAAAGGGTTTTACTGTGAAACACACAAGGTCAGGTTTGAGAGAAAATTACCTTTGTCATTGAAGATATTAACAACCCTTTCTTTCCAGTAATCCAGCCTAGTCAAAAGCTGAATAAGCACATAGTAAAATGCCTGTTTCTGCTCAAAGCTTGCTCCTTTAACAAGGCAGTATAATTAAATCTTTGAGATTAAACAGAGTCCGAACATACTTCACATTTTGATCTTTAGCCAAAGAAATCCTTGAAGAATTTAGGGCATTGTTCCACCAATCTGTCCTACGTTTAGTGTTTACTGCTGAGTTTTGAATGACCCCATTTTAAGGGGGGTAGAGAGTTATATAAAACTGAAAACGTTTTCTTTTAAAATTGACCCTGTTCTGAGTTTACTTGTCATGCACACAGTTTGCCATTTTGTCAAACCTTTTAAATCCGATACGAAGCAAAACACTGAGATTTCTTCTTTTTCTTTTTTTAAACGTGTTCCACATTTCCTTTGAACAGTGAGATTACACTCTGGTTGCAAGTCTAACCGGGTAAACATGAGAGCCAACTCAGTTTTATTACATTACTGTTAACAACGATGCTCTGGAAAGAAAACTCAGATTCATGATTCAACATCAAGCTACGTTTAAATAATGCATTCTTTGTAGATGTTTTATTGACCTTGTAATGTAGCTTTCCATTTTCTGAGTAATCTATTGGAGTAGCTCTGATGAACTGCAGCCACAAAATGGATTTCAGGATACAGTAGCACTGCTTCTGATTCATCCGTCTGTACGCTCTACCATTTAATAATCATTTGTTCATTGATTTGTGTGCTGATATGGAGTGAGTCAAAATGCATGCACCAGTCAATAAGACTGCATTCATTGTGGTTGTTCACTTATTCTATTGATTCCTAATAACTCAACCTGTAAGCTCCCCAAGGTTATAGATTACGATATTGGCACGTGGCTAGTGCTTTTATTCACAGGGACTTACAGAAAGTAAACTAGCCGGGTTTTAATTAAACAATGTAGGCAGGGGAATAAAGTTTTAACCTTACAGCATGTAAACATATTCTAGTAGTATACAATGATAGTTAAATGACCTAAAATGTGACCTTTAAGGAAATAATGTTCATAGTAACTAACTGCAACAGAGGATCTCTAATGTCTTGGCCACACGCCTGTTTCTGTAATCTCTCTTCTGATGTCTTTTACAGTTTTTTTATATAAATATCTTTTCTGTTTTTTTCCCTTTCCTCCAGACCTGATCCACTGCACCAATGAGCTGAACGTCAGCATCCCCCACCTGGCAGACACACTGCTGGAGCGCACAGCCAGTAACAGCTGGATCGTGGTTTTCAAAGCGCTCATCACCACACACCACCTCATGATGTACGGCAACGAGGTGAGCGGAGCACGACCAAGGGAGCCCATGGAGGGAAAAGAGGATTCTTTTACAAACTCTCAGGATGAAAGAAGTTTGTCATCTTGAGATAACAAGCCTGTTTCAATTACATTTATTTAGTTGTCTCAACAGAACAAGCTCTACAAATGTTCTCATAGCAGTTATGTATTCATGAAATAATCCTGGTAGTTAGCTTGGTTTATTTTGGATACTTAAATTGAGCTCACTCTTATTTTAATTTTGAAGGTGACCTTCAAAATCCAATCCAAAATCCAAAATCCAATCCAAATCCAAGCATAGATGATTATTGTAGGTCCTACAATAACCATCTATGCTTGGATTTGTCAAGTTAGTTAGTAAGCTGTACATTATCAGCCTCTAGAGGAATTATTTGTCATTTTCCTGTTAGTCGATGGACAGAAAGCCACTCAATACCAATTTAGATAATCTATTTATCAACAGAAAAACCTTTAACAGATTTAAAGACTATGTAATGTTAGTCTCAAGCCCACACAAGATCATAAACAGAGACGATGACATTTTACATTACAATGACATTTTCTGTTCAACATAATGCTCTCTGCCCCCAGCCCAGTCTCACGGCATTTCGTGTTATAGTCACGAAATCAATTTAATCTATTGATTCGTGTTCACCAACACGATTTTCGCATTTTTTTCGTGTCACACAGCACGATTTTAAAAGCAACGCATTTCTATTGGTAGCATGTTTTGTGTGCACCACTTCTTTTTGTCCGGTCGGGTCTTGGAATACCAGAAGCAGTGTGGTTCATAAAAACATATTCTTACTCAATATCTTACCCTAAGCCTAACCCTATCCCTTTTATTTTAAATTGTATAATGTCTGAGTTTTTTTGCCGTCTGCGAGGAAAAGAAATGGGGCTCAGAGCCTCAGAATACTGAAATCTGTATTTTTTGTCATATTTTTTTCCTTCTAATTTGTTATTATTTGGTGCAGGCAATAGAAATACATTGCTTCTAAAATCGTTCCGTGTCAGAATACTGAAATCTGTATTTTTTGTCATATTTTTTTCCTTCTAATTTGTTATTATTTGGTGCAGGCCCAAAACATGTAGTTACCAATAGAAATACATTGCTTCTAAAATCGTTCCGTGTCAGAATACTGAAATCTGTATTTTTTTAAATCTGTTTTTCCTTCTAATTTGTTATCATTTACATTGCTTTTAAAATCGTGTTGTGCAACATGAAAAAAAGGGGAAATTCGTGTTGGTGAACACGAATCAATAGATAAAAAAATCGTGTTGGTGAACACAAAATGCCGTGAGACTGGGTTGCAGCCCCACATATCAACAAACAAAAACATGAGAAGGATTGCAGATCGGCTAGATCGAGTCATTGATCTGTCGACACTGACATTTTGCTCGCCAGGTTGAAGCGAATTTTCTGAGACTCTTTTTTTCCTTCAGTTTAAAAAAGAAGAAGCTGTTTCTTCAATGTGTCCAACAAGGACTGATAATGTGTCCCGCTGACATTTCAATGGCCGGTGTGACAAATCACCTCACTCTGCTTGCTCGCGCTGAAAACAAAACGATAAGAGACTAGAAAGAGTGATTACAACGGTTACACGGACTATCTCGAAGTATTCAAACAAGAAAGTTATTCCTTCACAAACTGTGGCATTATGAACAGAAAAACTATGAGGGATAAAGCCCCATGAACTAGCATCTTCACTTAGTTAATGTGATGCATCTCCCGTCAAAACATGATGCTGGAACTGGGTAATCGTAAAATGTAACATCAAATTGCAAAACGAGGATTTAGCTATAGCACAAAGGAAGTCAAAATGAATACTTCACTTTGTATGAAATACATTGTTTGTGTTTGAGTGAAAATGACTGGATATTTATCAACAATTTTCTCGATTAATCAAGTAGTTTATTGTCCGAAAATGATATTAAAGAAAAGGGCTGATCAACATGACCTTAAATGCCTCAAACTGTTTACGGTCATATCAATCAATCAATCAATCAATCAATCAATCAATCAATGTTTATTTATATAGCCCAATATCACAAATGTTACATTTGTCTCAGTGGTCTTCACAGTTTGTACAGAATATCAGCAGCAGGAGCAGGGATCCCTCTCCCAGGATGGACAGACGTGCAATAGATGCCGTGTTTAAATCGAAAAGATAATACATTTACAACATAGGTAGACCAAATGTTTGGAAATGCATGTGTCTATAATAAGATGAATCCTGCTGACATCTTCATAGAGGTGTTAAGAAAAAGAAAATGTTCACATTTCGGAAGCTTTTCAGATAATTTTCAGATGAAAGGATTATTTAAAATAGCAGCTGATTAATTTAAAGTTGCCCACTTATCTCTGCAGCTCTACATCAGATACATCTCTAACTCTTTCTCCTGTCCTTTTTCCATCAGAGATTGATGCAGTACCTTGCCTCCAGAAACACACTCTTCAACCTCAACAACTTTCTAGATAAGGCTGCACTACAAGGTGATTTAATGCTATTTGGCTGTTTGTGAACTCAGCAGTCCTGTACGTCTAACAAAATGGCTTTATGTCAGACTCTGCCTGGCTCTGTAACACTATCAATAAGCCCGTTTTAGAGGAAAGCTACAGTCCAGGATTGAAAACCTACTAAATAAATGTGCCTTTTGTTTGATACAAGAAGCTGTAACAGTATCTGTAATGCAATATATTCAAAAGAGCTATAGAATAAGCAATAACATCTCAAGGTAAGAAGGTGCAATGGCTTATTTGGAGAAAATCAGATTGCTCACAGAGAAGTTAGTCAATTTCATATGAGAGGGATGATGACTTCTTAACCTTGTTTGAAAATCAAAGTGATCAGCCTCTAACTGCAGTGCCCCTCTGTGCCCCCCCAGGATATAACATGTCAACTTTCATCAGACGCTACAGCCGCTACCTGAATGAAAAAGCCATGTCATACAGACTAGCAGCAGTGGACTTCACCAAGATGAAGAGAGGGTAACAAACTACACACACTACTGACACGCACACGTATAAAGACAGGCATTATGTGGTTTTTTCTTTACCCAAAAAATATGCAATTTTCAGCAAATGGTGGTTGCACCAGATGTGTTTTTTTAAAAGCTTTACTTGAACAGCAGATAGATTTAACCTTTGTGACAGCATCCACTAACACTGTAGATATGAGTGTGAGTTATGGGCATGTCAAACAGTAACTCAGGGGAACTGACCCAGTATTATCCAACTATTTGTTATGTTATCCAAAAACGTAGAACATTATCCATCATAGGCTATATGTCATACCCGGCCAAATAAAGCTGAAGTGGCAAAATCCCTGAGTGTACTAAATGGAGAAAGTGTATAGTTTCTGCTTAGACATTTGACTTTTCAATTCAACGATGAAGAATGCGTTTAAAAAAAACGAAATGTATCCGTGCTGCTAGAGAGCGTACATCTCTGGGACCTCCTTACACACATACATCCTTCAGTCTACAGGCCTGATGATTCCTGTGTGTGTGTTGCATGCGTGTTTGTGTGCATGTTTTCTCTTCTGCGATCAGGGCTGAGGGTGTGATGCGCACCATGCACACAGAGAAGCTGATTAAGACTCTGCCCATCATTCAGAACCAGCTTGATGCACTGCTGGATTTCCAGGTAAACATCTGACTCAACAACAGGAGACACAAGACTTGAATATTTAATGCTGCCACAACTTGATTCTTCCTTTCCTTTCCTCTAGCCTAACTCCAATGAGCTAACCAACGGAGTGATCAACACTGCTTTCATGTTGCTGTTTAAAGACTCCATACGGTTGTTTGCTGCCTACAACGAAGGGGTCATCAACATGCTGGGTAAACCCTACACACAGATACTTGTTTTAATGCTTACATCTGCCTCTGATGTCGAGATCACCAGAGCAGCGGGCAACTCAATGTTTCTTTAAGGGGAAATCAATTTGCCTCCAACTGTCTCTAAAAGTCCAATTAAAGATCTCCTTCTTTCATTAATTATTGAGCCAGTAAAGAGTCAGGGGCTGAGAACACAGAGTCTTTAGTGAGGAGTTCATTCAATGTTTCATTACTTAATTGATTCAACTACGGTTATATAGTTGTGGATTTAAAGCCTGCAGAGACGCCAGATGTGTGCTGCTTATCAGGACAAATCAAAAGCAGATTTTTCAGCAGTTTTTTGATTGTTTACATTTTCTAAACAACATCACCTAGCAAAGAAATCTTCATTATTAGCAATTATAGATGCCAAACATGTTAACGATCTTCTGCTGATTCTGGTGTTTTCTCATACACAGAGAAATACTTTGACATGAAGAAGAACCAGTGCAAAGAAGCTCTGGAGATCTACAAGACTTTCCTCAACAGGATGACCAAACTGTCCGAGTTTCTCAAAGTGGCAGAGGTAACGTCCGTTTGTCCTTGCTGCTCCTCCGCGGAGGAAACCGCAGAGTTTTACTCCACTGGAGAGGGCGAGAGGGTAATCTGTCTGGGGTCAATCTCGACGGTCTCCTACTCAACACATCTCCATGTTCTTTTCAAATGTACTCCTGTTTCTCAGAAGAATTTAAGCAGCAGAGAAAACCCGTTGAGATTCACTCCAGACTTCTGTGACCCTTTGGAATCTGATTTACGGTCGATATCTTCCAGGCTAAAACTGACCGTAGATCAGTGTCCGGGTTCTTTTTTCTTAATCTTCCAAGTTTTTTTTTGCCTCTAGATTTTCCTCCTGTTTCTGTCCTTCTCTTGCCCTGACCTGGGGAGGGGGTTACTCCATGACAAGTGAATAATGGCTGAGTGTTAGCCTATTAGAGAGCCACTCATGTAGAGCTTCCTGTTGAGGGACCCCTCGCGTGCTGCCTGTTCACATGCCTGCACTGCATGCCCAAGCAAGCTCTTTTTCTATCACTATCTCTGTCCTATTATTATATTTTCTCTCTTTTCTTAAACAAATATATATTTAAAATGGCTGTCATCCATTTAATAGTTGCTAGGCTTCACAGTGAATATATAAACAGTTTTATCCCGTGCGCCATCTTCAAAGGCTTTCTCTCTGCTTGGTTTCGTTCCCATTTGGATAAGGTTTGGCGTGTGCGATCCGCTCGATCCAAAGAAAAAACTAAACAGACTAACGTTGACTTTAAGGACCCATTCATTTTACCTGTCTAACAAAATGTGTGTTTGTCTGTTTGTGTGTCATCTGTGTCCCCCCCTTCTCTTTCTGTTCAAAGTCAACATTAGTTGAGTGTCTTCCTTTTGGATGTTTCTTACCTCGCAGTCACGTGACCCGTTGTCTGCCCTCTCTGCCTGTTCAATCAGTCGGTGTGCTCAGCATTCATTTCACACCAGTCTCCAGATCTCAGTGTGTGTGTGTACTTATAAGTGTGTGTGTGTACAAATACTGTGTATATATAGATGTTTGTATGCGTGTGCATGTGCCCTCCTCCCCTCCTCCTCTGTTGTCTTTTATTTGTTTTCCTTTCCAGCCACTGCATGAAGTAATGAATGCTTGAGTTTGATTCTTCTTTCTCCCTCCTCCTCTTCCTCCTTCACACGCCTCTTCCCTTTTTTTACTCTTTTGGATTTTTTTGTTTATTCCTTGTTTTGTTATTACATTTGGTTTATTTTTTATTTTTGCCTCCCTCCACCCTCCCCTACCCCTCCCTCCTTTTTTGTGACACAGCGAGTTGGGATAGATCAGGGCGACAGCCCCGATCTCACACAGGTCAGTCTACATCTCATCTCAATCAGTCAATCAACCAGTCAGTCAACCAGTATTTAAATCCGTCAATCAATCCCATAATGCTTCATTCTAAACGCTCCCGTTCCCTACTCACCCTACAGACCTGCCCACACTGCAGCTGCCCTGTCCTCCTCTCTTCTTCACTCTCCTTAACTCCCTCGCCTTCTTCCTTTTCTCTCTGAGTCTAGAATAGAGAGGAAACGATAAATGAAGACCTGCAAACAGCCTTGAAGTACATTTAATTTCCACAATTGTTAATTATTAGTGCAGGAATTAGTTCCTTACCTTAAAAAATTGCAGAACAAATTTTAGCCTGAAAAGGTAAGAGTTTGAAAGCAGCCGTTATGCAGCTGAATATCAAACGTTTTTTGCCTCTTTTTGCATATTACTAATTCAGACGCCCAGGCTTATTATCCGTCTGAATTTCCCCAGCTATTTCTGGCATTTTCCCAGCGTACATATCAAGGCTTGTCTCCTTAATTCAAAGGCTTATCATATAAATAAGTCAGCAAAGCTTTATGAAATAGGTTTTTGCCCACATAAGCAGTGTTCAAATCATTTCCCTGAAAAGATTATGTCCCTTTGCATTAGCTGTGGGGAGAGCAGCGAATGGTTATACTGAATAGGTCTCTGCTAATATGACTTGGATAGGTGTACATAATGCCATCATAAGCACTGCATGTCATGCAAAAGGCCCCAAATACAAAGTATCCTTTTCAGTGGAACCATAATTGGATGTTTACAATGTGACAAATCAGCTAACAAACTGAAAAGGGCTCAAATTAATGTCATGTTTGTAGTGCTTAAGAAGACCTTATATGCCCTTATTCAACAACATAGTGACCCATGCCTATACTGAGCTCTAGATATGTGTCTGTTTTACTTTTAAACCTTTAGCATATTCTAGATTTCTATGAAGAAGGATATCCAGAATTCGCATTTTACTCTGTCCCCCTTAAAATAAGTATATGAGAAATCTTTCTTTGCTTGTTGTGTTTGCGTTGCGTTCTCTGGTGCTGAAATGTAAGGCTCTAGAAGAAAACTGTGGTATCACATAGTGGTCAAAATGAACCTATCCATCCTTTTTGTTTTACAATACAGAGCACTAGCAAGCTGCTCAATGTGTATACCTGGTTTTCACCAGATGTTTACATTTCACCGAGTTAACTTCCCTGGTTTCCAGTGGGATAAAATGTTGCTACTTAGCTTTAGCTGCCGCTGATTTCCAAATTATAATGAATAACATGTTGATTTGACTTTCAACCTAACGTGGAATCCACAAGTTAACTCTTAATTTTTGGATTGTGATTTTCTTTACTCGTATGTGTGTGTAAGTGTGTGTGTGTGTGTGTGTGTGTTAATGAGAGCATTTGTGCACTGCTGGCCTCTGCATGGGCTCGTTAGACGTTCAGAGACGTGTTTGTTGTGTTTCTACTCTGGAGCCCTGCAGCGACGACGCTCTGCTCTGTCCTGACCTGTCAGTCCTGCTAGGGACTCGCTTGCATGATCCAAGGCTGATGAGTGCATGCTGGTCAACCAAACCTGATGAAACCAAATGCAAAAAAAAGAAAAGAAAAAAGAACGATGAGCTGTTGTAGAGAGTAGATAATGAATCTGAGGGTTATGTCTTTAGTTTGCTGCTGCTTTGTGTGCATTTGTGAGAGAGTGGATGAGCAGGTGAGGAGATGGGAGTGAGAGAAAGCGGTGTGTCCAATCTCGTCCACTTGGTTGTGGTTCTAATGTCCTCCCATCACCTCCCCTCCCATTCCCCCCCTCCCCCCTGATCCCCCCCCTCAGGCTCCCAGCTCTCTCCTGGAGGCTCTGGAGCAGCATCTAGCCTCTCTGGAGGGCAGGAAGCTCAAAGACCTCTGCGCAGCCAGCAGGTACCATCTATAAATTATATGACAATGTTCGTTTATAAAAGAATTCTCCGGAAGTTTTTCCTTGTACGATGTGAGGGTCTAAGGTCAGAGGGTGTCGTTCTCTCATACTGAAATTTTGCACAAACTGTGCTGTTGTATTTACTGTATAGTGTCCTTACTGTAAGGTAATTATTATATGTACAGCACTTTGGCTCGACCAAAAATCGTTTTAAAAATGTGCTATATAAATAAAACCTGATTTGATTTGATTTGATAAATTGCTTAATATTTTGTTTAAGCTACAAATCTAAATCTGTAAAGTAACTAAAGCTATCAAATCAATGTAGTGGAGTAAAAAGTACAATATTGGCTTCCACAATGAAGTGGAGAAGAAGTATAAAGTGGAAATACTTGTCTTTCAAATAGTTGTACTTAAGTACAGTACTTGTGTACATTTACTTAAAACTACTGGTGATGTGAAGCACTGTCACAGTTTGTTGTGCTCACCTGTAAGTGTCATTCTGTGAGTCTCTTGCACCGAGAAGTTCCCCTGAGTTTGTTACGGGTTAAGCTGCTCGTTTATCCTCCAAGCACAATATATCAAGTGAATGCAGCCCTTCTGTCCACATCTGTCTGATCCATAGACTGCATTTAGAAGCCTACAGGCATTGTTTATATAATAAAGCTATATATCAGTTTGTCACTGAATGTAAAACATGTTAGCCACATCATCAGGAGGCACCTGTTAATGCAAAAAGTGGGTGTGTTAGATTCGGGTCACTATGCATGGTCACTGGGTGGTGCATTAAATCACTGCTTAGTAAAAGCACCATGCTTAGGTAAAATAATTCAATAATGACATTATTAATTATTCTGTGCTGTTCACCAAGTGAAAGCTACTTTTATGATGCCTGATATATATTCTATAACTTCTAGTTCTTGGTGTATCTCATGCACAACAATAACATTGAAGCAGTAGTTGCTAATCAAATATGTGTAAAAGAAAAGCAAACAAAAAAGGCTATAAACAGTGATGAAATATAACATAAATATAACATAATTTCAATCGATGAATGTTAACAGGAATGTAGTAAATTCTTATACGTGTGTCCCTCCTTAAGATCCAGCACCTTGTCCAGTGCAGTGTCCTCTCTCTCCAGCACTGGGATCTCTCTTAGCCGTATGGACGACAAGACAGACGACAACAGACTGCAGCAACACAAGGCAAGACATATTCAAACCATAAGATCCATAAGATCCATGAGATCAATGCACCATGGCAGACAGGTATTCAATAGACTGCAAAATATAATGTTTAAATGCATTTTTAACTAAACGGATTAGGAATTAACTTTACATGATATTTCCTCTTCCATATATTCTACAGATATTTCCGGTTTAATTGTTCAGTGGCCTGCCGCAGTGGCAGGTAAAGATAAAATGTTGTTTAAGACCCCGAGGGTACAGCCAGTCTTTTTGTTCTCCACACTGTTGTTAAAGTTGAACGGAGTGCATCATTCCTGCAGTACAGTGCAATACACTGTCAGTCTCTGGCTGTTGGCCCACTGCGTACAGAGCTGCACAGAGAATAACAATGAAGTCTGCAGTGGATTTTTCAATCAAATAAAGAAGCATTTAGGAACAGAATCATTTAAAATGGCACATCTTATTTTCCAAGGCAGTTATAACTACTGTGTGTGTGTGTGTGTGTGTGTGTGTGTGTGTGTGTGTGTGTGTGTGTGTGTGTGTGTGTGTGTGTGTGTGTGTGTGCGCGCGGCAGGGCTATTTAAAAGCCAAGAAAATGTAACATTATTGTGTTTATGCTTCCAATTGAAGGAGGACGGTCATAAGGTGATTGATATTCAGACACCCAATGTGTCGCCCAGCACTCAGTCGGTGGGCAGTGCCAACAGCAGCGGGGGGGCCACAGATCTCTTCTCCAACTCACAGATCGTACCCATCAGCAACCAGTGAGTCTAACATCTGCAGTCTGTATGTTTCAAGTCTCACTGGTTCGCTGTCTGTCATTATGAATTCGATTTGTGTAACTATCTTATCTAGTGACATACCAATAAATGAATAATAAAGCTGTGCTCTACTCTCCATTGTCCCTTCCTGTAGTGTGCCAAACCTGACCAGTGAGCTGTTCACCCTGCAGCCAAACTTCACCCCCATCCAGACCACACACACTGTGCCCAACAATAACAATGCCTGGGGAGGTATGACTGCATAAACATAAACACACACACACACACACACACACACACACACACACACACACACACACACACACACACACACACAAACATACAACAAACCATGCAAATAAACTCACACACTGCTTGGAGCTGGATGTGTTGTGACGGTGATGCCCAGTTGCTTCATGCTCTTGACTCATTTCCCATCTTCTCTCATTTCATGTTACCATGGTAACCTTTGGTTGTCAGGTGACCTGCTAAAGCCAGTAGCACACGCTCAGATTCACAGCCCCGGGGTCCAATTGCACTCTGGGAAAATGCTGCCCAATGATTTGGACTCTTCATTAGCCAATCTCGTTGGCAGTGAGTATACAGAATCTCTCTCCAAATATTCATCGCTTCCATTTTTCTGTTATTTTTCATCTGACTGCGTTGCTTCCCTCCAGCTAATGCTATGTTTCATTTCCCTCTTTTTCTATCAGACCTGCAGTTTGGGGGGACGCCAGCTAAAAAGTGAGTGGGTTTTCGTGACATCTGAGATTCAGCCACAAGCAAAAAATGACTCAGCTGTCTATCCAGCTTTATCTCTGCTCAAAGTCTTTTATGACTCATTATCTCTCCTTTTTTAGCATAATCTTGTTTTGCATAATCTGTGAACCTGAACATTTATTTTGCTTGTGTGCATCAGGCCGGAGCTCCAGTGGAGTCAGCTCGTAGAGAAGAAGCCAACAGGAGGAGGCTGGCAGTCAAAGACAATGTGCACCAGCACCAACTGGACTCACACCACCCATCCCATGGCTCCTGCGCCCATGCCCGTTCCTCAGATGGTAATTTATAAACTACATTTGCATTTGTTGCTCTACATTTTAACAACTGGCATTGCAGATTAAGTGGGAGCTCACTCACTTGCCTGTTAGTCATGAACCAAACAATGTCCACCGCTATTCAAAACCACAGCAGCAGCACTGCAGCAGCACTGCACCAATTTGTGACTTTCACCCACACATATTTCACACTGCTTGTTAAGGTGGTGTCAACTTGGACAGGTACAGTGGTGTCTCTTTCAACACAAAAAGCAGCATAAAATCACATATTTCAAAAGGAAAAAGAGAAAAGCAGAAAGACTCACATTGGAGAAGCCAAAATGAGACCATTTTTGACACTTTTTGCTGTAAAATGTTCCTTAAACAACTAGTTCATTAGAAAGATATGACCCAATCTACAAAGAAGTAAAAAGATCAGCTGGCTCTTCATCAAAATGCACCATTAGGGAAAAGAAAACCCTCCTGTGTGTGTGTAATATTGTAGTAATACTGCAAACTAAATAAATAAGCAAGTTTTTTTTAACGAGTTACAAAATAAAGTATGACACAGAGTCAAGTCTATCGATGTGGCCTTTTGTCAGAGAAACATTACTGCACTGCTTTAGTTTTAATAAGTTAAAAGAATTCAGTGCCATCCATCATTGTGTCGGTGAAGGCTGTTTCTCCTAATGGTCCGATGTCTCAATCTGAAATAAAACTCATTAAATGTACCTTTTGGCCAAATGTATCTCTCTGCTGCATTCAGGGCTTTTTCAAGGAGCTCCCAAATGTATGCCTATCCTTTGTGCTCCACTCTAATTATCCGCAAGTCTCTTCCATTCAATCTCGTTTCATCTTTTAGTTTTTTCGACGATTGACCTCTCAACTGAAACCGCTCATTTATTCAGCAAATAGTTCGGAAAGCTGGTGACATGTGCGACATGAATAGAAAGTGGTAGTGATTTGAAACATGAGGAACATATCTTCTTAGCTCATGTAGAGAAAACGCCTGATCATGGTATATATTGTTTTAACTCTTTTTCTCTATCTCTCCACAGAATGGGATGATCTATACTGGCTATGTACGTACTTTTATTCACTTCAACTCCCTTTAACTCTTGTTGTTTACACATGAGGTCACCCTGATCCGCTCTTGTATTATTAGACTGTCTCTATTTTTGATGAGACAAGAATTATCAGAGAAACGGGTAATTTATCACCTTTTGTACTACGTAGAAATAGTTGTTTAATCTTTTTCGGTTATCAAGGCTGCCAATCTGCTGCCTCAGTTCTACTTTGAAGTTTCACCTCTTTTTGTATCTCAGGATAAGATGTCTCGCAAACAAATGCTTGTGTTAAAGAAAGTCAAGACATGTCTGTATTCGTTAGGGAGGCACTCGACAGGTTAGACGTGAGCCTGACAGTGTCATTATGTTTGTATTATACAGTTTCTCTCTTTTTATCCACACAGGCTCCTGCACCAGTGGCTTTTCCTATGACGTCACCCCAAGTGCCTATGTATGGAATGGTAAAGAAAGAGCTTTAATCTCAGTCAATCAATCAGACTTTGCTGGCATTCAACTACTCTAAATAAAAAAACAGTTTTTCTCTCCACATTCACATGAATTCTCCCACCTATTCCCTGAGCAGCTCCCTCCTCAGATGAGTCATCAGATGGGGGGTGTTCCCATGATGCCCCCGCAGCCTGTCATGTACAACCAGCCCGTCCTGAGACCCTCCAATCCCTTTGGACACATGCCAGGGGCACAGGTAACACCCAGACAGAAATATATTAGTGCATATGCAACATATTTTTGTAGATGTAACAGATTTTCTCCTGGGGAAATTAGGGCTGCTCAATTAATCGTATTTTAATCGCCATTACGATTATGGCTTGCAACGATTACAAAAACAACGTAATCGAAATAAAACAAAAAATGTAATTATTATTATCATAACTTTTTTTTTTGTTTTTTTTGTTTTTTCAGTTGAATTATACTTAAAGTTCAGGGTAATCAACTGTTAAAAACATACTGTTCAAAAAACATTTCTCCAATAAATGGATGTTTTCAAAGTCAATGAATAATCGCATTTAATAATTGCAATTACAAATATTGACCCAAATAATCGAGATTATGATTTTTTCCATAATCGAGCAGCCCTAGAGGAAATGCACCCACTTTATTCTGTCTTTAAGGAATTTGGAAACTTACTTTGGGAAAGGAATCGTGCCCTAACGCCATAAATACCACGTACCTTATCTTACTTTTTTTCCGCCGTAAACATTACAAAAACCAATGTTGCTGCTGCATTGTCCCGAAAAACGCTTTCATGTTTCGGTTCATAGCAGCACATCGCTTCCAGTGAGTCTTAGAGCTCGGGGTTACCACAGACTGCAACAAAAAGTTAGTCCTCCATTTAACCTTAGGAGAATCTCAATGCTAATATGCACAGCGTCACGCAAGTTAAAACACTTAAGAAACCTTAACTCTACAGCCAGTTAGCTTATCGTAGCATAAATCTGTTAAGCATCAAAAACTATTCATTTTGTAATCGTATAACTTTTTTTTGCGTTCAATTAAAGCTTACTAACAACTGATAAGTAATGCCAAAATGGTGGATCCTTCCAGAAGTAGGAACAATCATGTTGTCTTTTCATAATGGACCATTGTGAAGAAAGTGCTTTTCACAGCGGGTTTTCATCAGTTGGCATGGCCACAAGACTCACAGAAAAACAACACGTATATTTTGACCAATTATTCAAAACAAAACTGAGTAATATAATTGCCTACTGAGCACTCTCCCCCATGAATAGATGTTTTCCCAGCACTGCGGCAGGTAATCTGCTTGTCAGTAGATGCCTGAACACTTGAGGTGTTTTGTCGCACTAAATTACTCTCCATTCTGATCCCGTCCTCTGCAGATGCACTTCATGTAAGGATGATGTTGTAACCATGGCAGCAAAGCCGAGAGAGAGAGAGAGAGAGAGAAGAGATGGAGAGAGAAAGAGGCGAAGACAACAAATCCAGAGGCGGAGAAAGAAACAGGAAGACAGAGAGGAAGAGAGAGGGGAAAGGAAGATGGAGAGAAGACGGATGAAAGAAGAAATGCTGATGTCTGTTTCCATGTCTCCTCACCATCTTATCTCCTCTCCTCTCTCCGGGTGGCTACTGATCTCTCTGTCTTTGACTGGGGCGCGAGAAGCTCCGCATCAATACCACTCATCCTCTGTTTGACTTGCCAATTCAAACGGCCATTATGACCTGTGATGACAGCTCTATGGAAGTGCAGAAGCTCTACGGCCACTTCCTGACCTCCTCATCCCGATCATTTCCTGTATAAAGACGTTCCCACTTTAAACTCTGAGGACAGGCGTATCTTTCTCTGATTGGATTGTTTGCTGGCACTTTACTCAATGTGAACTTTGCCAAGGGTGTATGTCCGTGTAGGTGATTTTCGCATCTTGTTCCGATTGGTTCCCTGTAGTGTGTCATCCATCACCTGATGTCAGTAGTAATTGATTTGAATGCGTGTGTGCGTGTCCCTTTTTCTACATATTAATGTGCTGCATCAACATTATCGTCTCAGTCTTTTTATGAGCTCCATTTGTTCTTAATTGCCAACTTCACATCAACAATGCAGCGTGGGCGTGCTTGTGTGTGTGTGTGTGTGTGTGTGTGTGTGTGTGTGTGTGTGTGTGTGTGTGTGTGTGTGTGTGTGTGTGTGTGTGTGTGTGTGTGTGTGTGTGTCTGTGTAGAGTGTGTACTGTATGTGTTTCTCTTTTGGTACCTAATGTCATTACTGTGTTGCCAGGTACCAATGTGTTACTGCACTGGAACTTACTAATGAAAGCACTGAGCCAGACCCATGCATCGCATTTGGATGTAAACAAACCTCCTACTCTAACTTTGCTACTTGGGGTCGTGCTTTGCACACGTTCTGTTTTTTCCCCTCTACAGCTGTGCAATACAGTATCATGCAATCTTGTTACTGTTCTTTCTTCCCCCCCCCTCTCCTCCCGTCTTTAGGCTGTTTAGAAAGCTGATTCCTGCTGTAGTGTTGTTGTGTGTCCACATCCGTTTTATGTATAGATTGCTGTTTCCTAACCTGTTATGTTAAACCTGTACTGCTCTAAAAGTAGTGAAAAATGCACTGAAAGCCAGATCTGGATATTAGTATGAAGAGTCAGTCTTGCCAATCACAAATGGTCTAACTCCCAACTCTATGATTTCCTCCCTGTCCTGAGCATTTGTCCTGTTCAAAATGAGTCTCTTGTGAAGTCATTTACACTCCAGAAAAACTGGATAAGGGTTATTAGAGGAGCAGATGTCTCACCTCCACCTGGAGGAATTGAAAGCTCTGCTACCACAGAGAGGGGCTTGTTAATGTAGTGTTAACATGTATGGACTGAACAGCTAGAGGTCAGTTGGAGGAGTCGAATGAGGACGAGACTGCGGTAAAGCGACATAGGGTAACGTCTGTCGATCATGACCCTAGTAATGCCTGCAGTGATGACAAACTGGTTCATTCAGACAGCCAGAGACGTTAGGGTTTAATGAGACGTTAAATGTTAATGTTGTTATTCTGTCAGATCCAAGGTCAAGTTAAACCCAGACAGACGATATAAATACATATATAGCACAAACCTTCAAACAGGGGACAACGCTCTGCTGCACAAAAACCTAAAACCATTGCTGGGATGTACAGTTGAAAGGGGCAATAATCGATTGGGGATGAAGTTGTTTTCTATTGATTCTGTCTGTTCTATGTACATGTACTGTATGTGTGTTTATGTGCACATGCCTTCCCATAGAGATTAACAGGGTCATGTTTCTCAGTTAGAGAGGAAAGGTCTCTAGTCAGCTGGTTGTGTGTACTAACTTAGCAATGAGTGTTGTTGTGACCGTGTCTCAGTCTGTTCAACCCACCATCAAATTAAGGTGGCACCAAGGATCACTCATCTGCTGCAAAAATGCAAGAAAAAGCCCCTAAAGTCATCAGACCTTGAATCTCAAAGTAAATCTGAGGCGTCACTCTCCAGAGAGCATCACACACTTGTGATTTCTCACAGAAATGGTCAGAGAATTTTGTCGGCATGGTGATGTATTGTTACAGTTCATCCTTGATCTGTAACTGCTAGCGTTTGAGTTACCACTCTAATACCAGCAGAGAATTCAGTGTTAGAAATCGTCACCAAGCAGGCAGATATTCTCTGAAGTTTCTCAACAAGAGGCCAGCTGACATTTGGATATGTCATTTGAAAACATATTGTTTCACTTTCCTCCATTACTCCTTGTCCCGATGGTTTGTCTCTCTCTGTCAGCTGAATGCTCTTTCATTGTGCACTTCACTCCCACGATGCAGCTCGATCCATCCTGGGCCAACCTCTGACTGTTACTGTGTCCTCTGTATATAGGTAATGCGTTCATGTGTTTTTAGACGTGCTCTCTCTGTAAAGTGATCGAAGCCCCGTTGGATGACGTACTGTACGTTGGACAATTTATTGCTGTATCTGTGTTTGAATGGTTGTATTTTGAAGGTGTCATCATCCAGGGATGGGGTTATGTTGGAGGGTCACCCTACGACCACCGATATACAAACCTTTTCCCCCCCTCCGTAAAGAGTTTGGGGTTAGCATAGACCCCCTTTAACGTTTTGCTGAAATTTTCCGGCTTAAATGTCCTGAGACCCTGTTAACCCCCAGACGTACGTATTCCACAAATTTTGCACCCGGTAAAACCTGTTAGGTACCCAAATGGTTCTACGTCAATACCCATACCCAACCCTCAAACTACCCAAGGAAACGTTCAACGAGAAGACGGTTACGTCCCTGGTCGGAAAAGGTTTGTCATGGTCCCTGGAGATGGAACATTGGTTGGAAGCAAAGCTAATACCTTACAGTTATTCGTGCAAGTCACAGGTTCTCCATTCAATTTTTTAGAAGTACCCCTCTTTAAAAAGGAATGAAAAAAGGTTTGGTGTGGCATTCACTCAAGGTGTGTTACCAGTACGGAAAAATTGGCCCCGGGGTCGTTTATTTTTCTGCCCCTGGTGAATTAGTACCGTTTTTCCCCTGTCAAAAAAACAGAGATTTATTATTTTCTTGTTTTAAGGGAAAACTCAAACTATGTAGGGTAGGCATCACCTGGAACCTTATCTTCTTCGACGCGAAACCTACTACTGAACCAACCGTGTTTTAACAAGGACAAAGCTCCTCCATGGCGGGGACAGGGACAAGGTGAAGGAGCCTACTTCCCTAGGAGAACCAATATCTCGGCAACACATCCAAACGGGAGCTGGGGGGGGGGTGACTGGGGGTGGGGGGAAAGGAGGAGTTCTACCCTTGTTTGTAGTGTTTGTAGT
>NW_011369951.1:12873243-12903115 GCF_000735185.1 Notothenia coriiceps | reverse complement strand
TAGGTTCATCTGCCCTTCCTTACTCCATAAAACGCCAGATGTCACTGTCTCTTCTCCGGACAGTCCATACCGACGTTCTGTTCCGTTCAAATAAATATATCGTGAAAAGGACATGCGCTGTTAAGGTTCACGAAATGTTTTGTTTAATTTTCTGAAAAATCCTTATGTATGGTCATTTTTTGTGTATATATTACAGTAAAAATGTTGTCTGTAATGTTTCGTTCTCTATTATTTATTATGTTTATTTGTGGTGTCCATATGCTTATGTACAAATTTTCCGTATGACATCACGCTTATACTCGTCGAGTTAATTTTCGTCGCCGTTTCTCTATACAAAAATCAGAGGTAAAATTTTTATCATTCGCAAAGACGCTGCACGTACTAAACCCATCAAACAATGTCTAACAGCCCCGTATTATCGATTTACGACGAGAGAAACTTACTCGCTTTGCGCTGTCCCCCCGTTCAAATGAAATCGCCGCCAATCATATTTCCAGGCTCGCGCCAGGGCCGGGGGAGGGGTTACAAGGCTCGCGTCTTGTGCTGCATTCACTTGCACTCGGACATTAGAGATTTTCTCTCATAAATGTGCGATGAGCCACAACTTTTCTTTCAAAACAAAGCTGCCAACTGGGGTGGCATCTGGGGTGGCAAGGCATTTTTCTGAGGTGGCAGCTGCCACCCCGTGCCACCCCGTAGAACCGCCACTGTTCCCCTGTCACGAGTTCAGATCGCTCAGTGATGGTCCTTATATATTTTTATAATCTGTGGAATCTCAGGATGTTATCTAAGCTTGTTTGTGCAGATCCAATACATTTATCGATCGGTATAGCTAGAATTCTGTGCTAACGGCCTTAATATTTTTTTGCCCGTGGCTAATTCAGAGGCTCAGCGTAGCTTTGAGGGAAAAAAAAGACCAGTTAGCTGAGTTTCTTCCCGTTACATGGATATGAAACATTCATAGTTTATTAAATCTTAAGAAGCCCTCAGACATTTTTGCTTCCAGATGTTGTGAATTCGGCTTAAATCGAAGGGCAGTATAAGTGTGACTCATGTCAGAATAAACCACAGAACACATTTTACAGGTTGATGATGTGTGTGTGTGTATTTCATGGGTAACCTTCTGTAGCTGTGTTTAAATTGGTAACAGTGTACAGGGCAAAATGGCTTATTTGAATGTTACTGTGTCTTCCAGGCTCCTTACCCTGCATCCCCGTGGGGCCGAAGCCTTGGCGAGTGAGGAAAATTGCGTGGTCGTGGTGCTCGGCGTGATCAAGGTCACCTTTCTGCTGCACAAAGGCCCAGCGGCACACATTCTCCAGGCTCCGCGATGGGTTTCCTCTTTCAATGAGGCTGATGGACTGACAGGAAAGAGCGAGAAAGAGATTGAAACACTTACCGATGAACCTTGTAGCCGTGTAAATGAACATGTTAGTATACTGGCAGCAGCACAAAACTGTATATATTGGTAATTCGATCGGGAAAGCATAGCATTCAATTTAAACATATTTTAGATGTGGGCTCTGGGGTGATAATGAAAGTGGAAAGCAAAAGGTAATTTGCTCTCATCCGCCATATGGTAAAACGGCCAGTTGATCACAAATAATGTATTTTTAGAGTATGTGTAACAAAAACCTGACAGTATTCTTCACTATTTATAATCAATGCCACAATAATAATGGCTTTGGCTGTGTCACTAGAAATAATAATAATATTTTTTTTTGTAATTGGTATCACTGTGATGTTGCACAGGACAGCAGATTATTAATAGCAGACCAGAGGCTCTAGAGCACTACATAAATGAGAATAGATAACAAAAAATAGAAAATTCATGACTTTTGCCAAAGTTTTGTTTTTGTTTTTGTTCTACTGGGATGAAACGTTAGCCTTTAATCCCACTGAGGCACTGTGTGCTTTTCTTTTGCTTACTGTTTGCTCTAACAGCCAGAGATGATGGGTTGACGCTTCACCTCTGGCTCAAAGCTTTTGTTTCCTCGCAGAAAACACAACACATTGTTGTGGACAGAGAGTGGGGAGGTAGAATGGGGAATTTTGCTGACCTGTAGCAACAACTTCTACAAATGAATCTTGAACTTGTTGGCCAACGTTTAGGGTGATTTGTGCAAAAAAAAGAATCCATATCTATATGTTTATTCTCATAACTGGTCTAAAAAAGATCAATCAAGTTAATCGACAACAAAGGGATCATTTTTGCTAATTGACTATGCCTCTGTATTTATTAGTTATGTAGCACAGAAGAGACATTTGTGTGTCTGTCCTTTACAATGCTGTAAACCAAGAGTCCTATGGAGGCGTTTGCATGGGGGAGAGCGTGTGGGAGAGAAACTCCCTCTTGAGGGAACTTTGGGATTTTAGCATTTACACACCCTTTATATGTACAAAGACATATATATCACACTGCAGGGAAGGTAAAAACCCAACAGGCATAATTTATCTTTAAGAAAACACCTGGGTGTATTGAAGTCATTGTGTGTTATGCAGTACTGCACTTAAACTACAATACTTTTGAGGCCTATTAATCTCAGAAAGGATAGATGGAACTACTACACTCAAACTAATTTGAAGTGTGGTGGCTCTGTACTGCATAGTGAGAGCAGAATACCTTTGGCTGTACAAATAAAAATATTGTGATGACAGTTTCTTTTTTAAAACAATCACTGGGTGGAATGATAAACAAATCTCAGAAGTTGCAGTCCTGTTATGAAGACTGAGACTAAAGCTTCTGTGTGATGTTATCAAAATCAATGCAGTGAGGAGGAACATGTTTTGTCTCTGAGCTACAGTAAAACTTATCTCGCATACAAATCATATTGCCCTCACCATGCTTTACATTCTTGGTGCAAATCAACATAAACGGAGTGTGAGCCTCACCTTGGCGTACCCCAGCATGATCATCCTCACCAGCACCACGTTGATGTGGACTCCCAGCGACTCGTCGTGGTAAATCTCATTCACCTGAGAAGTAGGGGGGGGAAACACAATCATCGAGAAGCTCAGACAAATAGCATCACCTTAACGGCATGTGCGTCATTGGCCCTGAACACCTCATATAAGCCCATTGTCGGCTTCTACTTTCCACTCAGCGGGGGAGAGAAACACACCATTCTTCATGAATCACAGCAAGAATGAATGTATCACAAACTTAAGCAACCACTATTGTACAGCCTTTTTCAAAGAGCTGGCGAATGCAGCGAGGAGGAAGGTCCTGTCCTTTTGTGCTTGCTCCTCACAAAATATGATTGCCATACCAGTAAAAGGGGAAAAGACTCAAATGAATACCAAAGAAAATTTCCATTTGTACAGTTTATAATTTACTCGCAAAGTTGTACCTTGAATACTTCGTTTTCTATTGCATTCCTCCAGGGTGAAGGGAGAAAAACATAACATATCCTTGATTCATTTAATGATATGGAGGCTAGGTTTAACAATAGCGATCAAAACATTAACAAACTCTGACACAGCTCATGCAGTTTAATCATTTAGGTATTGAGTTTTGATAGTTTTTAATTAAACCCTACTATTTACAACTCCACTAAGGTCTCATGCTTCCTACAACCTCCATTTGCTTTTACCCATTTCATGGTTCTCATTTCGACATCGAGAAAATGCTGGAACAATTACATTTTCTTTAAGAATTCAATGTAACACAAGGTATAGTATTCATTCAGATAGCATCTACACAAAAAGAAAGATTGGAGTTGGACTGGTATAAATCATCTGATTCTGAATGTGGCTAAGACCAGAGAGTTNGGAGGGGGGGGTCGAGGGTAAACTATCACAACTGGTCTATACCAAGAGTGTCTTCATCGAGGAAGTGGACAGGACAGGGTCTGTCCTCTTCGAAACAGGAACATTTTTTTGCACCAAAGTCATCATCAAAGCGCAGCTTCTTCTTATTCAAGGTCACTACGGATGGATGATATCAGAACTCAAAAGGATTTTGTTCTTTTATTTTTAGAGACAAAGAAACTGTCTTTTTTGCATGATTAAGTGTCGTCTTTTTATTGGCTTGTGTGCCCGGTAAAAGCATGACCATTGTGTGAACTCTCACTTACCGGTGTGTTTGGAAAACGTTAAGGAAATTTCTCCATGAGATTTTTTACTTACCTCTTGACATGAACGTTTATTGACATTCATAATCAACTGTTTTACAATGTAGGGTCTGTAACTGTTTGAAGGCTGAGTCGCATGCAGAAATGCAACTTGCAAGTAACCCATCAAACTTCAAACCCAGTTACCATAACTGCATCTTTGTAAAACACCATGGATGTCAATGCCAGTTATCACCTAGCTAGCTAGACATTGCAGTCTTGTAAAATCGCTCTTTATTAAAGCGTTGCTATTTTCAATACGTGTGTTTGAATGCTCGCTCCTTTTTCATACTATGCCAGCAGCATCACTGGAGGTTGTGATTGAAAGTCTAAGTACTGTACTATGTGTTTGGTCTGGTCAACATTGTGTGGTGTTTTTAACGTGTTTGCCCAGTCTTGTCCTGTCTGTCGCCATCAACTGGACTTATTCTTTCCCAGTCATCCTCTGAAAGCACGGACTGGTTTCCTGATACCAGGCTTGGATTCACAGATAGCTTCAGCTTTATTTTGAGAGTATTTTAGCAAACCAGGTTAAAGTGTACAGACCTTGTTTATGAGATCTATGACATGGTTTCTAACCCAATTCCAGATGGGTACAGAATCCCAAATGTCTGTCAGTTACGAGTCTGTATACTTCGGCCAACACACAGGCACTACTTTAATTATCCTTACATTTTCACCCATGCTAAATTAATGTAAAGGAAACAGCATTAGGGAGAGACAGAAACTGTAATATTTAATCTGGGGTTGGATTCCCTTAAAGCATATTTTAAGAAGATTAGCTTAAACAGGTGAGTATGTTAGAGAAAGTACATCTTCCACTCCACAATCTACAGAACACACAATACTTACACTACACTCTAGTTTTACATTAAGGACCTAGTAGCTAAACTTCATTGGGTTGCTTATAGTGTTTTCCATCATAGACTCTCATGACCTTATCGACTGGCTCAAGTATTTGCAGATACTCAACAGGGAACGCCAAAATATAGACACTGAAGCTACTTCAATGAAAATCCGGCGTCTGGAAACCAGAATTGCTTGAACTCAGAGCAGAAACTGCATTTCCGCGTTGTTTGGCCAGGGAAAGGCACATGATGTCTATGCAGTTTCACACTCACCACATAACCTCAGTATACCCTCAGTATTGTGTATACTGCGTTCACTACGCACATCCTGTACTCTAGTGTCCATCTGTGAACTGTTGATTGTTGAGGGCATGAAACTCAGCAGTGTCCATGAAAATGTCGTTAGCAGGGAGGGAGGTTCCATTTCTTGAATTTCTTCTCTTTTTCTTTTTGTATATCAAAGTGATTGAATTACCAACAAGTTTGGATTGTTATCAAATTTATTGTTTTTTATTTTAAAAGCATAGGTTGATGTTTTTGGAAGAAAATGGAATAAAACGTCATCTGATGCTGAGCTCTTATAGTTATTTGGTGACTATTCAACAAACACTTAAAAACATTAAAATACTTGAATAAGCTGGTAACACATTAAATATTCACACAGAGAGGCTACAAGTCAGTTCAAATGTATTTATTGATAATTAAACATTTCCAAGAACATAAGGACAAAATGTAATTTAAAACAAAATGATAATATCTGTGTTCATTGTCATTCATACAAGTTGAATGTGGCATCAAAAAACTTTGTTTTAGGGGAGAGGGGGGAGTTGAGCGTTGAACCAGCAACCGATCCTGAGCCAGGTTATTCAACTCTGAAATGAAGGGTTTACCTATGTGCTCTTACGCAAGGCACTTAACCCCAAAGTGGCCGCAGGGGCACATTTACAAAAACTAAAACAACCCATCCTACCTAAATTTCCCACGTCCAGCTCTGGCTGTGATTGCCTGGTAGTTCAATGACAGGCTGTTATATTCAGGATGTACTGACGACATGCCTGCTTCAGATTTAGACTAAAAGATGGTTAACGTGTCCTCCAAATCTGCTGTGTGTGAGCGGTCAGTATGTCGGGAGCAGGAATGTATGAGCATAGTATCCTAAAGCAGGGATATGATCAGGGATATCAAAAGCAGGGGAAAAAAAGGTAATCTCCTATTAAAAAAGGAGGGGGGAGATCCATTTCCAAAAATCTGAAATCCTGACAAACAAAACTCCCTGAAGACAGGCAAGGTAAAAGAAGTATGGACAAAGATGTTTCTGTATGTGTGTGTGTGTGTTTTTGGGGAGGGACAGAAGTGTGTGGTCTGAGTGTTTACCTTAGTGGGGGGGGGACCCCATCGTCCACAGCAGTTTCAGGCCTAACGCTGCTGTTTTTCCCATCCCACGCTACAGCTGCGTGTGGCGTACGTCCGGGGCAAGGGCTCAGTTTGGCTCCCTCCCACTCTAGCTGCAATAATCAGCAAGAGGAAGAAGGTGGCTGGAGCAGCAGCAACAACAAGGCATGCAACTAACAGTTCACATGGAGAAGGTGGAATTATGTGGAAATTTAGAGAGGCTATGTGTCACTTAAACCTAACACAGCACTACCAAGTCAGGTGGCGATAAAGAAATGAGTGTGTGGTACAATCACAAACCGTTCTACTCTTAAGTCACATGACATACAGCTGCAATCAGGTGTGCATTAGTATCATTTGCACGTGTGGCCTGCTTTACATGAGTAAAATGCAATGAACCCATTTTAAAATGCATCTAAATACAAGTGTGAAGTTGTGTAGTGTGGCAAGAATGCAGAGAAAGCCAGTACTCCTAGTTTCAAAATGAGGTGTGTGTTTCTGGTGAGATCAGAAGGGGGAAAGGGAAAGGGAAGCGGCCCCTTCTCACTGCTGCTCAGTAAAACCAGCGGCCTTTACTAAATCCAAAACAACCCTTGTGTTTACCTGCAGCACCAACACTGTCCACTCTTGTCAATAACCCACACGATTCACTTCAGCAACATGACAACGCATTATAGGAGTATCAAATCATTTCTAATTGTATGCAATGTCTGATCTTGGAGCGTAATTAGTTATACACTCACAAGCCACAATGGTCGAATACCAATCAGGACTGTAATCGGATAACAGTAATGCTTTAGGTTTCAGTCCTTTTTAAACAGACTAACACAACTCAACCGTCTTCCTTCACCACGTCTATTCACTATTCCAACTGGTTTAGAAATACAATCATTTTATCTCAAATATAAATAGTCAATATTCTTACCAATCAACCAAATGCTAGTTGGCTTTACCCCTTCCACTTAAAACAAAGTTGTATGTATTTACAAAAGTACCAAATTGTGAATTTCCATGTATGAAAACTACTGAGCTGATGATATTGGAAAAAAAGTTAATAACATTAAAAGTTATAAACCAATCAGGAATTATAGAATTGATAATGCTCATATCCATCATCAGCCAATCAAAGCTTGCTGTAATTCTGGCCTTTACACATTTAAATATGTATGGTTTAACTGAGTATTACCTGAATAAAGAGAAACATGTATGCACTGGGCTTTCTTTTCTCCCATGGTGCTCCAGTAGCATGTATACACACAACTGACATGGAAAGCAAATAAGGTTAAGGACTAGAAAGATATTTAGATATTATTTTCCAATGTTTTGGTGTCAAACCCTGACAGGATGCATGTATTTAACTCCTGAGGGTGTCTAGACTTCTAAATAGCCTGGGCTATCAATCAATTTCATTTGTCAATTTAAGAGTTGTGGATATTTATGAAGATTTCAATGAACTAAAATAAAAAATATCAATATCTTTACTTAGGATTGCTTGACGAGCACTAAACCTGTCCTTACTGTGAAACCAGCCTGAAACTAAAGACAAACATTCTCCATAACAATTTATCAGTGTTTTCCCTACTTGAAACTATGACTTTGCATGGCTTATGGACTGCTTTTCCATGAACACCTTTTTGGTGTACATTTGTGTGTAAATTATATGAAAAGGCCTCGATTCTGTACAAAGAAAAAAGCTTCTCCAACGAGATCTACCCTGGACTCCACTCCACCCCATGAAACGCTTAAGCTTCTTAAACATCCAACAAGAAACCAACTGTGCCTCTATGGCATCTCACAAAAACCAGATCGCTTGGCAATGTTCAAATATAAGCTGTCCCTCTGTAAGTTAACCACACAACCAATCAACTGACAGACCGACTAGAGAAACGATGGAGAAAATGCTTTAGATCTGAATTACAACCTTGCTCCCTCTCTGATTTTCCTTTTTAAACTGTCCCTTATGTAGATACACATGCACACACACACACACGCACACACACACATCTGCAGTGTGGAAGGAGTGTATGGGAGTGGGACTATCGATAAGGGGGTTCTGGCGTGTGGTAAGGGTAATCATGGCGCTGGGGCATGGGTTGCCCGTGTGCGGCTGTCTGCTCATACGGTGTGGATGTGGAGTAGCTTCCCGCTGCAGCGTAAGCTCCTGGTGGGCCGTAGCCTCCAGACGCGTCATAGCTCCCTGGGGGGGCAGCGTAACCTCCCGACGCGTCATATGTTCCCGGCGGTGGGTAGGCCCCCGGTGCCGCGTACGTTGGGGGCGCAGAGTACGTCCCTGGGGGTGCAGGGGCTGTGGTGGAGGCCTGTGTGGTGGCCGGTGGAGGTGGTGGAGGAGGAGGTGGGTTGGTGTAGGCATACTGGAGGTACTGGTACTGTTGCTGCTGCTGCTGCTGCTGGTACTGCTGATACTGTTGGTACTGATGCAGTTGCTGGTAGTACTCTTCGTACGACCTGTAGTTTATAGTTGAAGAGGTGAGAAGGAAGAAGAAGAAAGGAGAAAAAAAAAAAGTTAGAAAAAACTCCCATCAAATTAATAAAAGACAGAATTCATGTTTTTATGTTTTTGTAAAGGCCTTGGTACGATTCTACAAACCCGGTTTGTTTTTAGCTTTATTTCCTGCCCACCATTAGTTTTTTACTGCACTGAGAGCCATAATTTATATTTTCAAACTCTTCTTTAAAAAGAGAGGTAACATAGTATGAATTGTGATACATTTGCTACATTTAAAAACAAGGCTATATAGTCCAAATTAAATAATTTATTTTTAAATGAAATGACAATATCCTATTGGGAGCTCTTACACTTATTTTACAGCTTCAGACTTTTTTTTTTTTATCAGTGTTACATTACTTAACTATTGTAGTTATTGTAGATACACGTAGAAGCAGGATTATTTATGCAAATGTTTCTTCTGCCTCATTCCTTTATCAAAATGTGTTATGGGTACCTAGCTACAGGATCTGACCCTTCAGGGGTGTTGGTGGCAGCCGGGGACTCTTCCAGGGCTCCGGCGGGGGTCGGCAGCAGGGCGCGGCGCTTCTGTCGTATCTGACCGAAGGAACCAGGGACGGGGTCTGGGAGAAGGGGGGCTCGATTTCCTCTGATTGGGCTGCGGTCCCGCTCATTCTCTGCTCCCTTTCTACCTATCTGCTGCTCTGCCAGAACCTATATTAAAAACAGAATATTCATGAAACTGTAAAAGGTACAACACAAAGATATATACAGAGAAGAAGATTTGACTTATTACTTAATAAATGTAAATATACCTTCTGTCCCTCCTGAAAGAACTTTGCTCTCGCTGCCTCGAAAAGCGTTGTGGGGTCTGGCCCGTTCTGTGAGTCTGCTTCTGTAACAGGGGCTACGGCAGCAGAATTGTGATTGGACATATCTTTGTACACCTGGTCCGCAACAGTTCCATATACCTGGCTGGCAAGAGCATCATAGATCACCCCATCTGCACCGTTAGCGCTGGTAATGCCCTTCAAGGCAGCGTAGGTGGGGTCAAAGGTTGTGGTGTTGTAGAATGAGTTATGGACACTTTGTTGAACCTGCAAAAAAATATGAAAACGGTCAACAATTAAAAATAAAGCATTACAAATGTACTTAAACCTAATTTATCTAAACAAAAAACACAACAATAATGAAAAATGTCGATTGTTGATCAAGTTGAAACAAGTAAGAAAGACCTCGAGGGCAGTTTTCAGAGGTCATAAGTTTTATGTTTTTGAGAGAGGCTTCTCTGCTAGAGAATAAACGTACTTGTATTGGGAGTCCAGCTGCGGCTGCTGCAGCTGCTGCTAGAACAGCTGCTTGACTCTGGTGGTGCTCGAGTGATGGAGGCGGTCGTGGAAGAAGACCGTCCCTTCCTGCAAGGAAAAGGGAGCACAAAAGATGAGAGGACAAGAGGATATGGGATGTTTTCAGCATTTCAATGTATGTAAAATACTTGAAAACAAATGGATCCTTCATCTCTACCTAATCCACCGTGGTTATTTCCAGCCATTGCAAGCTGGTTGATCAAAGGTTGGGCTTTGGACAGTTCTACAGCCAACTGACGGCCCTTGTAATTGGTCCCGTTGAGTCCTTCAATAGCTACCAGCGCCTCCTCCTTCCTCTCCATGTGCACAAATGCATAGCCAACATTTGAGCATAATCTGGCTGTAGAGAATACACAGAGCAGGGCGGTCAGGTAGCATTAGAAAACATAACAAATTATTCTTCTACAACAGTGGTTCTCAAATGGTCAGGCCTCGGGACCCATTTTTTCCTTCGTCAATAAATCGCGACCCGACATTTTGAAGCACTCAAATCTATTCAACAAAAAATCGTGCAGTAAAATATACTCTTTTCAGCATACAATATTAATTAAAGTGAAGTACAGTGCATATCTCCCTTATATCCCTTCACAGAACAAAAGTATGCTTTTAAAAAAGGTTTAATGAGATGATGGAATCAAAGCTGAATTGTATAAAAAGGCACACGTGCTGTAAACCCAACCCCAGCAGGGGGGTCTGGGGGGATTTTCCCCCAGGAGATTTTTAGAAATACTAACATAAACTATGCATTCTGGTACACTCTGAGAAGAAAAATAAATAAATCTATTGCTACCCGAAATATTAATAATATTTTATGCCATTGTTTGTTTTTCACTTTGATCTGACATCTTGCTGCGAGAAGAGTAAAGAGGAGGGTTGGAGAGTAAAGAGGAGGGTTGGGGGTAAGGGTAGATAGCCCCCATTGTTCTGTGACCTGTCAATCATCAAACCGGGGGTCATATTTCATTATGTGCTCATCTGTATCTGAAGTTTTACACATGGGTGTATAAAGAATAGTTCTACCGCAAAGTTATTCTCCGTGGGGACTTCCGGCAACAATCTTGATTCTGATTGGCCAGAAGACTCGAAAAAACATCAGCAAAGATATTTTATTGAGAAGATGATCACTACTTGACAGAAGTTTTCATAACCGTTCATGGTCTCTGGTACTTTCAGTCCAACGCATACTGCATGCACAGCGTTAGAAAATCGGGCCTTCAAAATAAAAGTTTGACTTTTTTTCCTCAAAAAGAAAAAAGGAAATATATTTTTTCTATTTTTTTTTCTTCACTCACACATCTGCGACCCACTTGAAACGGGTCCGCGACCCACTTTTGGGTCCCGACCCACCAGTTGAGAACCACTGTTCTACAACATCATTGCTCAAGCTTTCCATGAATACCCCTGTAGTATTAGTGATATGCACTTTAACTCACCTTTAACTTTGTCACAGTCTAGTACTCTTCCGTAGGTTGAGAACAACCCGTGCAGGTCATCTGCTGAACATGTTGCAGCGAGGTTCCCCACAAACACTTTGGTGGAGTTGGGTGGACGTGCACGTGACTCCTCGACCACCAAGGGCCGCCCCCTGTACTCTTTGCCATCAAGATTTCGTATGGCCCTGTGAGAATAAGAGAAAGTCATATGTTTGTGTCACCAGGTGATCAGCCAATGACAGTAAGAATACTACTGCAGACATTTTAGCTGTTGTTAATATTATATTCCAAAGGATTTTATACTTTACTTGAAAAATTATGTATCAAATTTTTACATAAACCAATGTCTATACTTACCTTAACAATTATTCACTTTTTTTTTTACCCCGGACAACGCAAGAGCATTTCTAAAGTAGCATATATTGACTTATATCTAGTAGTGGTAATGAAAAGTTAAATACCTGTCTGCGGCCCCCTCTCCCTTCAGGGTAACGAAGGCATACTGTCTGAGCAAAGAGCAGGTGTTGATCTCTCCAAACGGAGAAAAAAGCTTGGTCAGCTCATCGTGCGTTGCATCTAAAGGAAGGTTCCCCACAAACAACTTCACATTGTCACCGCTCATCTCTGTATCAACCAGGCATCTGTAAGAAAGAAAAATAATAACACAGCAGCAGGCTTTGGTTAAATGTGATACTTAGGGTAGCAGTAATCGTTCAGGCTTAGCAGATACCTAAGTACCTAAGTAAAAATAGTAATACCACAGCATGGGAATACTCTGTCTCTAGTAAAAGTTCTGCATTAGAAATGTTACTCAAAAGTCAAAGTACAAAAGTATTAGCATCAAAACATACACAAAGTATCAACAGTGAAAGTAATCATTATGCAGATTGGCCCATTTAAGACAATTATATAGTACGTTTTGATTAAAATTACTGATGCAATCATTATTAATCAACATTTGCAAAGTAACTAAAAGGTACAAAAGTAAAAGTATATGATTAACCTCTGAATTGTAGTGGGGTAGAAGTTCAAAGTAGCAAATCATGTAAATATTCAAGTAAAGTACTATAATTGAATACAAGTAGTGTACTGTGTAAATGCATTTACTTTACACCACTAAGGCTTAGTGAATCTCAACAGCAGTATTGCATTTTGATCATAGTTAAGTTAATTTGGCTGAAGTGATACTGCCAAATTCGGTTAGCTCTGATTTACTATGTTGCAATCTGGTAAATAGCTAATTGACGTTAGCTTACCGGTTAATATTAACAAACGTTAGGCTAATAAAGCTGCGGCGAAATCTCCTCGAATTAGGTTAAAATACTCCTGTATAGTTGTTCTGTTCGATAACACAGCTTATGTTACAATAAATACCCATAATTGGTTTTATTGTAAGATGTAAGCTTCTGTACAAGACCAACAGTTTGCTAAAAACTACGGACACGGCTGGCCATTTTGTGAAAAGCAAACATTGGCGATGTAGCTACGCTAAGCTAGCTAATGCTAACGTAGTGATTCTATCATAGTGATTGAAAACGATTGTCTAAGCTAGAGCTCAATCATCGGTGTGATCCATCGTAAAGTGTTTTAAATACCATTAATCATTGTGCGTCTTACCTTTTACATTTTTATAATTATGCTAGCATAGCATTAAAAACAGAATTCTTACCCAACGCGGCGCTGGAGCTCTAACCGATATTTCAAACGTCACTTCCGGCTCCGGTTTCTTTAGGTGCGCTGGCAGCCATTAGGGCGCAGTTTCATCAGGTTTGCGCAAGATGGGGATGAAGCCTTAGCCTAGAACTAAAACTACTTATTTAAGACTATAATACCATTAACTCAAGTACTGTACTTAAGTAAAATGTTAAATAGGTTACAGTTCATTGGGCACAATCGTAATGATAAATGTGGAGGAACTGCTGTGGAGACAGCAGCACTTCCTCACACAATGCCCAACTTTTGAACCTATACGGAAACAATTCTTCTCAAAACTGAATCATAAGCATCCTCAAATATTTAAAAATGAAAAACTAAAAATACCTCACATCGTATATATCTTATGTATGTCATATTCTATTTTGTATTAATGTATTATGAATTAAATGAATCTATATTCCTTGTAAAAAAAAAAAATGTTCTTAGCAGTTTGTTTATAACTGTTTATTTGTTTATTTGCGTGTATTTTTGTATCGATGTTGCAGCTATACAGAGCTTTGGCAATACTGTATGTAACTATATGGTCATGCTAATAAAGCTATTGAATTGAAATTGATAAAGGGATCCCAAAAGAGGAATTCACAAGTCAAACATAAAGCCAAATCTTTAAGTAACTGCAACCTTGATTCAAAGGCTTGATTTGTCATATACACAGAAGCTGCAGCGTCTTAAGTGGCAGGCTCCTCTAACAATTCAACACACAATAGGCTATACCTAAAGACATAGGCAAACAAGTGTAATTCAATTGTGTTTAATACATAATTATACCTTATGCAAAGTTATTCAACCACTAGTCAAACTCTATCCAATATTGTAATGAAGCTTAACATTTTGCATAATGATTATCTTTACTTTAAATATAATTTAATGGTAATATAGTGTGTTATTTTACTTAATTAACATTGAGAATGCATGACTTGTTTTTCTACAATATAATATTTGCTACTTGTACTAAGCTTAACGAGTTATTTTTACAAATATGATTATTAGTAGGTTTTCACCTTAATGAAACTCCAGCTAGTCTATAAATACTTCCTTGTGCCTAAGTCTATAATACAGCCTCGTGCACGTGAGTGTAGCTGTGGCCCATTCATGCATGGTCACATGTTTGTTTCCAGGTGTGATCAGGTGGGAGGGGAGGAGGAGCCGGAGAGAGACATCTCTGCATCTGAGAAGAACACACGTCATGACAGGCTAAAGTTGAAGAGAAGTTTTCACCGTAGTGAAGTTAATGGAAAGGAAGAATAAAACCAGCATGCCAACATAAAGTGGATCCGGAGCGAATGAGAATAACGATCGGGGAAACGAGGTAAAAAAAAAACGAGCCTGGCGATATTAAAATGACACTCTAGTACACACAAGTTGTGCAATTATAGGTGAAGCCGGAAGACTTTTTGTAAATCACAGTTTTGAGAGGAAATGTGCAGTTTTACAGGAATGTGTGCTGCGGTTCTAGACAGATGTTAACATGTAGGCTGCATGGGGTGAAACAAAACGCAAATGATAGACTACCCCCTGAGGTATTCTCTTCACCCAACAATATCCCTGCTACTCTAAAAACAAATGTTTAAAGATATTGTTACGTCTTCATTGGCATTTGTGTATTGATATCTTAAAAGTTTGTTTGATGTAGCTTCCTGTTTTATTTAAGCTCTGTCTGAGCTGCTGAACTTTACCAAGTCTGGACTTGCTGTCCAAATCCAGGCAGATTTATTAGGTGTGTGTGTGTGTGTGTGTGTGTGTGTGTGTGTGTGTGTGTGTGTGTGTGTGTGTGTGTGTGTGTGTGTGTGTGTGTGTGTGTGTGTGTGTGTGTGAAGGCATCCCACCCATCTTCCCATTGTGAATGTGAGCCACAGGGAGAGATAATAACCACCATGCATATACGTGTGGGTGCATATTCCCACATTCAGTAGCAGGACAATTAATACCCATGGGTGTTCTTTTTTTTTGTGCGTTTTAGATGGCACAAGAAGAACCGCTGTATGATTTCCCGGAGCCTTCTCAACACTCAGAGAACAAGTTATTGGCCCTTCAAAGAGGAAGGGCCTCTCTGAAAAGCATCAGTGTTCTGGACCGGCTCCTTCTCACAGTTCCTGTGTGGTTTCAGCTGTCCATCAACCCTGCTACCGCTCTGCACATACTGCAGAGGGAGCCCCCTGGGGTCGGTGCTACACACACTTAAAACCACAGAAATACACCATGTGCCCACATACACACTCACCATTTGCATGCACTTTGTGTTTTCCTGCAGACCTTCCTGGTGCGCAAGTCTCGAACTTCCCAAAGAAACGTGCTGTGCGTCCGCCTGACGGATGATAGTGTGCCATCCTTCGTCCAGCAGTTTGGCATCAGGCAGCAAGAATCCAGTAATAGTAGGTCACCCCAACCACAAAGCCGTCAAGACTGGGGCCCTTCTTTGGAACACAATTTAGTAGTTCACCGCTAACATTTCAAGAATGTTTCGGGTTGAATAAGCTAGTTGTCGTATATCGTTTTATTATTGCATGAAATAAGATACTACTTTGCTCTGGTTAAAGAAGGGCTTATGTGTTTACACATGTTCACAGTTACAAAAGTGAAAATGGAGAATTTAAATTGTTGTATTTAACTAGGCCTAGGCTTAACTAGGTATTTAACTTGCCTCCTGCAAGTCCCTGGAATTCAGGAACTCAATAAAACATTGAAAGTATGATAAATCAAATTGAAAGGCTTCTAGTTTGATCCTTTAACACAGATTTTCTTCATTGTTACGCAGTAGTTACACATGGCTACATTCAAATAATGTTCTGCCCCTCTAAAAATCCCCTTAAATGTTCCTCTCAGCTCTGTCTCTGGAGACTTCAGGCATCAGCTTTCCAGATCTCCCAAGACTCGTTTCCTTCTACTGTGTCAGCAGGTAATATTTTGTCTTCCTCATTCTCTTTTTCCTTGTATTCCTCATTTCATCTGTGCGTTGGTCTCTGTCAATATTTATTGTCCTGCAACAATGTTTAATAAATGTGATGTACTATTTGTGTATCAGAGATGTATTACGCTTTCCCCTGGAGCTTCCAGAAGCAATTGCAAAAGCATCATCCCACAAAGAGCTGGAGTCCATCTCCCATATGGGAATAGGTTGGTGAACACAACTACTTGTTTCCTTTCAGCATTTCTTGAAATATCAGAATCAAATATACATACTGCACACAATATTATAATTTTCTCAAAGCAGCTGGGTAACAAACATGAACTAAAGCATTAATAAACATACCATTTGTCCTTTTGTCCACTAAAGGACAAATGAGCACACTGAGAAAGTTGCTTCAAGTTAAGTTTTAGTATATACAGCAGTGCCACAAAATGTACAATTGCATTCTCTTGGCTGGCACCATTTTTAGAATAAGGTTTCAAAGTCAAGATGTTATATATATATTTTTTAATATGTTTAAGTATATGCACAAAGCAATTAAACCAAAAAACTATAATGACAATAAATATGTATTATTTTATAGAATTCTGGAACTCCCACCTAAATGTCAGAGGGCCACGAGAGGCCCCTAAGCCCCAGAAGAAGGTGAAAGAGGACCCTGGGACCCCTGTCCCTCCTGCTGCGGCCCCTCAGACAGCCTCTGCAGCTCAGCCTGATGCAGCTCTCCAGCCCGACTCAGACAAGACCAGCACTAAACCAGACAGCGCCAGCAAACAATCAGTATCCAGTCCCACGCTGTTCCATGAGTTCTGTCCAATCACGACTCGCAGCCCCGTAGAGCTGGACTACGGCTCTGGCCAGGGCGATCTCTGTTTCGTCAACCCCCTTTTCCTGCAGTCCCAGAATGCTTTGTGTAGACGGCGCATGTTCAAACGCAGCCTCAAGATTCGGATTTCCACAGAGTCGTCGACCCTGCTGTCGCCCCCGCTCGCACGTCCACCTCCACCACCTCTAATGCAAAAAAAAAACAAACGAAAATGTAAAGCCCAGAAACACACACAAGGTATGGCAGATCCCAATGGATCACTGTTACAAGAGAAACCGAGTCAGGACGCCCCTCAGCAGGGCCAAACAGAGGTGGAACCAGACCAAAGTGAAGATGGAGTCACAGCTCAGCTACCACCGGTGATAGAGAATCTTCCAGAAGACTCAGACTACATGCAGCCGTCTCCAATTATCAATTTCTCTCATTTTCCATCACTATCACCCTACCTCTCCCCATCCAATCCAATGGTGCCTCCACTTCCCCTCAAAGCATCTTCGTCCTTCTCGCTTCATGAATATCCCGGCGCTTCTCCCTCCCTCTCACCTTATCAATCCCCATCTCTTACTCCCAAGGCTCCCTTCTCAATCTCTCCCTATGACTCACCCTGCGCTTCACCCTCTCTTTCACCTTACCAGTCCCCATCTCTTTCCCCTAAAGTCTCTCCCTCAAACTCCTTCCCTCAGCTGGCGGAGGAGGCCTATCATATACCTGCTTCTATTTTAAGACTTCATCAGCAAAAACTACAGAGAAAAGCAGAGGAGGGGGAGGCAGGTGAAAATGAAAATGTGGATGAAGATGAGACAAATCAGGAACAGCATCAAAAGATGGAGGACAAGGGAAAGGGTCTGGTTTTACAGATGAAAGCTGCTTCTCTAAATGACACAGACAGTTGCAGTTCCTCCACCAGTCTCGAGGGGGCAGCAGAGGCTCCACCTCACTTACCCCCCAAACAGGAAAATGGAACAAGCCTCTAGCAAACAAATATTTTAGACTTTTAACGATTATATAACATAAGCACCACGTAAAATTAAATGTTTTTGAGTGAATAAGACTTGATGACCCCTGTAGTTATACATGTTTTAACTGGAAGTTATGTATAAATAATTGTATATATAACATTTTCTAAAGCATACCAATTTGTTTGACTGATTTCCTACTCCAAAGGAAGCCATTTATTTCCCGATATCACTATTTTCTGAAGAGATTTCAGACATGACACTTTATTCCAGACCTTCTTGTGTTAGGTAATCCATAAACGTGAAATTAATTCGATCTGTTTGCATCAACGTTTTTTTTTTTTTTAAAAGGACGTGGTTAGACTTTCATAAAAATGAAACAAATACAATGAACCATTATATCTAACACATTTTATTTGTGCAGATTCAACACATTTCCAAATTTTTTAGGCCTTCCAAACACAGCAATATTTTATACACTCAAGTAATCCACAATGACCAACCGGGTACCATTTAAAAAAAATTATTTCGCAGTCAAGTCAACATTAATCTGTAATTTAACAGTGAATACCTTTGAAATTGTCAACAGCAAGGCTGGACAAAAAAACAATTCAACCCAATTTTAACCTTGCCATTTAGAAAGTGCAACCTACCTCCAGCCACTTGCATAAACGTCTATTCCCAGGAACATGTTTATTGTCAGGCAGCATTGGTTTAATAGACAGCTCACAATACTTCTGATAAGAGAAATGTGTCCTAAATGCATCAAAAAGAGTGATGGTGTTGTATCAGCTCTTATGTGTATTTGATCGTATATATATATATATATTCAACGAAAGCACCTGACATTGGGTCTGAGACTGAGTCGTGGCTAGAAACTGTGGATGTTGTCTTTGGCAGATATGTTCTTGTCCTATGGCTTTAGTGTATATTATGAAGCTTTACATTTGTTCTCTTCAGAAGCGTCTTCCAATTAGCTTGACATCCATTAGGATTCAAATTGCGTTTACATACAATACAAAAACAAACTGATTACAGTTGGTATTATCGAAGCTCAAGAAGCAGACCATCCATCAACACCAGCAGGGGAAGTCTTTTTTGCACAGGGCCAGAAGGTCAGCCTCCAGCTTCTCGGCGTCGTCTTGGAAACGCTCAGTGAAGGAGCAGATCAAACCTGCCGCGCTGCCTTCGTACTCCTTCAGCTCTACGCTGTCCCCTGGAAATCACACAGTCAAACACCATCTAAATACACACAACTCTTTCAAGGGTCTAAAATTGCTTTGCTGCATTTACAATTCCACAACATTTTGAACAGAATATGTATTTTTAATGCAATTTTCAATGTCTTTCTAACGTTGTTGATCGTGTTAATTGGTTTCCACGGCTTTTCATCTAGTATTAATGAATCGATATAATCTCTACTTATTGATCACACATCACTGTAACTGCTCTGTCATGTTATTGACTGTATGTCTGTCAATCATGGCTTCCTTATTTATGTCGTCTGTTTACATGTCACTCTTTTTGTCACTGTATTTTACCAATAAAAAAACAAAACATGAATGAAGTAGTGCAAATCTAAACTTCATTCAAAACTAACAAACAAGGGAATTCAGGCCACTTCGTACCTCTTTCACAAACTATTCTACAGAAATGTCTTAAAACTCACTTGTTTTTAAGTAAGAGTACAATCTGTGCATGCTAAAGAGCACACCTACTGACAGGGTTAAATATTACATCTTTTTTGGAGATCACTTCCTGTTTTGTCAACCAGGTTTCAGTCAAATGAAACGTCAGTCTAAAGTCTGAAGTGTTTGTATGTGTGCATCTCAGTTAACGAACACAAGAGAGCCCCCTTACAGGCAGGGATGCCGGTGCTTACCATTGATGTTGGTGTTGGCCTGGACAAACATCTTACGATCTTCCTTCCTCAGCAGGACCGTCTCCCGGAGGCGCATGAAGTTGTGAGGACCACCTTCGTTGACCGTGGAGTATCCTTCATAGAGAGCACGGCCCCCTTCCACATCGGCTGTTGCCTTTAGCACCTACAAAACGGTTGGATTTAGAGGAGGGGGAAATCAACTCAGTCATCAAATGTGATACGTTGGTTATTTGATAAGTGCAAGTTGTTATTGAGAAATTGAATTTATATTTCACTAAAGGGGTCACATTTTTTCTTTTCTTCCCATTATTCATTACTTTGCAGATTTCTTTCTGATATAACCACTTATTGATTGGTCTATAGAACAAATAAATAAAAATTTCCCGAAAACCAAATCTAATTGTTGGTTGTTCTGTCCGATCAACAGTCTAACACATATTGAACTTATTTTATAACTTTTGATAAATATTATATTACTTCATTTTTTTCAACTTATTTTCCTGTTCTACCATGTGAAGCTTTGACCTCCAATAGGCCCATAGAGGAGTGTACTTTAATGCATTGCAATTATATTTGTCTTTTGCAAATGCACATTTTTAATACATCAATAGTGTATCACCACAATGTATCTACAGCATATTTTTCATAGCATTTCTTTTTTATTTGTTGGACTTGTTACATAGGATCTGCTGTCTGGGCATTGGCATGCCAGAAGTGTGGATACAGTAGGTTTACCTGCAGTTTGCAGAGAAACCTGTGGATGGCGTCCTTGCCCACAGTGTGGATCTTGCTCCTGTCCAGTGTGATCTGAGCGTCGGGCTTGCCGTCGGGCCCCGTCAGCTCCTCCAGGCCCACCAGCCCCTCCCCCGCCTCCAGCAGGACGCGCAGGATCACGAAACGGGCCTGCATGTGAGCCTTCAGACACACAGACGCATAGGTGTGTGTGACCAAAACTGTATACATGTCCCGACACTCATATAAACAGAGACAGCCTTAGAGTAAGCTGTATTATAAAACAACACAGACACATACAGCGGAGCCAGTCAGGTTGTAAGAAACACATGCCTAATAGTCTGTATGATGACTTCTCTTATAAACACTGTTCCCCCAAATCTATGTGTCCCTGAAGTTGTATATAAATCAAAGTAAAGTATGTATGTACAAAGCCATGATTGAATATACCGGGCTGCAAATAAGTCCAAGTAAAGAGTGTGTGTGTGTGTGTGCGTGCGTGTGTGTGTGTGTGTAGACGGATTACCTGTCTCCAGCTCTTGCTCTCAGGTGTGTAGAACTCCAGGCCCAACAGTCCAGCTCGGACCATGCTCAGCCAGTTGATGTACACCACGTCCTCCGCATCCTGGCCCTCATTGCCAAAGATACTGGAACACACAAAGAGAGGCAATGGTAAGCATACTGACCTCCCTCAGCTTTATATTATAATAATACATTTTATATATAAAAAGGCGCCTTATGAGGCTCTCAAGGTCGCCGTACAAGGTACACAAAACAAAAGTACAAAAAAGACAATATAATAATAATAATAACGTTAACATTCCAATATTCATTCAAACCAGTCTAAATAAAACTCAGTTTTTTATTTTAACGAATGTGTAATCAATGAAGTGTGTGATTTTGTGTGTGTTAGAAATAGCATTGCAGCCCCCTGTACAGAGCAAGTCAAAGATACGACAAACTTCAAACCTCTGTTAAATGTTATTAAATAACTGTTCTTAAAATTACAAAATGTTTTCCAGCTCACGACACTTGGGGATTTAGAGAATTTAGTGGCTACAACAATTTCTGAGTATACAATCTTCAATGGAATGTACGGTAGATAGAAAGAGTTCCTTTAGTGGCTTATATCAGCGTCCAGTTACTATATTTAATTTGCCTGCTTTTAAACTGAAATCAAACCATGAAAGTAAAACACAATGAGTTTAGATTACAAGCAGAACATGATATATACCTGAGCACTTTCTTGATGAGACACAGGTAGAGTCCCACACACTCGGCACGGCATTCTTCATAAGAGGAAGCAATGGTGGAGAATTTACTGTCCCATGTCTCACTGCCACGATACCAACTGGTAACCTGAAAAGATACACCCACACCTTCAGTTACTTTGTCTCTTTTTGCAAAATGAACACAGTTAAAAAAAAAAATTAACAAGCACACTCACCGGCTCTCCAGTCTCTGGGTTGTTCACCTTACTCTTGTCAAAGTTGAATTTGCCCTCGTCATCCTGTGGGAAGAGATGGAGTTTATTTCCCCACTGATGATTCTCCAAAGCGATGCCAGTAAAGTAAACATTTTATCAGGAGAAGTCAATAAAGATTTCTCATTTCTCTAATTTCCCCTCCTCGACTCCTCCGGTAGTGACACGGAAATGGATTTCAGCGCGCCATGTTGAAGGACATCTAATTTCTCTAAATGCACATCGAGGACCGAGGATCGAGCGTCGAGGAGGCTCTCTGGAGGGGCTGATCCTGGCTTCACCAGAGAGGAGGGGGGGGGAGGTATATCCAGTCTCTGATCGTGTTACGTTATTACGAGAGTGCTCTCATACTTGTTTGATTCTGAAATTGTGTATATTTATATAAATATATATGTGGGTGTGTATGTCCGCATCTGTAGCCTGTTATTGTCTCATTATACCGCACTGTCAATTAATTCAAGTAAATATACAAGTCGTCATGAACACAGTTCTGTCCATCAGACAGAGGGCTGCTGTGCCTCCTGTCATCATTAATGGACGTCTCTTTAAAATGACGGCTCGCATCTCCTGTGGGCAAGCTTTAATGTCTGATAACTAAAGTCAAAAGATAAAACCAGGCGGTCTTTATGAGGATTGGAAAGGTTCTTTGCTCCTATTGTGTTGCTTTTTATCCGTCCAATCTGGAAGATGTAGTCCAATGTGCTAATGTCCCATAAATCCACTCAGAGAACCTTCAAGTTCTCACATCATGTTTCTCACGCTGGGATAGCAAAGTATAACAGCAAACAGAGCAAACAGCTGGCCTTGCTGCTCTGGTCAAACTACAGTCTGGCTCTAGTCATAATGCTTTAATCAAATCCTATTTCCCAATTATTTTATGTATAGACGTGTTTTTTTTGTTTTTTTTGCCATGCTAGTCAAGTAGCAATATGGATGGCATTTTCAATAGGGTTAGGGTTATGATCCATGATTAAACTAATCCCTTAATAAACTCCACTTCCCAAACGCAACACATGAAGCATGATCTTAAAGTTCATGAACACACCACAGTCTGAAGAACATCTTAACAGTTCCATTAAGGAGGGTCACTATGTATGATATAAATATCCAGAGACAGTGTTGTGGTGAAGCTCTGTCACACTGCTGTTTCCCTCTCTTTCATCCGATCAGAAAAGAAGCAGGGTGTTGAGCTGCAGAGGTCAGGGCAGGCTGTCGGTCCTGCCTCCTCCTGCAAACTCAGACAGATATAGCAGCCTGCGCCAGTCCCTGAGCAGCGTCAGGTGAAATACACTCTGCAACTTCTTAGGTATAACAAGTCAGTAGCATGAAAATATTCTCACAGTTGAGTGAATGTGAAGCCGAAAGGAAAGCAAGCACATTTTTACAGGATTAGCACTATCGCTAAGAGCGAGGGTTTACTATGCATTCAAGTTCAATGTTATGTTAAAGGGCTGTTATTTGTAGTTAAATACTGTAAATATGATCTCATACATCTTCTATCACAGCGGACCCTTTTAGAAAGCGTACTATAAGTGTTAAGATTGGCGAGTCGAAAACTTTCACAAAAATGTCAATCAAGATATATCTTTAAGAAACAAACAAACAAACAAAAGACTCTGACATGTTCTCTTGGAAGTGGACCTATCATGCTATATTTAAAAAATATATTGTAGGGCCATACCTATACAAAACATGTCTGTGAAGTTATTTTTTCAAAATACCAAACAGATCACCCATTGTAGCCATGCCTCATACTGCTCATACCCCTCTTTTGAAGCCCTGTTAGAGAAACGCGGATCTTGGGTCCTTAGCTTGAAACCACGTCAAGGATTATTTCTGAAACAGTATGGAGCTCAAATGCTTTTTCTCTTGTGGGTTTATCACAAGGTGAGTTCCTTTTTTTATTTCCTGCTTTTAAACACATGTGCTCTACAGTACAGTTTAGCTCTGAGTGTTAGCGAGGCTTGCTAATGTAAAGTTTACAAAGACGAGATTACGTCCAAAACACGTCAGGCATTGTTTCTGATAGCAACTTTCTGTGGGTCCGCTGCCGATTTGACGTCAGTTCGGATGGAATCTGTATCCGCTCGTTATACACCCGTTTTTAAAAGATTTGGGTATGAAGGAAAAGAGAGAGGGTTTTATTTCTGACGCTGTGTGAGTTCCCCGACGCACCGGGACACATGTTTATGTATAAAAGACATCACAAAGTGCATTTTGCATGATAGGTCCCCTTTAAGATTTGCTCTGGGAAAAGCCACAAAATAAGGCTCCAGACTGAATGAGTAATATTATTTTTGTTGTTCTCCCAGTAGCAGCTACTTGCTGCTAGATTCATTACATTGCTTTTCAAATTAGCCACAAGCGTCCACATGCTGTTGTGCAGGGGTATTTTAGGAGCAAAAATGTCACACTGGCATTTAAAAGGTGAGGAGCAGTAATAACACCCATTCTACACACACTAACCAATGCACAGCTCCTCACACACATCCAACACTGAACACCTTAATAATGTTATTGTAATGCCCAATCAGAGTTGATCCTCCACGCAGAACTTTAAGTACCTGCTTCCATTGAAAACAGGAAATGTCACTCAGCTACTTGGAAGTAGATTAGCTTGTCAGTGACACAAAGAACATGAAGACTGTGACCAGTATAAAATACCTCTGGGTTTAAAGAGCTAACACTGCTCTATAGAAGTCCATCAAATCGCTCATATGCAGAAGAAGCACTCAAATGATTTATTTCAGTTAAAGTAGCAATACTACGTGTTGAAATACTCAGTTACAAGTAAAAGTCCTGTATTCCAAATTGTACTTAAGTAAAAGTACAAAGGTATTAGCATCAAAATGTACTTTAAGTACAAAAAAGTAGTAATTTTTCAGAAAATGAATGTGTTCATCACTACAGTGTTGCACTTGGTAAATGTGGGCTTTCTTTGGATTTCTTTTAAACTACTGTGTACCTTAACCGACAATAATATGTATTAATGTGTTAGTTGATTTATATTTTGTATTAATATTCTAAATCTGCACAGTAGTTATTAACTAAATATGTCAAATAAATGTAGTGGAGTCAAAAGGAAAAATATTTCCTACAAAATGTAGTGGAATAAAAGTATAAAGTAGCATAATGTGAAAAAGCTCAAGTAAGTAAGAACAGTACTTGGGTATGAAGTAGCAACTAACCTAATACAGCTATATGGAATCTGTTGACATAATACATTGAATTAAAGTCAACGTTTCGTTTGTTCAGTGTGTCTGTAAAGTCTCCTGAACACCTGCAGGTGCAGCTCTTACCAGAGGGGTCTGCACAGGGCAGTGGTCCTCACAGTAGTAGTCTGGGAGAGCGTTCTGGTCCAGGTGGGACCGGCTCCCCATCCTCAGGCCCTTGTCCGAGCCACACACCTTACACATGGCCGCGTTGCCCATGCTGCGAGGTTTACTATCCCATCAGAACGTACAGAATCTAAGTGAGGGCATTTAATCACTCTGATAATCCAGCCCTGCTCCCCCCGCCCTCCCCCTTAAAAAACAGTCTACCATCCAGGGGGGACGCCCCCCTCAGTCCCTGTCAAACTTCCCTTCCCTCCGGCTGAGCAGCGCTGCTGTCCCTGTTTCACTGTGACTGCCAGCAGAGCTCTCACTCAGTGCAACTCTTTGACCATTGACTAACACCCCCCCAACCCGGTTATTTTTACACCCACCAGCCTAGATATGCATGCAGAGAGAGAGCAGAGAGTGGGTGGTCTGCACAGGGCGGCATGCCAAAACAGCAGGGGGCTTCACTGACACACTATGGACTGATATGAGGCTTATCTGTGCTAATAAGTCCTGATCACACGGAGTCAAACTCTATGTTCCAGAATAAACACTAAAACGATCCACTGGTCTGGCAACAGAGGTGCATTTATGCTGCTAAATGTAAATGTAAAAGGTACACTACGAGTTTAATAAGCTTGAATGGGGCCGGAGTTTAAATCTGTCAATTTCAAAAGATTGAAATTAGAGCATAGATGATTTAACTTCCTGTACGGCATTTGTGCATTGTGTCACCTCCTTGTTTTTGGCCTGAAATGTCTCTGAGTGACTTGCAAAGTGAGCATGAGTTTGTCTACTAATGACTTCTTAAAATAGTATGGGAAAAAGAGAACATCAGTCTACTACAAGTTAGGGATGGGAATTTGAAATTAAATGTGTATTCGAATATTCGACCCCCAAAAAAATGGTTAACCGATTAACCAAAATGTACATATCCTATTAAAAAATAACAAATGTAAAAAAAAATAAAAAAGATTTCATTTTGAAAGATAAATAAATACTTGTTGAAATAAGTATAGAAACCAAGTCGAATTTGTCGAATGTATTGAACTGGTGATCACAGTTTGAACAGTTACAGCTTACAGCTTTCATGCTTAAAACACAACTTGTTTTTTAAATGAAAGAGGGATCATACACGAACAACATAACCGGTTAGGGTAACGTAACCCTATTACAACAGAGATCAACAACCTATAGCAGGGCCATGCACAGAATGCAGCTATTCAATACTCATTCTTCTTTAAGAATATGTGCATGTCTACTCAGGGGAGAGGCGGGTGCGGAGGTGATTCACAGTCAGGCCAGCTGTAGAGAAGACCCTCTCAGCTGGGATTTGGGCATAAGATGAGGTTTGAGTCTGCGTGATCTGCGTGTAGGGAGGGGCAGAAGCCATATCATTAGCTAGAACTAGCTAGATCTGATGGATTTGGACATAAACGCGAGTGAAGTATAACCGGACGCGAGAGAGAGAGATCAGCACCTACAGCTCTGCCCGCTGTGAGGGGACCGGTGAGTGGAGCAAAACACACCTTTAACACATTTAGCTATGGCACTGTCGTATACATTGAATTATTCCATTTGATCATATGTAATCAACTTAGGCACCCCTACCCACCAAAAAAAAAAAGACAATTACAATAAAAATATTCATAACTCATATTCGAAAACCTGAATAATTTCGAATATTCGATTAACGTTCCCAGTACAAGTACACACACTGGTAAATTATACCGTCAATGTGTACTGCTGCTGGTTATTGCCCAACATAACTCCTTTAAAGTTATAGAAGTTACTACCAGTGTAAGCTGAGTCCTCGCAACCTTTTCCTAAAGGTCTTCACCTACAGTGAAATCTAAGAAACGTTTTGAACGTGATGCTTGCTGCACACCAGCCTATAAGAGCAGCTTTAACTCAAGAGGAACTATTTAGAAAGATATAAAAGTGTATTTGTCTTTTGGAAAGAAAACTACAAAGTTATATTAACACTCAGCACTCAGATGCTGTACTTAAAGTAGAAATACCACAGTGTCAAAATACACTGTTACAAATAGTCAGAAAGGTTACTCAAGTAAAAGTTCAAAAGCATTGGCATCACAATGAATAGTAAATGGAGTGCATTTATATAATGTTTATATACTTTACAACAAGTCATCCTTCACACCCATCCATACAGAGCCACCTGATCAAAGAAGCATACATCACACACACACACACACACACACACACACACACACACACACACACACACACACAACACCACACACACACCACACACCAACACACACACACACACACAACACACACACACACACCACACACACACACACACACAACACAACCACACACACCGTTGGCCACCGAGAGCAACTTGGGGTAAAGTAAATCCCACAACCTTAAAGTTTAAAAGACGACGGCACTACCTCCAGACATGTGAGGTAGCTTTGTACCTTAAAGTAAAAAAAGGGAAGGTACCTCATTTTCAGAATTAATGTATATCTATATACTATATGTTGTATAATAATCTGCAGCTGACTTGTGATCAGAGCACCAGGCCCACAAGACCGGTCCAGGACACCAGCCTGCACTTTTACTCAGGCCTTATGGTCACTAATCCTCATGTCACAGACTGGTTTAGTGCAGCAGGCAGGATTCTGTGGTCAGTCTGTAGCCCCGAGCAGAGCTATTGATTCCAACTCGGACTGAATGCAGATTACAGAGACCTTTTCATGCCCATTGATTGGATCTGAGAATGAATGGCATGCTGTTTAATAAAAGCTTTAGACTGCAGGTTCCCGCTGTCACTACAGGTCAATGTATGTCTCCTCCCACGTCAAAAGTGTGTTTGTATTCACGCCGGTGTACATATGTACTTGTCTGATGACATCAGCGAGGTAAAAATGTCCCATTCTCTCTTGCACTCTTCGAGGTCATGACTCATACAATACTGTCCCTGTTTGAAAATATCAAATAAACAATTATCCTTCACTGAATATCTCAGTATAGGGAGAAAAGAACCTCATTGTTTGGAGTCAGTGAAACCACACGAGAAGGCCGTTTCTATGACTGGAATGATTTATAACAAGCACATGACATTCATCATATCTGACAAAAGCACAAGCTTTTATTTATTATTTCTCCAAGAGGACAATTGATAACCATCTCAACATGTTTAATTTGAAATAGAAAACCTCTGTCCATTATACATTTGTTAAAATGCTAATTAATCGAATTATGCTTAGTGGTTATGTCGTTATAGAAAGGTTATACGTAGACCCCTGTGGAAAACATTAGAAGTTACAGGATTTTCAAACATGCCCACAGATATCTTGAAGACACACTGTGTGTCTTTTTAAACAAATTATGATTTAATGTTTGGATAAAAACTGTTGGATACAAACGATGCTTTGATGATCTTAAATATGCAGAAACTGCAATGTCAGAAATCATAACAATTATATTGTAAACAACTTTTACAATATATATTATAGAAAAAGTTGGTATATACTACGACATTACTCATGGCTTGGCAGATTCTGCAAACCTGACACTTCTGAGATGGAAAGTATCCATACCTAACTATTTATTATCCGCTTATTATTTGAAATGCAGTCGGGTTGCATTATTGTATCATTATCTGTAATTGGGATAATGGTCAACAAAGGTCATTCTAGCTGAATAGAAAACTATTGTACCATCCTCAGAAAACGTGTTGGTCTATAATAGGACCTTCGCTGAGCTGGGGTCAGGTGTCGGGTCTTTCTGCAGCCTGTAAAAGGGGAGAAGGAAGAGACCTTCTCCTGAAGATAATCATACATAACCATCATCTGTGAGCTGCAGCGACGGTTCAGGAGCTCATGTTGAGAGAAACACAAACACAGGTCCTTGGTGGCAGTTAATATCATTTGAATAGTTAAAATTGCTCCTCCTGGTGTTAAGAAATTGTTTCAACAAGTTGCTTTGTTAGAAGCTATATCAACCACAACCACTTTTGGGTTTCAAAGCAGATATTTGGCTAAAAATGTGATGCTGGAGGGCCATAAGAGACTGAAAAAAGGGGAATGGGGAGACTCAAGAGAGAATTGCAACACCCTGCAAGAAAAGGGTCATTTGACCAGGAAGGGGGCTAAACTAGCAATATCGCCATCGCTCGCACATGCTGTTTAGTTGTTTACTGCCAGCTCAATCACTCCAGGGCAGATTATAATTTTGAAAGGAAGGACATGGTATCAACTTTCTTTTCAGAAATCCCTCAAATGTTAGACCATTTCCATTTCTTGAATGATTTGGCTAAGATGGACATTGCGAGTGAGTGCTAACACATCGGCATGCTAAATGCAACCACCTCAGACACAGCCCGACATTTGTGCTAAAAAATCCATTCACACACATACACTTTCAGTTCAGTTTAGCTCCAGAAAAGGTAACCAACT
>NW_011369951.1:12870538-12873198 GCF_000735185.1 Notothenia coriiceps | reverse complement strand
TTCTGAATTGTGTATATTTATATGTAAATATTATATGTGTGTGTGTATATGTCCGCATCTGTAGCCTGTTATTGTCTCATTATACCGCACTGTGAATGAATTAAAAGTAAATATACAAGTCGTCATGAACACAGTTCTGTCCATCAGACAGAGGGCTGCTGTGCCTCCTGTCATCATTAATGGACGTCTCTTTAAAATGACCGCTCAGAGGAGAGGAGTTCTCATTTCTCTAACCGCCTGCTGCTTCCCCTCCTCTCTCCCCCTCCTCGACTCCTCCGCTCACATCTCCTGTGGGCGGGACTAAGACACAAGGCTCATTGAGGGGAATTAGAGAAATGAGAAAGCTTCAATATGTTGACTGACCTGGACTAACAGCTTGCCACTGCCATGGCCCAGCAGCTCATGAAGTCCAACCTGCACCTCGAAGGATGGGCCTTTCCACTTGATGAACAAATCCTAATGCAAAAACACACACGAGTATGCCTTATTAGGGAGTGTGTGAGAGACACAGGAGATAGTGTGGGAGAGAATCAGGTGTGTGTGTTACCTTGTCCCCCTCCTGCAGGAAGGTGAGTTTTTCTTTTTGAGTAGCATAGGCTACAGAAAGCACGTTGCCTAGAGACACGTTTTTAAATCCCTCTGACTGTCTGATGTCATCGTCTGCAAACAAAAACATTGTTTTAAGTATAATGCAGCATGACAGAACACAACATTTTAAACTAACTGAACTGTGTTATTTGACGTTATGTGTAGTGTAAACTATGTCTCAGTGTACTTACAGTTGGGGATGTTGATGCCGGCGGGGATTCCGCTGCCAGCGAAGGTGAGGACATCCAGAGAGGTGAAGTCGGGTTTGAGGAAAGTGTCTTTCTCAAACTCCTTCGGCCAAGGCAGCTCAGGGAGCAGGACTTCTGCGGAGCTCACCAGTTTGGCAAAGCGCTCGCTCATCGCCTTGTTCACAACAGCAATGAAACCTAAGGGGGCCACACAATCATGAAGTTAGGAAGTGATTAAAAGAAAAACATCTTGGAGAGAAGACAGGTATATAATCAGAACACTAACCCTAACAAATACTGCAATATTATGTCATTACAAGTGTTGAACATCCTTCTTTACAGTTTGTTCATTTTAAAATGAATGCAATCACTGCTAGGATGAAACGATATTAACTTATGTACTGGAGTTACAGTAAAAGATCAAGCTAATACTAGTAGTTGCTTTAAAGAAGCTCTAACACATGATCAAGGTTTGGATGACAATACACTTGTTAATCATTGTTCCTGATCACCGTTGTACTATTTACCTTCAAACTCTCCTCTGGAGCCGAATGGGTCTCTGTAGCTCTCTATGAAACCTATATAACTGAGAGAGGAGGGAAATGAAGAATAAGGAGCAGAGAAAGCGAGGTTTAGCTACAATAACACAAGTACAGCATGACTAGAGAAAGCAACAGAGCTTTAAAAAACATAGATAGCTATTAAGGTAAGCATGGTTTGTCATCACAAGTAAAAAGGTTCTTTTTTAGTTCATTTGATGTAACTGTGGTACGGTGGGCTTCCTCACCTCTCGACAATCGGTCCCTTGTCTTTGATCCAGTAGCGGGAGCCTTCTTTATGGGCGTCCACTGAGCCTAAAGTGAAGCTGCGAGCGTACTCTTCGAGCATCTTTCTCTGGTTCTCATTGGCAGCATAGGCCTATGGTAATTATTTGTAAACAGAAGAAGAATTTCATAAGTGGTTTTGTTATCGACACATTCAGTTATTAAGATATTTATCTGTGCATTCGTACCTTTTTCCTATTATTGTTATGCTTTTTGAAATGTAACTTAAGATATCATTTTGTCATGTTTGTCATTATGCTCCTATCTTTTTTACTTTCAGGGGTCTTAGCGACATTAAATGAATCTCAACACAAACATGTTTTATGTCTAACACCAAATCAAAATGTATATAGCTCTATCTGTTAGTCTACTACAAATAAACACGACGTTTATCTTCTGTTAACTTGGTTTATTCAATCAACGTGCACAACACCAATACAGAGCCATTAACGAACAGAGGACCTCCCGCTCGACACAGACAAACTGCGCATGCGTTTCACAGCTTCAAGAGGGCAACCTAGACTACCGTAAGGCCAGTAGTATAGACGCAAAGAGATTACATGTTAACAATCTCATTCTATCTTTTTAAAGAAATAAACAAAACAAAAAATAACTTTACATTGCATGAATCATAAAACAATCATACAGTGACTTAAGACAAAAATGTTTAAATTCCCTGAGTAGTCAACATAAATCAGGGAAACATTTAAGAAACAAATACATAAACAAAGGTGTTTTCAATGTTCCATTTCAACAGACACTTTAACCCAGATCCCATTGTCCTTCACTGAGTGCTTTTAAGAGCACAAGAGCCGAAGCTCCTTTTTTTGTGAGACAGTCAGCGAGCTGAGANGATTTCATTTTTCCAACACTCGTATGGTCGGGATTCGTCAAACTTCGGTGGAACTTTGTAGTTAGCAGTAGCCATCTTCTGCTAACCATCCTCTGCTACCAATGTTAGTCTACTACAAATAAACACGACGTTTATCTTCTGTTAACTTGGTTTATTCAATCAACGTGCACAACACCAATACAGAGCCATTAACGAACAGAGTCCCTC
>NW_011369951.1:12849928-12870514 GCF_000735185.1 Notothenia coriiceps | reverse complement strand
TTAAAAGGACCGGATCGATAAGCAGTATTGATATAAGTAGTAGTACAGTTAAAACCTTAACGTTCCGAATAATCGATTAATCGTTTCATTAATCGATAGATTAATCGATTATCAAATTAGTCGTTTGTTGCAGCCCTAGTTAGCAGTAGCCATCTTCTGCTAACCATCCTCTGCTACCAATGTTAGTCTACTACAAATAAACATGACGTTTATCTTCTGTTAACTTGGTTTATTCAATCAACGTGCACAACACCAATACAGAGCCATTAACGAACAGAGGACCTCCCGCTCCTGGTCGACACAGACAAACTGCGCATGCGTTTCACAGCTTCAAGAGGGCANCAAAACGAAAACTCTTCGGTTCTCCACGAATTACACAAGTCACCCAAAGCAGCGTTAAAAAAAGCGGGAGGCGCCGAAAAGCGACTAATTTGCATCACTGATAGACGCAAAGAGATTACATGTTAACACTATCAACTTCATATTTTGGCAACTTTGTTCCTGTTGAAAAAGTAGAACGTCTCACCTGTGCTTTTTGGAGGTAAAAGGAGACCTTCTCCATGAGAGGAGCATAGTCTCCTCTCTTCACAGTGAATTCTTTGTCTTCAAAGTTGAAGCTGCCGCAGCTGGTCTCACATTCTCCCTCCTCTGCGCAGTCTGTAAAGCAGAAAATGACATTTCTTTGTTTAATACTGACTGCATAGCATCTTTAACAACATTAGTAACATGACAAATCTCTCCACGTCAATTTCTTGGGTATTATGACGGGTTTGAGTTCACAAGTGTTATGTCTCTGTAGCCCACATGAACATATTATTAAGAAATGTTCTAAAAATAATTCAATCTTATCCTGGTTCCCATGTCAGACTGACCTTTCTGCACAGCTGAGGCCAGGCGCACCTCATAGCAGGCTTTTCCTTCCTTTTCCCTCTTAAACAGGCGGGTGTTGTAAGCCGACAGTTTCTAGAGATAAAACACAGCTAAGAATCAGACTGGAGAATACAGGGAGGAGCCTAAAAACTATTTATACAGGATACACAATCAAAACAGAGGTCAGTGGTTAATGAATATTAAGAAAAACATAACAGACAGGTCTCAAAAGCAGAATGGGTTACATAATAAAAGAAGGGTTAGATTATTACAACATAAAATGATGGAGATAATAATATTGCTTACTTTCGAGTCAAGAAACCTCTGAGCCAGCTCAGCATCCTCCAGAGAGCAGTTTCCTGAGAAGTAGGTGGTAATTCCCTGAAGAAAAGAAAAACACTTTGTGAGCTTTATGTGTTTTCACATACGGGTCGCCCGAAGAACCACACCGGAAGTTTTTGGTTCAATGGCTTTCTTAAGGTCAATACGCAATTTTAGCAGACAACTGAAAAACCATTGCCAAATGTTCCAGTCCGAACAACATGATTGACCAACGCAGGCATTAAATGATGCAAGATCCCACCTTGTCGCCCAGCCCCAGCTGCTTCTGTCTGTCTTCCAGGGAGAAGAGGAGACACGAGCAGCTCTCCCACAGAGCCTCCATCTCAGCGGGCTGATCCTGGAACGCCTGGCTGGCCTTCACTAGAGCTTTCAGCTTGTCCTGCGTGAACACAGCACATGCAGCAGTTTGACAGGTGTTGATAAAACTCAGTGAAAATTCTTGAGATCCTATAAATAAGAGGCATTGTATCTGACTGCATTTGATTGTACGGGAATTCATCTTTTTTGTGTCCAAACCCTGTTAGTGTTCAAAGCAGCTGAAGTGGATTTTTACCTTGGGTAGATTCGGGATGAACTTGGTGTCTCCAAAAGACTTGTAGTTTCCCATGTTGGCATACAGACCAGCTGCATATACCAAGAACGCCTTAATAGCAAACATAAAAAAAACATAAAAACATATTTGTCATCCTGTGTACAACATAATGATCTTAACACATGTTTGCATTTGTACGTGGGTGTGTCAAGAAGACAGAATCTGAAACAGCCAAACAGGACTGTGTACCTGGTACTCCTCAGGGCTGAGTCCAGCTGCCGTGGCAACCTGTTCCAGCTGTGCAGGCGTCTGCTTCCTGAAGATCTTCTGCAGCAAGACAAAGATTTTTGCCGACTCTGGGGATGTCTGCAGAAGCACTGCCAGACCTCCATGCCTAAGACAGCAAATGTTTTTGGTGAGAAATGTCTTAATTTATTGTTGATTGACTTCAACTTACTACATCCTGGGATAGGTAACGTACCAGGCGGCGCGTGACAGGTAGTGGGAGTACATCTTCTCCTTATTTGAAAGCAGACGAAAGGCCTCAGTGCAGTCAAGAGCAGAGACGCCAATGTCATTTGGGAGGTAGTATTGGGAGTCCACCATCTTTAATCTGAGGTTTGACACTGATGACGAAAAACTGAATGAGGAAAGGGGAAGGGGGGAAAAAGAAAAGAATGGCGAAGAGGAAGTCAGGAAGTTTAAATGGGATGAGAAGGAAAGGTAAGAAAAAGAAATGAGATGAGAGAAAGATGAAAAGAAAGAGGGTATTATTGAGTGGAGCATGGGATGAAGAGATAAGCAGAATTATTAGTTAGAACCGACCACATTAGTTTTTCCATTCTAAATAACTAAGAGCTTCGGGAAGTATCTGCACACCTGTCTAAGCTTACAACAGGTTAAGATATCACTGGAAACCAGCTTTTTACAGTATTACATCTGCAGCTTTCTTTTGCAAAGTAGGATTTTTGTGAAAAGATGTTCAGTGATGGTATACTTTATTAAAGTCAATCTATGCGATACTGTATAAGGTGATATGTAAAAAAAGGCCTGCAATACCACTTATGGTTATTTTCCGTATCAATTAATATGGTATGGACAATTGTTTTGCCTACCAAATGTCACGAATGACCATCACAGTCAAAGTATTATTCAAAATGGTTCACCATTTAGTTCCTCCTCAATGTTATAATGATTAAACATCTAATTCTGTTTTATCTTAGACATTTCAGAAGAGACAAAGGGTATAACGTGCAGTGAATAAAGTGGTATATCAATATATAAAAACGTAAATCCAAAGTTCAAGCCATGTGGACGAAGATAAAGTTTATTCAAATTACAGAAAAGTTTCAGGAGCAGAGAATTTGAACCTTGATCTTTTCTATTGAACCCGGCTCAGTGATTCAAGAGGAGTCATATTTATTGAAGCTAGTTTTCTCTTTCACTTTCAATAAACGTATTCATGAAGTGAAGCGTTAAAACTAAAAGCCACATATCTTTTACCGCCCATTCAAAATGAGCCGCCCTGGGCAACACAACCACATGTTGGTACCTTTTTCATATACGTTTGGTCTTCAGGCTACTGCAAATATCCACATCAACGTTACCGTTAGCTCATAGCTCGATGCTAAACCGGCTGCTGAGTACTTTGAGCATTTAAACACACTGCCAAAACTTCTGCAAGCAAACCAGTAAATCGCAAAGATTATCAGACTAATTTCTAAGTACTATAATCTGCTATTTAGTAGATTTCAATGGGTTTAAAGATGGATACAAATTCAACATCTTGTTACCTTGTATTCTTCAATAGCTCCAGCAAACGTCAAATTGCAGTCTCACGCTGTATAACACTTCCTGTGTTCATTCAACATAAGACCCGCCCCTCGTCCAATCACAAGTGGTACAATGTGATTGATGGAATAACTAACCAATCACAAAGTAACTGAGACGGATTTTTGCTGCGCTTCGTGCATTTTCTAACCAAGAATAACCGTAAATAACACAATAGGGCAACGTCTTAAAACAAGCGCAAGAAGCTGAGAAAATACCTATGGAAAATACACATAGATTGCATACTGGTGTGAATAATTACCGTAATGGCATACATAGAGTGCTACAGGACGAGGTGGCCGAGTGGTTAAGGCGATGGACTGCTAATCCATTGTGCTCTGCACGCGTGGGTTCGAATCCCATCCTCGTCGGAGTCCTTTTCCATAATCGAAGACATCTTAGCATCTTCGGGGTCCGATACATGGTGCTCAACGGTAATAATTAGCATGTGGAGAGTGCATGGGAGAGTGGTCCTCTCAACCGGAACCCGTGACAAGGTGAAACTCCGTGAAACGTTGTGTTGGCCAACAGAACGCAATTTATGCTATGGTCTCCTCCCCCTACACCCCTCCCATTCCCTCTTCTTATTAACGCTAGTTAGAGTCGAGTAGAAAAATCACCGAATACTTTGATTTGTTATTACCATGGTTATTACACACATATGAACGGTGGCTAGCAGGGGCAAATGCATTTAACTTTCATTAGGAGAAAACAATACATTTTCAAAAATGATGCAAATATAAAATCTTAAATGTGCCAAAAAACATGCAAAAGAAGAATCTTAACTTGACAACACATGCACAGCATTTACAAAAAGCACTGCATAAACAAAACGCTGCAAAGTAAAACAACGCTGCAAGTAGAACAAACACCAGCGGACACTAAAAATTGTTACTGCTGCGATTATAAAGTTGGTCAACAGTCACTGTTGGCAGGGGTAATTTGTTTCAAAATGTAAAGTGTTTTGTCAGTATATTTGAAATGACTGGGTATGCTAGGTTAGCTAGCTACAACATATCTGCAAAAATATCAGAAGGAATCCTGGGATCACATTGTTACAATAAGCCAGTAACATTTATATTTTAAGTAAGTTTCCAGTGACAGTGACAGTTGGCCAACTTTATAATCCCCAGGTCTAGGTCCCCTCTGTGCAGGTCCATCCCTGGCCAACATGAGGCCCCACGCAAAGTGATATGATGAGGCCCTCTGTTTCACGCGCGTCGACGGGGGGGTGGAGCCTCGCAACAGCGAAAACGTGCCGCGCCACAATAATTGCGCCGAATAAGCGCATAGGTGCGCCGCATTTTCGGCTCAGTTGAGGCACGCTCCGCAAGATGAGGCCCCCTCCGCAAGGTGAGGCCCCCTCTGCAAGGTGAGGCCCCCTGCGCAAGGTGAGGCGGCCCACGCAGTCTGCATGATCAGCCTGTAAGGAGGGACGGCCCTGCCTCTGTGTGCATCTATTAAGTGTCCCCCGGTTCCGTTGGGTTTTGAGCTTCTTGCTGCGTTTTGTTAATTTGCAGCATTTCTTTATTTGAAACGTTTCGTTTATGCAGTGATGTTTGTAAGCGCTGTGCATGTGATTTCAAGTTGGTGAAGATGTTTCTTCATTGGCATGTGTATTGGCACATTTGTGTATTTATAATTGCATTGTTTTTGAAAGTGCACTGCATGCATTTCTCCCAACATTCGTCCCTTGATTGAACACATTTGTGTTATAACCTAGACTGGCTTAGAAAAACACACAGTATTTCATCATTTTATTGGTTTTATTGAATTCTAAAAAGAAACATGATGAGAAAGTGAAATATTTACAATGGGTCAGCAACAGAAATTATTACATGATGAATGCAGAACCAGTTAGCTGCACTTTATCCAAATGGAAGCACCATTAGAGAAATGTTAACAGACATCTGGGCCTTTAACACATATGAGTGTGTGTGTGTGTGTGTGTGTGTGTGTGTGTGTGTGTGTGTGTGTGTGTGTGTGTGTGTGTGTGTGTGTGTGTGTGTGTGTGTGTGTGTGTGTGTGTTGTTTAATTTAGGGTTCATGCTTGGGTTTTGCCATCCCTTCTGTCAGGGGGCGTTGCAGGGAGTACCCAGCGATAGCAGTCTGAGAAGCTCAGGCTCTTGTCCACAGCACAGCTGGTGCAGTAGACGATCCCCAGAGCCAGCATTACTACAAGGAACACACACAGAGGCACCAGCAGGGCCACCAGGAGCCAGCTCTTGTCATGCTTCCGTTTCCCAGACCCCTCCCCTGCCTCTGCTGTGCCGCTGACGCCCTCTGCACTGTTAACCTTTGACCCCTCCCCAGTGGCTGACCCGTTTGCAGCTCCATGACTATCTTCTCTACCTTGTATCTTGGTTTCAGCCTCATTATCGATTTCATTGCCTGTGTTTGCTTTTTGCGTTGGGGAGGGGGCTGTCTGATACCGCTTAGGTGATTGGGCATCCCATTGGTTAAGGTGATTGTCTGACACATGTGCCATGTCAGGGGTGAGCACTTCAGGGGCTTCTGTCAGCCATTCAACATCAAAGTTGGTGTCAGCTTCAAAGTTTGGGTCTGGAGTGAACGAGGTGGACCAGAGAGTCTCATGGTCAGGGTCCAAGGCAGGTATGTGAGCGAAGTCGATGGAGTCAGGGTTCAGAGTGGAATATTCTTCATCTTCAGGCGACGGCCGGCAGGTAAGCCCATCGGAATTCTGTGTAAAGCCAATATAACAGTAACACTGGTACCCTCCCTTGTAGTTGACACACTGATGCTGGCAGGGCGCCTCTCCCTCACACTCATCTATGTCCAAACACTCTCCGTCACTTCCCACCTCGTACCCGGGGTCACACAGGCACTTGAACGAGCCCACTGTGTTTTCACAAATGCCGTCACAGCTTCCATCATCTAGGCACTCGTCTGTGTCCACACACTCGCCTTCATCGTCCTGCTGGTACCCGTAGTCGCAGGTGCAGTGGAAGGTGCCCGGGATGTTAACACAGAGTTGCGGGCACGGTTGTTGCAGACATTCGTCTACATCAGAACACTTGCGGCCATCTGAAGCCATTTGGTAGCCGGGGGGACATGTGCAGCGAAGGCCCCGCTGCGTCTCCACACAGTTGTACTCACACCCCATCTCAAAACAAATGTCTTTGATATGGGGCTGGTCAGTGGGACCGGCGGAGTCAGCGGATAATTCGGGGAGGTCAGTTGAGCTCAGGGGATCGGGCTTGCAGCCGTAACCATCCTCGTCCAGCATGAAGCCCTCATCGCAGTAACAGTAGTAGTCTGTGTCTGTGTTCTGGCAGTGCTGATCACAGCCATGATCCCCGTTGCACCAGTCCTGGTTCTGTTGAGTTGAATCGGGCCCACAAAGTGGGGTATCCCTGGACCAGCCCACTGTCTCGTCATCTCTCTCCATGCACAGCACCGTCTGCTCAGCACGAGTATCTGGGTCTGAGACGTCTTCAGGGCAGGGTAGAGAAGCCACAGACCCATAGGGCACATGGGTGAGCAGTGAGCTGACCAGGTGAAATGGGGTGGTGTAAACAGCTGGACCACTGCCCTCTTCCTCCAGCGGTGGACACATTCCTTTGTAGTTGTACTGGCAGACGTATCCGTCCAACGGAAGGGCGCAGGAGCCGTCCAGCCACCGGAAATTGTCGCTGCTCTCACGCCCCCTCTCTGCAGTGTGCACGGTCATGGCCACACAGCGGGGGGCCGCACAAGTCCCAGGGGCGTCTTCTCGGAGCCAGTTGGTGAACTGGCCATCCTGGTCTCCTGTTGGAAAAAATTAAGAAAAGGACCAGGTCAGAAAAAGTAGAAATTCCCTTCTTTATAACTTCTAGATGTATTTCTAACTACATGCAATTTCTCTTCTACTGTTTAGATATGTATGACACATTTAAAGCGTTCCTTTAAATCATGATTAAAGCTGCTGTATAATTTTCTCTTGGGAATTTATGGTGAAAAAAACATTGCAGTCTATGTGTTGCTGTCACCTTATGTATAATGTTCATTGGTTGTGAGGAGTGGGGGTTTCAGCCTGTCTGCCTCAGTGACTTTATTGATACCACCACTAGGGGGCGCCAAAGTCGGATATGACTCTAAATTCCACACAAATTGAATTTGAAAATAGCTATTTAACTTGCTAATATTTTCCGTTGCATGCCATTTTTTGTATATGTCATCATACTATAATAGTCTACAGCTGTATCAGACTCTATAATAGGAGGGGTTTACCACATTAGAATATCTGGTTTGTAATTTTAAAGATGAGTTGCTCTTTTATTGACATATTTATATAATACTGTGAGCATCACAAAAAAACATTTATACAAATTCGGGTAAAGGCTCTAGATCAAACCCTAGTTAAATAAAACCAAAACTATACATTGTTTGATACCACCTGGCATGATTTAGGACACATGTTTTTTTGTCACTTGGGTAAAGCAACCCTATAAATCAAAGCAGATTGGGGAGGAATCTGACTACGCTGGCCACATAACTCTTGTCTGTGCTAACTCAAGACCAAGGCAGACACTTTGAGTGATAAAAAAACAATCTGGCTTTTACTGGGCCAGCTTTGTGTAATGACTAAATCAGCTTGCGGGTAGCAGTGAGGTCAAAAGGGGATTGAACTTCGAATGTCGTGCCAGCTCCGTCTCTGTGAAACAAAAGTAGCTAATGTAATAACCATCCAGTCAATGCAGGCTCTGTAGTCTGGCCCGCACAATACTTTAACAACTTAAAGTGATTCAAAAGCTTTTAATACAACTGCTGTATGGAAGTTTTAAAACTAAAATAGGTCTAATGGTTGTAAATACTGACTCAAAATAATTGAATAAAGGTTTAATTAAAGTTTGTTGGTCTACGTGTTTAACTAGATTGTACATTTCTAAAGACGCCTACGTCTAGCATTGTTTAATAAAGTGTTGTTTATGTTGGGCTACAAACTAATGAAGTAGGCAATTATCTATTGAATTAATAACAAATTAAGACTCAGTTCACTGACACACATATTTTCCATTAGAGCATAGTCAAAAACTTTAAAGTAATTTCCCTGTTTGGGGTAATTTTGTCTCATCTCAGTTAAAGTTAAATGGCTGATACAGTGATAAAGCTCAAAATAAGAAAAACTAATAGGTCAAAGGTTAAAAAGGGGGGACTTTGCCTGTGACCCAGACGAATCCTCTGAGTGGTCGAGTGGATGAACACTGCCGGGGCTGTCGGTGCAGCCCGACCCAGAGACGCAGCCGGGCCCTGGAGCTCTCGATGGCCGACAGCAGCTCGTGGACCACGTTCGCTGCCTCCTGGGTGTGCATGGTTGCCAGGGTCCCACCTCGCTCCCGGCAGCTCCGCCCAGCCTCCCTGAAGGTCCTCTTCTGGAGGAAGATAGCGTAGCATCCTTCCTGGTGGCAGACAGCGTCTCTCTCTTCCAGCTGAGCCGCTGGCTGCTCCCCCTCCGCCTCCTTCAACCTCTGGCCCCGGCACACAGGAGCCAGACACACCATCAGCAGCCACAGGACACTCAGGAGACCCATGGTGCTGCAACTGCTACTGCTCCTGCTGCTCTTTTGCATCCTCCACCAAGACATGAGGTTTGAACTAAGCCAACATTCAAATAAATACAGTCAAAATAAATAAGCTAATAAAGCAAAATCACTCCAATTAAAACTAAACCTGACAAAAGTACAATTAATTGAGCAAACCGGAACTTCCCAAACAAAACTTTTTCTATTCTGTTTGTTTCCTCAAAGTAATCTGATGCAGATAAACCCCAAAACTGACATCGGATTACTTTAATTTACATTGGATTGCCCAATTATCCCTGCCGTAAAGAATCGGTCAATCTGTTCATTAGCAGACTTTTAGCATTGCAGCCACAGTTTAGCAGACTTTCATCAGATCAATTATGAATCTAATAGAAACCAATGCAGTCCAGTGGAGTACCCTAGAAAGTCCATTCCAGTCCAAAATAAAGTCCAATGAAGCAGCAGCAGAGTCCCAGGATTGAAATTGTTGAATGGCCTTCAGCTGAATCCAAAAGAGAGTTAAATAAAGTCCAAATATGAATGTGATGAATTTCAGAAACCCTCTCCTGTATCTGATCCTGCTGGGGCTTTCTTGCCTCTGCAAAGTTGGCTTTCTGACTGAACCCTCAGAAAGAGAGAAAGATGGGGGAGGGATGGTAAAGAAGAGAGGGGGGTGGGGGTCTACGTAGCGAGGAAAAATAAGAATTGTTGTGTGTTTGGTAAGAGGGGTGTGGTAAAATTGGATGGTAAGAAAGCGTAGAGGGGGGTGTGACGGTTGGTGTGGGGGGGGGGGGGGTAGCAGAATTGAAAAGCCTCAGAGAGTTATGAAAACCATACGGCTCTATTCTGTCCCCCCATCTAGACTATGGCTTTAAACACACGCGTGCACTCTCATATAAACACACACACACTTCAAGCAGTGCACGCTGCACAGCATCCGCAGGAGTGGAAAGTGTTTGTCAGCTCTATGAGACGTAGAGATTTGTCTCCCCCCTTCTTCTTCTCCTCCTCTTCTTTTTCTCATCCAACTCATGTCTGATTCTCCTTTCCCTGCCCTCATCTCATTTTTTTTGGGTCGCTTAATTTGTATCTGTTAATCTCATTCTTTCTTTGTCTCCTTATTTTATCCTTTTCCTCTCTCTTTCTTCCGTACCAGCTGGACACTTTTACAGTCCAATGGAAAGATTAGATTATGGAACAGGAATAACTTTTGGACTGTGCATATCCGAGAGAGTGAGTTCATTCTAGGCTGTACATGTGTCTTAAGCATAAGTGTGCCTCAGTGTGTGTGTGTGTGTGTATGTGTGTGTGTGTGTGTGTGTGTGTGTGTGTGTGTGTGTGGGGCTGCCACTCAGGGGCATATGGAGGAGAGGAAACAGGAAATGCCAGATGTGCATCAGCCTGACCTCTTAGTGGTTGGGGAGCAAAGACTTGGGGTACCTCCACTGATGTCATATGATCCGTCCACCATGAATGGTACGCCTGGTGAAAGGTCAAAGGTTGGGTTTGGATTTTCCTAAGACAAATATCATCTTTTTCTTTCTTCTTTGTATGCTGCAGGAAAGGCCAAAGTGGTAGTAAATTACGCCAACTGCTGTGAGTGTGAGGATTTTAGCCCTAGTAATGTGGATTTAAGCTGACAAACAACTGGGCTTAAGAGTGTAAATGAAGGTCTACCACACAAACAACTGTGGAACAATGCAAGCACCATAAGTGGAAAAGTGCATGCAAACAAAAGTCCTTCACATAAATGCTCATCACGTTCTCTGTGGAAAGTGTGACCTGCCACAGCCTGATTGAGTTCAGCTTGATGTCATTATTATATGCCGCTGCTTCTTCTTAACAGAGAATGATGAGATGGAAAAGTCCTGCTGCATGTGTAGCTCAATCAGATATGAGCCACAGATATTGTAAGTGATCGCAGTGTACAGCAGATGCGTCTGTTGGCTGTGGTATGTTGGTTTTGGCAGCGGGAGTATATACATTCAATCTAGTTATTTCCAGTTATGTAACGACCATCGGAACTAAGAGAGGGAACAAACACAAAACCTCAGGATCCTGGAGAACCTAAAGAGCCTTTTGGCCTTGTTCCCCAACTCCTCCTCCTCCTCCTCCTCCATATCCTTCATCCTCCGCATGTTATCCTCTGATTTTCTTGGTCAACCCCCGTACTCCTCTCTCCCTTTCCTTATTTTTCTTTCCCCCCCCACGTTCCTTCTCTTTTCCCCCTTGCTCTCCCATTCCTTATCTTCTCCCTGCTCCCCCCCCATCTCTTTAGCTCTTATTATTTGGGCTCCCAAGTCAGCAATCTCTCCCCAGGATCCCCTGCTTTTACCCCCAAACCTCCCACACTTGGTCTGTTTATTCTATCATCCAGCCCCTCCTCTGGTTCATACTGCAACGCCCCCAGAGACACATTCCGCAAATGTAATTGATGAAACAGACAAAACTTCTCCTTTCCATCGTCCTGCACCCCCAGATCCCCTTGTTCACATTAATCTACTCACAACTCCTCCAAGCTGCTCTATCTCCTAACCCAAAGACCTCTAATGGAACCTACAGATCCCTTGATTTTATATTCCCTAACTCCTGGGTCATACTCTACCTCCTTGACTCCTAGACACTCGCCACATATTGTTTCTGGCTCTGATATATTCTCACCTTCTAGCTTCCAAGGAACTGAACTGTAGCTTCCAGCTCTAAAGCCTCTCCATTTCACTTCAACTATTTTTCGAAAAGCTGAATAGCTGTTCTTGAATTGATGTTTTTTGGTGGCCACTAAAGCACTGGGACCTTGATAACACTTGAATAAACACTTGAGGCCCTTTTCTTCACTGAAGGTACATGTATTTGAAGCAAAAGGCTGGGATGGGATAAAAAGGAAAAAAAACGACTTTGTAAAACTTGTCATTTGACCACATTGAAAACAATAGGCTGCTGTTCTGAACGTCCACATTCAGACAGACACAAACCATTCCAGATACATGACTACATCTATTGTATGTCACTAACTCACTATTGCAGACATGGAAAACACATTTGCTAGAGAATAATGTAGATTTATTAGTTCTCGAATGCAAGTATAAAAAAACTGACGCTCTTTGGATCCAAAGACATATCATTTGAAAAAAAAGGATTGACGTTATTAAGGCACCTCAAATGAAACAGAAGGTAAAACAGGTCAAACGTTTTAAAGGCTGTGTGAAAAAACCGTGTCCCCTGGTTATCACTTATTAATCAGAAAGCCAAGTCTAACCTTTCTATTTTTTTTTGGTCTCATGTTGAAGTTCCATAGTTTTTCTCCAGAGTTTCTTCAGAGATTGTGGACATAAAACAGCTTAACCCATACAGTATGCTATGCAATTGTCGGACCATTAAGGAAATAAACACTTTTACAAGTAAAACATTTCTCTGTTTTGATCCTTAAAAGAACACTTTATTTTCTTGACTTTGGCACTAAATAAAAAGGATTACTGCAGGCTAGAAGCTTCCTCACTGATGTCAAAGAAACTGTATTTCCTTGGTGTCTGGGGTCAGTGAGACTTGCACCATTCAGGCCTATTGAACGGTTTGTGCTATATGAAATACAGCAGGACACGTCAGTGGTTCATTTTCCCCAACCGCTGGTGTCTTATGTCATGGACACACACACACGCACGCACGCACGCACGCACGCACGCACGCACGCACGCACGCACGCACGCACGCACACACACACACACACACACACACACACACACACTGAAGCAATTAGCTGCGGCCTTGTGGTTAAATAATAGAGTGTAGGCATGCCTGGTGATTTCTGTGGAGTGGAGGAAAAAGACGATACTTTTATCCACTTCTCCTACAAGGTCCATATGTTTCATCTTTCAGTGCAGACATGAATGCCCTCCATCCACACCCAGACTGTCAACAAATCCTCACCACAAATATCTGAGCAGACTGGGGTCCCTGTCAAATGGGTGAATCCAGAAGGCTTAATTCCCTGCCAGTTCAAATCTCCAGAACAATCAGCTGAAAGAGTTTCGAGACGCTTGCAGCTTTTGAAGGTAGCTGCGACCTTTGTTTGCCTTCATTAACCTTTATTTAACCTTGAAGTAGCTTACTGACCATGCTTTTCATCCATGTCCTCATTCCTTCATGCTTACTTTCACTCATGTTCACACCTGGGATCTACCCAGCACAAACATAGTATCGTCGTCAACCAGCGGGCAGCTCCAGTGGAACAAATTCAGATTTTCAGATTGTCAACTGCCAACCAACTGGGCACCAAAAGGATTTGGAAAACGTGTGTCCAGAAGATGTAAATTGTCCTAATTTACAAGCATTCCTGCATTGCATTCTTTAAAGTGGCATGGAAAATGGAAGAAATGAATATGTATGAACAGCTGCTACAAAAATGTCCACTTAGAAGTCATATGGCTAGTTTAAAACAGACATGGTTTTAATGGAAACTGTGGTGTCTAAAAGCATTGGATTTGCTGAGGAAAGACAGCAAAGGGTTTGGTGACACAAAAACATTTATCATCTGGACTGCAACTTGAGTTTGCTGCACATAAAGAATCACACATGTATAAACAACCCTAAGACAAACAGACACTCTCCCAGAAAATCTCCAGAAAACTGTTATAGGTTTTTAAAAAGTGCTGAGAGGCAGACAGAGAGATGGAGAGAGTATAATTCCTGACAGATTATTCCTTTACCAGATGATGGACTCAGCTTTTCCATATAAATGGCCATGCACGTACACACACACATTCACACATACACACACAGACATCTGACAATTCTTTGTAGGTTACTTCACGATGCAGTCTACGTCTATGCAGAGTGTGTGTGTGTGTGTGTGTGTGTGTGTGTGTGTGTGTGTGTGTGTGTGTGTGTGTGTGTGTGTGTGTGTGTGTGTGTGTGTGTGTGTGTGTGTGTGTGTGGTAAATGCATTAACTGTGGGGAGAATAGATGACTTCACAAGAAAGGGACAGCACACAAAGGTCCAGACCAACAGAGACCGACAGACGTCGGATGTGTAGGGCCTTTGAGATAACCCACCACACGTCTGACTTCTCTCGGCTCCATTTCCTCCTATTCTCTTAGGTTTTCTCTGCTTAAAACTCCCAGTTTGACAGACCCCACATCCACATTCCTCGGGTGACCTGACCCCAATTTTCACTGCGTGCCTCACAAAAAACTGTATATTCAGAGTGAAAGAGTAATCTGCCTGACTCAGCATCAGCAAAAGAAGGTTAATCATTCCCTGACCACAATGCTTAAGAATCTGCAGACCAGTTTTGTGCAGAGAAGGAGAATAATAGCCTGTTTTTATTTGCTCACTATTATTTCTGCTGTCTTCAATCCACATGGCTGCCAAATCGGAGGTGGTTCAATTTAATCTCAGTGTAATTCTCAGGGAAAAACAGGGGAAGGTAAAAAGGTAATAGTTGCTTCTTGCAAAAACTGCTGTCAAGCTGGATCAAGAGCTGCAAAGTTCCCTAAATCCCTAAATCCTCTTCGGCCAGCAGCTGAAGACTTTGTTGTACAGGAAAGATCCCAAGTTATGACTGAGTTAAGATGTATGAAAGTAAAGCAGTGATAGAAAAGTCAGCAGTCTTTCGTTGAACAAATAACAGAAATAGAGAGAGGGTAAGTCTGTGATCTTATTTGGTATAAGAAAAAAAGGGGGAATTGGTGCTGTGACACACCCACTGCTCAAACACAATCCATCTAGCTTATCATAAAGATAGACAAACAGCTAGCCTGGCTCTGTCCAAAGCAGGTCTTAAGGTAACAAAATCTTCCTGCCGGCACCTCTAAATCTCACTAATTATTAGACTCCTGGAGTTTCCGCTGGTTGCCAAGCATTTGCTCTTGGCCAAGACATAGTACGGCATAATAACCCCCCATAAAACAACCACAATGTCGTTTTTACGCTTTAGTTTTTATATGGATGAGATACATGTTATTATAGTATTGAGAAGGCGCTGTTAAACAAACTTCTTGATTTAAACTTCAGGAATGATCCAGGTCCCACCCTGTTCTTAGTCTTTATGCTAAGCTAAGCTAACCGGATGTTGGCAGATATTGGTATTGCATGGTTTTCTAATCAAACTTTTGTCAAGAAAGCTGCTATTTACTAAAATGGCAAAAAGAAGAGGTTGATATGTTTTTTTTATCAGGAGCAGAATCTCCCAAAAATGTCATGAAATAAAAATCATAAAATGTGTTTGTTTTTTCATATAAATAAGTGAAATGAATCTATGGAACTTGTGTAAAATCCAAAACAATATGAATAACAAAGTCTAGATCTGTATGCATCTATAGTCATCATTGTCTTCCCCACTTTGGGTTGTAAACAACGTTGTAATAATTGGCCAATCAGTCTGTCTCATAAATCTTAATTGTCCAACACAACCTCTCACCTATCACTCTGAACCCTCTCTCCTGCTACTCCACATACTGACTATCCTTGGGAACACTAACGTTTCCCCCTCCTCCCCCTTCAGCTTTCCCTCTCTGTTCTCTATTTTTCTCTTCTGTTAAAGTCTGTTGGCATTGCCTGTGTTGCTTCTGGCTTTAATATATTTTTCTCACAAGCCTGTCTTTCATAGCTTTATTTGTCCTAACAATGTGACTTTACATATCCGTCTCTCTCCACTTTGGTTCCCTTTGAGTGTTAGTTGGCCTCTGAGTCGGTGTTTCTGTCTGTCTGCCTCTCTCTGTCTGCAGATGTGTCTGTCTCTCCTGATGTCTCCTTCACCGTTTCTCCACTCTAACTCGTTCACTTTCACAGTTCATCTGATTTTCTGTCTCTGCTGCACACACTTTCTCTCTCTCAGCCAGGCAGAGTTGTACCGGTGTTGTGTTTCAATACAGGAGGAAAGCTTTTCAACCATGCAGGAAATGTCTGACGTGCAAGAATCGTTCTCTTCTCATGCTCACACCCGCGCACGCACACAAACACACACACACACACACACACACACACACACACACACACACACACACACACACACATAAATGAACACACATTCTGTAATATAATATAAAAATACTTTTTATTTGAAAACTGAACACGAAATGAATTTCCAGTCCCCATTTTTTTCTTTTTAAGAGCTGGAGTATATTTAATTGAATTAAATCTAGCATGCAGACCCTGCAGGGGCAGACAGGCTGCAGACGGGAATGAAACCATATAAAAAGGGGTCTGTCAGAGGGAATAAAAGCACCAGAAACAGCAGCAGCCCCATCAGATAGGAGAGGAGTATGGCTGATTTTTGGGGGTGTTGCAGGGCTGAGGTTAGGTCAGGCAGACCCTGACTGTTACAGAACGCATGGCACACAACTGGACCCACAACGTGACCTATCAAAAAACATTACAGATTGAATAAGCTGTGTACTGTATAGGTAATATCTTAACAAGTTCATGTGCATTCATCTCTCACCAGTTCTCATGAATATAAAGGCAGTGAAGGCACCAAACAAAGTTGTGTACAAGAACTGCGTCCCTGCAAAAGAATAGAACAAATAAGTCAAATTGATGACCTTGAATGTGAAATCAAAAGGATTGGATCTAATTGTATTTGAGAAAAGTATCATATTATAGTTTTAAACAGGTCTTCAAGTTATTATTTACTTCTTTACTTGAGTATTTCTATTTTTGTGCTACTAAATACTAACTTCTAAATCCCAGAGGCAAATATTTGACTTTTACTCAGTTTTGGAAGTGATTTTGATTCAGATAGATAATACCAAATATATTCAACAAATAATCTATCATACATTGGGTTGAGGCAAACGTTGATGTATCCCTTTGTAAAATGTAGCTCCCTTGTGGGCCTAGTAGAAAAAAGCTTCTTATTTACATATTCACACATAGATAATTGAGTCTATTTTTAATATTTATGATACTGAAATGGGCCATTCTGAAGAATAAATACTTTAACTGTTTAACTTTAAGATGGTAATACCTTTATACCTTTTATATCAGTAACATTTGGAAAAATTGACCTTTACTTGCAACACAGTGTATATAATTGTTTACCACTAAGCGTGTGTGTGCAAACAAAGTTACGGAGATTACTTCTTTGCATTAGTAGAATTTGCTCACTCCTGCAGTGGAGATATTTACAAAAAAGTGTGTTCAAAATGTTGACAGACTAACACATTTCAACATGTATTGACAGAACCTTCATTTGAATTCATGTTCCTACATTATTACAACATAAATGAGAAGAGTGTTGTACATAAACTGACCTGACACCATGAGGATGATACTCATACTGTCCTTGTGGAGGCGCCGTTGCTCTATGATGTGATGGAAATGGGCTAAAATGTTTAAGGCAAAAACAGACAAAAAGGTTTAAATCTTTCCGAAGTACAAAATAATTTGGTCATATCTGTTATAATAATATCATTACAGACCTTATTTGTTTACATTAAGGTCATTTGTAAATACGAGTTGTTTACAATCAGAAAACATAGTTGTCTCACCAACTCCGAAGAAGAGCGGAGCGATGAAGATGGCAGCGGTGGGTCCAGTGCAGGGCACCAGCATGGGCAGCATGGCCCCTCTGAACACCAGCTCCTCCGTCACTGGAGCCACCAGCTGGTTCCTGAGCCACACTGCATCTCTCACACACCACCTCCAGGCCTGCACATCTGGGGGAATAAAGCCTCCTGATGACTGACACAGCAAATGCAATGCAAGCACACACTCTCCAAACACGACCAAACATTTAGTAGACGCAAAGCATAACTCACCTAGGAGGGACTGCAGCTCCCCAGAGAAGCCTTTGGGGTTGTCCATCGCAGAGTGTACCAGAGGCCCCAGATAAAATGCCTCATGTTAAAGATAAAATCACTTGTTTATTACAGCCAGTGGAAGTATATCAAAAAGACATGCACATGGGAATTTAATAGAGGTTGTAAAGCCATGCTGTTAAGATTTGGAAATGGAAATGTAATCTCTGAAATGTCAAAACCTACTTAGTGCAACTTAAATAAAATGCTTTAAGAGGAAAATAGATCCACAGACTAACTAAACAGAACACATTTTCAGACTTTAAAGCTTCAACAGGTTATGAAAAATATGGTAGAAAAAGTCGTTTTTTAAGGTGAATGTTCTTTCATGTACTTTTTTGCTTTTATTATAGTCTTTGTTTTTTTAAATGTCTCACTGCAATTGGTGCGTTATCCACGTCTTTGACACCTATATTGAAATCAACTGTGACAACGTTTTCCATAATCTAATTATTACTATTTTTTAATTGTCTCTATTGGTTGTATATAGATATAGTCTAAGTCTTAAACATCTAGCAAAGAAGAAGTAACATTGTGTACTTGAAGCTTTATTCATGGTTGGGTGTCTCTGATGTACCATTGTTAGTATTAGCGGCAGGAAGGCTGCGGGAACAAGACCCTCCAAACGGACTCCCATCAACTCCAACACGAACGCATTGACCTGGAGGAGCGCAAAGTAGTTTTATAAACATAGTTTTGACCCTCAAGTGGCTATAAATTTAAGCCCGTGTGAACCCAGGTTTAACCTCACAAAGCAACTTATGTATAGTGAATACGACCCCCGGAGTGAGGACACTTTCCTTCACCTGGACGCTCAGGGTTCACTTTGGGGAGTGTCCTTGAGAAAGACATGGAATCCTCTTAATTTTGACTGTCTACGACCTCTGCCCTCCTACCTGAATGTGGCTCTACTGTGCTAGTGCTGTACTGCTTTAGTATAGATTGTACATAGTTAATACGTGTACAAACACTCATTTTCCTGTTTAGGTGCACCTAGCTAAAACGAATGCAGTCTAATACATCATTCCAGAAATCCTACATTAATGGAGGCTATGTTTGGTTTGTATGCAAACTGTTTTAGAGAGGCGTTAATTTAAGGGTTACATTTTGGAGGATGTACTTTGTCATGCTGTTGAACAGTACTGATTTGTCTCAGGCCATCTTCATTGATATAAATGTGGTCGACAAAGTTGTTCAGTATAACTCCTTAGAGGTGTTTATTGCCTGCAGTGCTCAGTAATTTTCATTCGATAAAGGATCAATATGCTTGTTGAATGTATTTAGAATAATCAGTAAGCTTAAAGTTATGGGATGTGTGTTTTGTTGTAGGTTCAAGGGGCATTAGTATTGCCTGTTGAAGAATGAAATGGAAATAAAGTGCTCAACTCAAATTCCAATTGCTTTACATTTGTGGCACTAACCAGATCATATCATTGGCGGTTGGATTCTCAGATGTTTGTTAGGATATTGGTTATTGCATTGAGCTATGGCCGACTGAAGAATTAAAGAATCAAATGATGGGAACAGCATGTTTTGTTTATGTGTACTCACCCTGATATCAGCCCAGAGCATCCATGCTTTCACCACTACAGGTGACAGCGCAGAGACCAGCAACACACTTGCAGAGCGACGCTTTATCACACTGGGATGATCCCTGCACACACATAGCAACAGTTTAAAAGTCAAGGGTAACAGCCTAGCCACAGCTCTGATGGTTAGTTGTATACCTGGGTAAGCTGCTTCTCCAGATGTACAAACTGCCAACGTACAGACAGGCGAGCAGGAGGCAGCTCAGCACACACACCCAACACCTCACATGGCTGTGCTCTACCTCCTCCTGGATTACAGGGCCATGTTCTGGTTCCAGCATGACCGAATAGAGGGTTTCCTATGATAGGTTCCTCAGGCAAACGACAGCTAACATCGGTTTGGTTTTGTCTGTCATTTTAGATTAGCAGATCCCTATGAAGTCCTGCGGAGTAAAGCTGATTAGCTCTAATACTCTCTGGGGAGGAGACATGAGACTCAGGTGTGCATGTAAACACAACGTCACAGGCTGAAATTGTAAATGTTCTCCAAACACGTGCAAGGTATAAGGAGTGGACTAAAGAAGACCTGCTGTAAACAACATACTACAGTATCTTAAATATACATTGGCCTATTCATGTCTTGTTTTGATAGTGTACAGCTTGCTTCAACAATATTTTTGTCCACTAGGTAAGTTTATCAGAAGCTGGTAATTAACCTTACATTTTGCATTAACCCTTCAATTGTCTTCGTTTTCCCCCCCTTACTTTGGTGTTCGCGGTCAAATTTGACCGGTCCTGTTTTAACTGCTTTTACATTAACACAACAATGTTTTTTTATTATATTTTTTATTATATCATAACTTAGTACTTTTTTTACATTAAGCTGTCTGTGGCTCTTTCCTTCTGCAACGATGCAAATTTCCCCTCCGTGGGACTAATAAAGGTATTCTGATTCTGATTAAGCATCACCAAATTTAATTTAACACCCTTTCAAACTGTAAATATTGTATCAGACTACTGGTATGCATGAAAGACTGCAGTAAATATAAAAAGAATAGAAACTGAACATGTATTGCGTGTGCCAGGTGTGATCCATGTGGGGGGATGGGCACATAAGGGGGGGGAAACACATTGTGTGTGTGTGTGTGTGTGTGTGTGTGTGTGG
>NW_011369951.1:12837230-12849923 GCF_000735185.1 Notothenia coriiceps | reverse complement strand
GGAGAGACAGAGGCTAGAGAAGGAGAGAAAAGAGATGGAAAAAGAGGAGGAGAGAAATAAGCTGAAAAGGGAAGAGCTGGAGAAAAAGCTAAAGGAGGAGAAGGAAAAGGAGGAGAGAGAAAGGAAACAACATGAGGAGGAACAGAGGATGGAAAGGGAGAGAAAAGAAAGGATTGAGAGGGAAAAGGAGGAGGAGAGACAGAGGTTGGAAAAGGAGAGAAAGGAGATGGAGAGAGAAAGAATTATGAGGGAAAAGGAGGAGAGAGAAAGGAAGCAACAGATTGAGGAAGAAAGGAAACAACATGAGGAGGAACAGAGGATGGAAAGGGAGAGAAAAGAAAGGATTGAGAGGGAAAAGGAGGAGGAGAGAAAGAAGCTGAAAAAGGAGGAGCTGGAGAAAAAGCAAAGGGATGAGAAGGAAATGGAGGAGAGACAGAGAATGGAGAAGGAGAAAGAAGTGCTAGCAAAAAAACAAAGGGAGGATAAGGAAAAGGAGGAGAGACTGAGGTTGGAGAAAGAGAGAAAAGAGATGGAGAAAGAAAGGAAAATGAGGGAAAAGGAGGAGGAAAGACAGAGGTTGGAGAAGGAGAAGGAAGAGCTAGCAACAAAGCAAAGAGAGGAGAAGGAAAAGGCAGAGAGAGAAAGGAAGCAGCACATTGAGGAAGAAAGGAAAGAAAATGAGGAAAGGAAGAGAAAGGATGAGGAGGCTCGGGTCAGGCAGAGAGAAAGGGATAGCAGAGGAGAGAAACCACAACAGAAAAAAGAGATGACCTCTGGTTCTACGTCACTGCAGGAAGTCACCGACAGCCAATCAGATGACTGGCCTCCTCTGAGAGAAGCAGAGTTGGATGATATTGCAATTGATGAGAAACGTCAATGTGACGAAGAGCAATCAGAAAGCAAGTCGGATCCCAAAGAAGTGAAAACAAATACTGAAGTCAAACTGGTTCCGAAGACACCTGCTGATTCTGTCCCTGCAGACAAAACAACAAGCACACTGGAGTCGAGATCAGTCCAACAGAAGGACTCTGTAATTGCTGTTAAGAAAACCCTGGATAATCCTGGTCTGAGATCAGTGAAAAAAGATAACCTAAAGTCTGGTGCCATCCCAGTGTGGTTGAGAGAGGAGGAGGAGGAGGAGGAAGATGAGGTGGAGTATGAGAGAGGACAGGATGATCTTGGCTCTGTCTGGATGGCTGAGATGTACATGGAAGGGAGAGCAGGGTGAGTAAGGGGGAGACCAGACAGGGAGGGACGTAACCGGGAAATAGCTAACGGCTATTTAGGGGAAGCAGCCTGTTGCCTCCTGTGGATCAGAGGACTGTGCCTGTGCCTGTGTGTGTGTGTGTGTGTGTGTGTGTGTGTGTGTGTGTGTGTGTGTGTGTGTGTGTGTGTGTGTGTGTGTGTGTGATGAAGCTTCCTCCAATAACAGAGGCCTTGACTCACCATATCTCCAGGGTAATAATAATTACCAAGCATCATTATCCTAACTTTACTGAGGGTTTGGTGTTTTCCTGCCTTCTCAAGAAAGAGTTGCGTGTTGGCATGTGAGTCATGTACTATTTGTGCCCCCCACACAACATAATTACCAACTTGTTTGTGACTAGGATATCTTCTTCACATGTTGCCTCGGTTATGACTTGAAAGGAAAAATCTTTTCAGGGCAAATATAATGTCAGATGAAAGAGACAGAGAAACTGCTGGTGTTTTACAACAGGAAGTTATTGTGGTTTTGCCACAAATGTCTGCTTACTAACCCTCGTTACCCTCTGTTATGAATTGTTCTTTGGAATTGGTTGAGTCACATATTTTTTTAAGCATCCAACTTTTCCATTATTAGCCAAGTAAAAAACAAATGTCCTCCCTGAAGGAATACAATGTTCTACTTGCAGTTTACTCTAAATTGGTTTAGAGTATGGCGACAACTAACTGTGTCTTTTCTAAACGACTTTAATGCTTGAATGTCCTCTGACCCTGTGTGAGATTAACAAAATGGAGCTCTGGCTGTGTCACATGAATGGTGGTTTGTCGCCAGAGGGGAATGGAGCATGACAAGAATCTGTTGCTCGTCCGCTTTTTTTTCAAAATCTTCAGCCTTTAGGTTCAGCTCTGAAATCTCCTTCTCTGTCTTCAGCCCAGGCCCCCTGTCCCAGACGCCGTCCTCACTCCCATCCAGTGGACAGACCCTTAACCAAAACTCTCTCGTCAGTCAACCAAAGAAACCTGAACTCTCCAAAATCAGTCTGGCAGACCATCCTCAACCTCAACCTCCAGCTGGGTTTAAGCAGGAGAAAGAAATCAGTCCGGAAACTGAAGCCAAACCTGCTCCACAATGTATTGGAAAACAAACGCTGCAGCCAATAAAAGAACAGAAACATGATGTTATCACAAAAACTGGCCAAGCTGCCAGTAAGGAGGAAGCACTTGATCAATTGTCTTCAGTGCCTTTGCCAAATCCTCCTAGCATAAACCGTGCCAGCATACAGTCAAACACAGAAATACACATAAATAAAATAAATGATGACACAAAAATGGCCAAAAAAGTGAAGGATGATAAAGACATAAGCCACCCCAGTTCAAACACCGACAAAGACACCTCAACAAGTGCACAATTTGAATGGCCTCACACACATACACACACTTCTGACCCTGACCATATCACCAAAAACCAACAGCTTCAAGAGGAGGAGAGGCTGTTATTGGCTAAGATCCATCTGATGACAGGTGACACATCCCCTGTCCCTGGCCCTCGCACTATGAAGCTCCTCATCCCAGACCCCCGGGAGATTGACTTTGAAACATCAGAGCTTGTTGCTCACAGTAGTGACTTGAGGCATGGTGGTAATACCATGAAGGAAATATCTCTAACTGAGGAAGAAGAGCCACAATCCCTTGAGTTGGGGAAAAATCAAGAAGGCGTGGAGGATGTGTAAGTCAGCATCTGCTGCTCTAGAAAAGAAAACCACTGAAGCTCTGTGTTTAAATGTGCGCATGCATGCAGATTAGAAGACTAGAGATGGATTTAAGACTGTGAACTCACAAAAATGATCTTGACTTGAAAACTGACAAAATAAATATTTGACACAATTCAAAATAAATTCCCAGGATTAAAAAAGTAAGATAACAATAAGCCTTTAGCTAGCCTTGGAGCTAAGCTAGCAGGTCTATAAGGCTGTACACAGCAGTCCTCCAGAATCAGAATCAGAATACCTTTATTAGTCCCACATTCAAGCTGAATGCTAACTTTAACATATTAACATGCTAAATGACAATGCTTGAATAAAGTTGTGTCACATGTTTGCCATGCTACTTTAGCCTGTTAGCATGCTAATTAGAACTAAACAAAAGGAACAGCTGAGTCTGTTGAAGATATTAAGAAATTAACCAAAGTAATGATTCATTAAGGCTGCTGAATATTACAAGTAAATGTATTGAGTGTTTGAGCCATTTCACACACAACCACAAATGTTCCTCATGTTACCTCAAAGTTGCACTAAAGGGAAATCGAGTCTTGCTTTTGGCTATGGATTTCTCTTTAACATTTTCATTTGATCAATCTTGAGTATGGAGGTGTTTTTTTTTAATCTGGTAATATGTGTTTGTTGGCACCTGAGTGCATGTTTAGTTTCAAGAACTGCTGCTCTGTTTGATGTGTTCAACTGAATATTTAAAGCCCAGGCACCACATAGATCTAAATACAGTCAATGACATGCACAAGTGTGTTATGCTTTGTTATAAAGGTGATAAAGACATTTCCTAACAGCATAGACCTGTGTTGAGGGAAGCATGTTTATCTTCCTATTATCTTAAAGGATATGTCCCCTGTCATGCTGTCTAACATCAAGTCACTGCTACCATCCGTCCTGCCAGTAACCTTGCATGTCTCTCACTCACCTCTACAAATCGTTGCTTGGACGATCGCCATTGTTCCACCAACCAAAGTCTGTCTCCCTGCTCATTTAAATTATTTATTTCTATCTCATCTTAGGCAAAAAGGACAACAGGCTGACCTCCCTGATGGTGGAAAGAAGAAAACATCATCACATCTTGACACACGCATTGCTCCTGCTCATGAGATGACATCATCCCGACTGCCTACGTTAGCAGAAGAAGAAACCTCTGACATTAAGCCCCCTCAGCCTTCTCCACTGGTCAGAGAGGAGGCTGACGGGAAGGACGATGTAGCTGAGGTAAAGATACGCAAAATGGATTGTATTTACACCACAGAGAAACACACACACACTCTGATTGAAAATGTTTTCAATCAGACTGTATAACCACCACAACCAATGGTAAACCACCACACACACATATTTCAATACCCCTGATGTGCAATAAATATCAAACTTTTTGCAATATACCCTCATGCAATTCACACTTTATTTTTCTTTCAATTTTTTTACAATCTATAAGCAGTACCAGCTACCTCTTTAATTTGATATGGTCACTTTCAAAAAAAGATATATTGAAACTTTCTCTTTTTTTTTTACCATGGAGTATTTATCTGCTACTTGTTTTTTTTACTTGTGTTTTTTATTATCAATAACGTGTTCATACTTAGTTCTTTTTGAATTTTTGAATATGTAAGTCTATTTTCTTTACTTTATCTGCACTATACTTCTGCTGTTGTTATAATGCAAATGTCCAAGTTGCGGGACAAATAAAGGATTTCTGATTCTGATGAACTCTCCTCCTGCTACAGGGCCTGGTGACCTCCACCCAATCTCTGCTGCAGTGGTGTCAGGACATCACCAAAGGTTACCGCGGGATAAAGGTCACCAACTTCAGCACGTCCTGGAGAAATGGAATGGCCTTCTGTGCTATCCTACACCACTTCCATCCTGACAAAATGTACGAAATACAAGAAACATAACACGTTTCTCAGCTTTAGAGCTAAGATGGGCATGTTAACACAAACAGCTCCATACCTACCTCAACATGTTCGACTGTCAATATCTCCTTCCTTTTCCAAATTATATAATTGTGAATTTAAGAATAAGATAAGATATACTGAGGTTAAAAAAATATAATATGCATAAACAATATATACGTATATATACTGTATCAACAGTAGAAAGGTACATAGAAGTATTGAATAGAATACACAATGTCAAATATACAGAATAAGTTAGAAAACACTGTAATAGAACAACCTACTTCTAAAACAAATATAAAATACTTTATAAATTGTAAGTTATATTCAAGTAACCTTTTTATTTTGTGGAGTGTTGTTTCAGCCAAGAAAGAAATGTAGACATGTTTTGATGAAAATATGTTGAGTTTTAGGCCTTAATCAATTGAAATGTGTGTACATTTGCATTATATTTGTACCTACTTCTTTCCTCATCAGACAATTTGACCAGTTGTACCCTCATGACATCAAGATCAACAACAAAAAGGTAAAGATGTTGTTAATCAATTTTCTTTTCTTAGGTTCCATCATTCACAAGTTGTTACAATCTACCAAAGAGATATTTCTCTTTGTTTCTTTGCCGATGATGTCTTTCTCTTCTGACAACATCAGGCCTTTGATGGTTTCGAGGCTCTGGGCATCTCTCGCCTGCTGGAGCCGTCCGACATGGTTCTGTTGTCCGTCCCCGACCGGCTCATCGTCATGACCTACCTCAGCCAGATCCGATCACACTTCACCAACCAGGAGCTGAGCGTGCTGCAGATCGAGCACAACAGCAGCCAGTCCAGCTACGGCCTCGCCCTCTCCGGCCCCGGTCCGACGGATGTGGACGCGGCCGCTTTCTGCATGGCCCGACTCAACGAAGGAGTGAGCCTCGAGGAGGGAGGCAGCAGCACCTTGGTGGTCCCACCACCGAGGACGAAAAGACTGGGTAAAGGTACCAACATCTTCCCCCCTTTAAACAACTTTCTTATACTTCAACCATTCATTTTATAATAATAATAATAAAGCTCAAAGTGCTTTGACATCATGGCACACATCACAAATTAAACCAGTGAAAAATATATTTCCTTCAGGTCTAACCTTTTTGCACACATGCACTATAACAAAATAATGTAACAGTTCAAGGGACAAAGGAGTTAAAATCGGTATGGTAATAAAAAGAAAATCAAAACAATCAATGATCCCTCTCGGTAAGATAAAGGAAGACATAACACGACTAGATGAATAGAGAATAATACAAATGTAAAGACCAATTTAAAAGAGGATGTCACTAATACAATTATAAAATATATACTATAATTAAAAACCTATACAATAAATGAATAAATAAAACAATCTAAAAATAATGAAGATTAAAGGAGCCAATTAAAAAGGGATTTTGCTAATAAAAAGCCAATTTAAAAAGATGTGTCTTCAGCTGCTTTTTTCAACATTTCTCCTCTGCCTCCATCCTAAATGCCAATATCTCATGCTCCTCTCACTTGATGTTCCTGTACATCAGGGCTTTATAGATCTAAATGGCAAGTTCAGAACTCAGTAGGCTTACATGTGAAGCTAATTTAACCATCAACATCCTTTCATTTGATTTAATTTAGGTGAAATGATCTAATCATTGACGCAGAGATGCAATAAATGACAGGGGTTGTCACTACAGTAGCTAGTAGGTGGGTTCGAAACCCGAGCCCGCCGAAGTTTTCAGGCAATGTCTTCCCCTCTATCTCTCAATGTAACACCCTCTCTGGAATAAAGGCACTCTGGCCCAAACTAAAATCTTTTAAAAAAAAGAAAAGTAGATTACTTTTTAACATTGTATTCCAAGGGCCAGTAAATATCACCCCAGGGCCGGATTTGCCGCCAATTGAATAGCCCTGCTGTACATACTCAGAGTTATTTCCTTGTACATACAGTAGGTCATGCTGGAATCCATGGAGATGTGAAGAAAAAGAAATAAAAGAAAAACAGAGAAGGGGAAGGAGAAACTCTGGCTTGTCTCCAGGGATCTTAGGAATGTGAAGTAGCAGAGTTTGAACTAAAAGGACCAGGAGGAGGAAAAACAAATCATTAAATCAAGTTTACAGCACCTCAATTAAGATTCTCACCAGGTTCCCAAAGATACAGAATATATGATGTACAATGTGATTGAACACGTCCTACATAAACACAACATATGCCACAATTATAACAGTTAAGAGCCCACTGCATAATTATCAGTTTCTCTGTTTTTTTACTATTTATAGGTATGTGTTTGAGTAAAAAGAAAATGTTTTATCATATTCTATAAACTACGACAACGACAACATTTCTCTGTGTTGGAAACAACAGACGCTGGAATGAAATGGCTGCCATACATGTAGAGATTGAGATTTAAGAAACATTTGGATTGTTGTGTTCAGAATACTCATCATGCACCGGGTTGATCAAATCCATTGAATCAAAATGTGTCTCATCGTAATATATGAAGTCTTCAGGAATTCTGTTGAATAATCTGCTTTAAGAACCCAACTTCTGATAGTAGTTCTTATCTGGTTTTAGGGGACGATTCGATCTCACCAGTCCCACCCCCACGTTCCAAAGTAGTCAGATTTGGACAGACTCAGGTAACTCTCAGGTTTTTTCCATCTTTTTATTGTTTCCAACTTTTATGTTAAATGTTAAATCTCTATTTTCATACTCTAAAAACCGGATTTAAAAAATGTGTTTTTCAGGATGAAGAAACAACTACTGGATTCACTTATAACAAAGGTGGGTACCTGCAACATCAGCCTTTCAGTGACAATAATCTGACATTTTAAATATTGTTTAAACGTCCTATTTTCTGCTGCAGGGATGCAGAGCACAGCTGAGACCCAGCCTCCCAAACAAGAAGAGGAAAAAATGGTCAGTTATGTTTTCCTCACTCACTTTTTCTCTGTTCCACTTCCTTTTTTCTTTGTCTTTGACTGCACCTCATATCAAATCATTAGCATGACTGATGGTTGCAAGAAACAGAGAAGCATATGTGTTTTCACTTGTATAAAATTTGTTTATTTAAATTTCATCTTTTTTTGTCGCTCTCTAATCTTTGGACCTTTTTCTTCTACCTTTTTTTCTTGTTTCCACGATTCCCTCTTTCTTTTTCCACTCTTCCTGGATGTCTTTGTCATGTGTATGTTCATGTGTGATTGTGTGTGTGTGTGAAATTGGGCTTGTGGTCAGTGTCTGCAGGACACCAGTCAGTATGTGGTGAGCGAGCTGGCAGCGTTGGAAACGGAGCAGAAACACATCGACAGCAGAGCCGCTGTGGTGGAGAGACGACTGCGAAGCCTCATGGAAACAGGTAAGGCACACAGACACAAAAGTGTAGGGAGTACTTGATCTAGGTTTTATGCAATAACACATTACGTTGTATACAAACGGCCCCTTGTTTCTCTGCTTACACAGGAAGCGACCGTGATGAAGAAGAGAGACTGATCCAGGAGTGGTTCACTCTGGTGAACAAGAAGAACGCTCTGATACGCAGACAGGACAACCTGGAGCTTCTGTAAGAGCTTTTTCATACACAAATAGTACACACACATGCATTACACACACTTCTTTTAATTTGTCTGATTATATACTGTGTCCCCAGACAAGAGGAGCAGGATCTGGAGAGGAAGTTTGAGCTGCTGAACAGGGAACTCCGGGTCATGATGGCTATAGAAGGTCAGTCACAGGGGTGGCAGAAAGAGTAAAAGCAGAGATACCACAGTTCAAATTAGACATTACAATTGTGTGAAGGTATTGAAGGTGGAGCTTATTAGTGGTATTTAGTAAGATGTGTTTTGTATGAAATAGGTTTATTGTACCGATATTTCCTCTTAAATGTAGTGGAGTAGAAAAATAAAGTAGCAAAATACAGAAATCATCACATTTTATACATATGAGTGCATTCAAAGTGATGTACAGGTAAAATAAAGTAATGAAGGTAAAGAATGAAAGCTCATTATAAACAGTACAAATGTGTGACTAATAGACAAGTTAAAGGGGACCTATCAATGCAAATGCACTTTGTGATGTCTTTTATACATAAATATGTGTCCCCGGTGCGTCAGAAAATAAAACCCTCTCTCTTTTTCTCCGTACCGAAATCTTTTAAAAACGGGTGTACAACGAGCGGATACAGATTCCATCCGAGCTGACGTCGACGGACCCACAGAAAGTTGCTATCAGAAACAGTGCCTGACGTATTTTGGACGTAATCTCGTCTTTGTTTACATTAGCAAGCCTCGCTACCACTCAGAGCTAACCTGTACTGAAGAGCATGTGTTTTAAAAAGCAGGAAATAAAAAAAGAACTCACCTTGTGATAAACCTGCAAGAGAAAAAGCATTTGAGCTCCAAACTGTTTCAGAAATAATCCTTGACGTGGTTTGGAACAGGATGGCGTTTTATCACAACCAAATGTAACTTTATCTCCGGTAGAATTCTGATCAGGCAGTAGCTCCGCCTCCTCTTTTTTTTTTTTTTTCAAGCTAAGGACCCAAGATCCGCGTTTTTCTAACAGGGCTGCAAAAGAGGGGTTTGAGCAGTATGAGGCATGGCTACAATGGGTGGTCTGTTTGGTATTTTGATAAAAAAACTTCACAGACATGTTTTATATAGGTATGGCCCTACAATATCTATTTCAAATATAGCATGATAGGTCCACTTTAAGTTAATAACTGCCGTTAGTTAAATTCCAACACTGTTCACCAAGTAGCTATCCAATCTGCTGCCTTTCCTTATTGTACATGTGTCCCGCAGACTGGCAGAAGTCGTCCTCTCAGCAGCAGAGGGAGCAGCTGCTCCTCCAGGAGCTCGTGTCTTTGGTCAACCAGCGGGACGAGATCATCAGAGACATCGACGCCAAGGAGAGAGGGTGAGTGTGTGTGGACGGATAGTTGTATAGAAATGTCAAAAAGGAAATCGCAAGCAGATAACAAATTCTTTAAAGAAAAGATACCTCTTTATACTGTGTATTTCAAATAAAGCCTTCAGCTTAATGCTTGTAATGCTGACGTGTAAAACATAAGATCATTGTGGTTCAGGCATTTGTACTTTTTTCATTCCTTATTTACAATCACTTCATTGACACAGGTCAGGGTGCAGACATTAAGAGTGAATGTCATATGCATTATATTGTTATCTGTGTTTGCAGGGCATTAGAGGAAGATGAGCGTCTGGAGCGCGGTCTGGAGGCAAGGAGGCAAAAATACAACAGCAAAGACAAATGTGTCCTCCAGTGAGAATAGTTTTTACTTCTGAGACTCTGCAGTTCTGAAATCTCCACATTTTGTTTGTTTTGTAGTGCCTTTATTTTCCCGGAGAACTGTTTAAACCTATTATAAGGACAGACAAGATACGGGGCGCATACTGTGCCTTCTCTGAAGGTATTTTCTTGAAATGTAATATATATTCATGTTGAAGTTTCAGTCTGTCTTAAGTATTATTTTAATTCTGTTCACATACTTGTATTTATTTAAATGATGCCTCAGATTATTGTATATCTATTGCACATGTTTTTGTGTGTATTTTCATTGGTGTGTGTGTTTGTTCTTTGAACACTGGCTATTCAATTTGTTGTTAAATGGAGAACATATTCCCCTCATCACAACAAGAGCTTGTCAAAATGTGCCTGGTCATTTCTGTTGTTTCTGCGGGTATCCGTCTTACATTTCTATTTCTATAAGTAAAGAACACATATTAGATGTACAAATACCATGTGACAAGTCATGAGCTGGACTCAATCTCACAGTATTGAGAGTACAGTGCCTGTTAAGGACGCCCGCCAACAATCCATTCTTAGAAACCCGAAAAACATTTCCACTTATTGCAATATTGATTGTTTGGTTTTTCTGATGTTATATGTTGAAAGTGTTCTCAAACCTTGTGTGCTCACAGACCCTGAATGCCTTAAATCAACCATAACGTGTATGGTTGGGATGTTCGTGCCTGTTTAATCCACTGAAATGAACCTGTTTCCTTACCTCTTTGAACTTTGACTACTATATGCATGTTGTTTGAAGTGTGCTGATAAAGTGGGACTCTGCTTTTTATCCCAAATATATGACTTTCACACACTGTACCCCTGATGTTGCTGTTTATATTTATGAGGTGAAGACTTGATGAATGATATTGATTATTGTGTTGAAGAAACATAAATATTGGTTGGTTATGTCTTTGGATTTTGAGTTATTTTTATTTTGGAAACAACAGAAACCTGTTTATAAGGAACTCAATTTTGTTTGTGTTTTTTTATGAAGCTTATGGTAACAATAGTTACCAGAAAACAACTTCTAGCTGTTTTGAGGTGGCAGTTTTTGCAGTAGATTGCTGAAAAATTTACCACCAGTAGATAATAAAACATTAAGTTAAAAATACATCAAATCTAACACTTTTTAAAGTTATTTAACCCTCCTGTTGTCTTCGGGTCAAATCTGACCGATTTACTACTTTCATCAATCATAACTTTTTTGTTTTACATTCGATTGCATTAAGGCTTTATGATATCCCTCACAGTAGACATTTGAACATGTAAAATTGCTGATCACCACTTTCATTGAATTTTGGATGATTTAGTCAACTTTGTAACACCCATGGTGTTCCCGGTCCCGCCATAAAGAAAAGGAATTAGNAACAAAAATGACAGGAAACATAAAACATATTATTGCAGAACAAGTGTGTTATAATTATATCAACAGCCCCTAAACACACAAACACACCGCTTTCATAAATAACACACTTGTTCTGCAATAATATGTTTTATGTTTCCTGTCATTTTTGTTAGGAAAGGACATGCCTGAAAGACACGACTCAACATTTTCTCATGCGGCTTTCACACCAGCGCTTTTCCCTTTCTAGCTCCGAGCGGGAACTTTTCTGGTTCAGCTCCGGTTTCCCTTTTCTGCTCCCGCTCTGTTCACACCGTCCAGAGCTGCCGCTGCTGCGCCATGATGTCACCGTTTACGTGCCTGCTTCATAAAATCCAAACCGCGCGGAAATCCCTCACATCGACCACAACAACAATGGCTGATTGTATTGAAGCGCTGTTCGCTTTGGTTATCCTCCTACGAAACGAAATGGAAGGCATCGGACGACTTTACAAGGGACGACTTTACTTGGAACTTTACAAACATCACATGCGAAATGCAAGACTATTCAGTTTGAGGTTTTCCATCGTTGTGTACAAACTAGATAAAACGCAGGCATTTTGTTGTTGTTCAGGAGGTTGATCCCGCCCATGCCCCTGCCCCTGCCCCCGCCTCGACATAAGAGAGGCGGGGGCAGGAGAGCTGGAAGTGAACCGGATCCGAGCCGGAGCTGTAAACGCGTTGGTGTGAAAGGGGCATCTGAGGGTCAAGAAGAACATCCAAGAGGAAAATTAAAAGCTGATTTTTTCGAGATTTTAAGACCAGGACAGGACATTCACTAAGAAACTACTTTTATTGTGAAAACAAAGATCTGCACACCGAATATTTTTGTAGTCTATCAGGACCATCATTTGTTTGTGACGCTGCCTGCACCTCAGAGAAGGGGTGGTTATAGTCAGGCTTATAAAGTGTGGCGAAAAACACAGTCAGCTGATGGGATGCATCTATTTCCTACATCTATATCTACACTCCATCAGCTGATTATTTCTATTTGTCTCGCTTTATGAGCTTCACATCACTTGTGCCTTGTACCGCAGAGTTTGCAACGTCACAAATAAATGGGGCCAATCTTCAGTCAGATGTAATCTAACATTTTCAGTAAGAATAATGGACAAAAGGAGTGCAAATACAA
>NW_011369951.1:12830064-12837204 GCF_000735185.1 Notothenia coriiceps | reverse complement strand
GGTGTCCAAGAGCTGCAGTGATGGACGTCCTGTCTGTTGGTTTGGAGAGGACTGAGGGTCTTTCCTCTGCGAGGAGGACCTGGTCTGATGGAGGAGCCCATGCTGGGCAAAGCTGATACCAACTGCACAGGCCTAGCCTGTCACTTTATTTGACTACATGTGTTTACTTATACATTTAATAGGTTTACACCTTCTGTCCATATGTTTTTTTTAATTTAAAACATGTTTGATTAACTTTTGGTTCACATTTCAATAAATTGTATTTGTATTTGCACTCCTTTTTTCCATTAGTCTTACTGAAAATGTTAGATTCCACATTCACATCTGACTGAAGATTGNGCAGCTGTTTTTGATTTAGTCTTTAGACGAAAATGGTTATTAGTTTTAGTCACATTTTAGTCATTCCTATCCTTCGTAGTTTTAGTCAACTTTTAGTCGATGAATCGACTAAAAGTTGACTAAAACTACGAAGGATAGGAATGACTAAAATGTGACTAAAACTAATAACCATTTTCGTCTAAAGACTAAATCAAAAACAGCTGCCAAAATTAACACTGCTCTGCAGCTCTCTGGACACCACGCTGTCTCAATCCGTCCACACTGAATATGAGAGTGGGAAAATTAAAATAATAAATGCTTTAGAAAATAAGAAATATAAAGTTGACTGTTGAGTTGCTCAGTTTTTTTAGATTGTCAATACTATTACTGTATAACAAATATCTCAGGTTAAGAGGCACCTTCAAATAAAGATTGGTCTTTAAATACATTTTGTTTTTTAATTGTTTGTCTAAAGTCAAGGATCTAGAACTGGTACTTAGTTTTAATGATACAGTCTGGTTATTATGCTGTTTGGANGTCCAGCGTCAGACACCCCCCACCCCCTCCCCCAGATTCCCCAACGAGCGCTCCCCGACGTCCACATCTGATATCTTTGTCTACATTGACTTTCATACCTCTACGCCTTTGCTTTTTCAGTCCACACATTTACCAAACTTCTAGCCTAACACATTTCGAACTGGCAACTCGCTGGGCTGGTTCGTTCCTCCGTCTCCGTCTTGCCAGGTTTTTATTTTGCTGCACCGTAAATAATTTGTGTACACGTGTTCCAAGTGTGTCGGAGTTAAGGGACGACGACAAGTGCGCTCGGTGACGTCGGGATGTGTCCTAGAGTGTGTGTGAGGGTGAGAGTTCTTTGTCGTGAATTTATGTGTCTGTGATTGTTCTGTGTCCACTCCCCCCGTCGTTAATCTGTAGTCCACTGCCTCTCGTTTGTGTCCCGTGGTCCCGTTGTGGTAGCCTATTAGTCGTCCTCCCTTGTGTCTCTGCTTGCCTTGTGTTGTCTGTTCTATCTCCCCCGCTTGTAAATATATTACTTACGGGTACAATTATTTATCGTCATGCGCCGCAGAGCAGCAATGTAAAGGGGGGAAAGAGGATATTTCGCGTTGTCATGGGCCACTATCCTGTAGAACCGAAAGATCTTCTGCCTGTCTTATCTAGGGAGGGGACTCCGACTAACTGTCTTTCTAGGGGGGGAACTCCGGGTACCTGGTGTGATCTAGGGAGGGAACTCGATACCCTGGATTATATAGGGAGGGAACAAGACCGCTGAGGAGCCCGGCAAATCGAGCAGGCAAATCTTTCGGTTCTGACCAGCATAGCCCCATGACTCGCGAAATCCTCTTTTCCCCCTTACATTGCTGCCTCTGCGGCAAATGACGATAAATTAATTGTACCGTTAGTAATATATTCCACAAAAGCGGGGAGTAGAACAGACAACCAAGGCCAAGAGACCAGGGAGGACGACATAAGGCTAACACAACGGGACACCGGGACACAAACAGGAACAAGCGCGCTCTAATCTTGTGACAGAAAAAGCTCTAACCTGAAGCTGCAGCGGAGGATTAAGTCTGGTCTTTAAACAAACACGGCTCAGCAGCACTCTGCAGGGGCCAGAGGCAGGGGTCCAGCTCTGGGGCCCGCTGAGAGTGAGCCATCCCCGGGGAGACATAGAGAGAAGAGCCCCTGTGTAATATGATGAGCCCCTGAAGATCCTCATCCGCGCTAAGAACAAGTTGTTTTGGCTTTACCTCCATATGAATTTCAGAAGACAGTACAGTTTATCAGTTCCAAATGCGCAGTGGGAGTCATTTCATGGCCTCTCAGCCCTTGACAGGAGAGGACTGATCACTACTCCATTTCAGATAAAGGTGAAGTGTCTTGCTCCTTTACCTTTGGCTACCTTTATCGTCCTCTTTCTCTTTGGATTCGACCCTGTGTCATTTCAGACAGGGTTCATCTCAGCAGATTAACTCCCAAAACCAGATCCTAATGAAACAGGCTGCGGGGAACATCTATCAATCGCAGAGCCAATCATGCTAAATGTGTCTATTTGCATCCCCCTTTTTCCAAAAGCAGGAGGGTTAGAGAAGAGTATCCATCTCTCTTGTAGTTGACAGTCCCCATTAAACGCTGAGCGTGCTGAGGACTGAGCCAGTGAGACGGCGACAACTTGTTCCTCACACTGTTGTGACAGCGAATGCAAATAGCCCAACTTTCCCCCCGGAGAGTGGCAGTCGGGAAAACGCAGAATAAAAAGAGTGTAAAAAAAGGGGATGAGTAGGACTAGCTAGTGGCGAAGCAAAATTACGAAGAAAGACTCCTTCTTCTGGTCCCCTTAATGACTTCTCCTTCATCGGCTCTGCCATCAAAATATTATATCAATAATTGCTGGCAAAAAATTAAACAAGTAAAACAATGAGACGGCCTCAGGGGCTGCCCCCCCTTTAAATTAGTCTGTGCATTTTAGAAGAAGGTCACTTCCTCCTCCCCTACCTCCCTTTCCACCCCTCACAGCTCCCCCCTCCCGCTTCCATCGGATCAGTGACACATTCTCCGGCGTGATAGCGCTGACCTGAGTTTGAATTTAGAGTGTTCATTAATAGGATATTATGCCATATGCTCACTGCACTGTCTTATTGTAATGTCTGGCACTGGTTTAAGAATTTGTAATTAGTGCCGATATAATGAAGGGACAGGAGGGGCCAGGGCTAACTGTGGTGCAGGAAGGAGATTTGCACTTTGAAATGTAAACTGGTTGGATTGGTCATCTACTGACTCGTTGGCTCACCAAGTGCACACTGGGAAAAGACCTCAATTAGTAAACTTGTTTAAACAAGCTTCACAGAAACCGGCCTTAGCTGGATCCAAATGTAGAGCGACACATATTTGGTTCCATTCTTAGGTTTAGGAGTATTTACAACCCAGTCTCACTTGAAAATGTTTAAAAGTTACATTGGTCCCCAGCCCAAAATGTAGAAGTTTCACAATAAAACCTTTAAAACTGGTAATTAGCTACGTTTTACATTTCTAGCGGCCAGCGCAAATGTCACGTGATTGTAAACGTTCTCTTGGTGTAAATAGAAAAGATGGCCGACACTAATTTCATCCCATTCCAAAAATAAGATATTTAGGATAGTTTTTAAATCAATATGGGGGGGGATGTAGCCATTCCAAAATTGTAGAGGTTTTATTGTGAAACTACTATGTTTTGGGCTATAGACAAATAATGCAGTCTTACATTTGGATGTAAGACTCCAAATGTAACCCAAGTCATTCAAAAATAATTAACTTCTGAGTCTTTAGTCATCTTTTTATACAGTTTCAACGAAAACATGCTTAGTCTTCTTGAGATAACTGACCCATGATTGTGTCAAAGGACAATAGATCCATGATCAGATCAATGGTCATCTCCTGACTGGTCATCTGAGGAATGATATCTCAGCTATGCCATATTTGGACATGTAAAGCTTACAGAATGTTATTATTTATACAACTTCATAGCTTTCAGTTCTTTTATAATAATAATTTCCATTACACCCCACATTTCTACTATGCAAGGCTAAAAAAACTGTTTTACTTTACTATACTACTTGATGGTTTTGTCTTATGTGTTTCAGAGGTATGTAATTGCCGCCTGGATAATGTTGACCTCAACTCTTTTGCCCAGCCCATGCGCTACAACGTACTTCAAACCTGGACCAAAGAAGTTGGGTTGAAAGGTGGTTGGGGAAAGATCATGGTTTGGGCAAAATATAGAAAAAGATAACCACACAAACTCAGTAATGCTGCTGTATAAGAAAGGCTAATATTTGAAATGTATTAAGTATTTTGTCATTTGGTTAATTAACATGTTTCTAATTTACAAATCTGCTAAAAAAGACATGTCGTTATACTCTACTTTGTACTTTTGCAGTAGTATTTCCCTCTCTATAAGTGGAAGAAGCTTCAAATATAACTTTGCCATAAAGTACTTTTAGTCCTATTCTAAGAATAATTATGAACACGATCATCCTGAGACACTTTTCCCCCTGTAGTATTTTCCAAAGATGTACAGGGACGCAGTGCTCCCCACTCTCTACCGCCATCATGTCCCACCGGCACTAATTTACATCCATAATGATCTTCATGGGCGGCATTGAAGAATGAGGGTGTGAGCGGCTTTTGCCTTGGCGCTGTCCCAGCACTTTCAGCCCTGATGTGCTGTCATAATTACGCTGTCCGTGCTAAATGCCTATTGTGTAAATGTACAGTGCAGCTGCCAACAAAAGCAGAAAACGAATGGAAGGATTTTGTCATCACCAGGCAGTGAATAATTGCAATGTGGGTTATGCTAAAAACCCATCCCCATAGAAGGCATAATTCTTGGAGCAATGTATGGAATGAGACAATGACACACGGAGTGGTGTGTTGGCAGCTCAGTCATACACAGATTAGGAAGGGGCATTAAAGGGGTTCACACTTATTGGAGGAGAAGGGCTGCTTCTCCTGTTTATTCATTTTCAAGTGTAAAGGGTAAGGCCCTGTGTCCACATAGGATCTTTTGGCAGAAAGGAGCTATCTGGGTGCTGGGCAAAGCCTCCTTCTAGCGTTTTAATATACTTGTAATATGACAACAACATCTTAACAATGTATTATTGCTTTTATAGTAATTACTTGCTTTGTCCTCTTGCAAAAAGCAAGACCATCTATCTATTTAGGCTACTTTAGATTTGTTTAACATTATTTTTTAAGCATCAACAACATCCGGCAGATTCTTGCCTTCACACTTACCGGCAGGAAAATCCCAGGTTAGAATGGCCGATCTGCTCAAACGGGGGATTCAGTTTTTGTTATGATGCAGGGATGCAAACTCCTCAGGTATAAAAAAGGTGACAAGGATCTGACCCCACGGAATATCGGCTTTAAAATTAGGAATCACTGAGGATTTTAGAAGTCAGAACAACTAAAGCAGCAGTGTTAATAATAACAGAAACGCCAAAGAGTCACATCTAATAAAAATATATAAAAGCATTTATTTTAATTGTGTAGCAGTCACTTTATAATTTTGGCAGCACTGTTGAGCATTTTGAAAATGCATTTTCATGCCTCTGTGCAAGGCTAAGTCTTTCTATCTTTATAGCACTGGTGTAAAGTAACTAAGTTCATAAACTCAAGTACTATACTTGGGTTCAATTTTGAGATATTTGTACTTTATTTAAGTATTTCAATGTTTTGCTACGTTGTACTTCTTCTCCTCTACAGTTCAGAGGTAAATGGTGTACTTTCACTCCACTACATGTATTAATACCTTTAGTTACTTTACAGATGTGGATGAATGATGTGAAATATAATCAAGTGTTGAATCAAACTTTAGTTTCACCAATTCCCAAGCTACCCTGCAGCAGTGGCGGATTTAGGATTGTAGGAGATCCGGGGCTTAGCCCAGGATAGTTTGGGGGGGGGGTGGCAGGGGTAAAGTGGGGTAATTTTTTTACAAGCGGGGGGTGGACCGAAACATCCTCTTAGGGGGTCGTCGCCTCCTCTAGGGGGGGTCCCGGGATTATATTTTTTAAATATTGAAGTTAAAAAGCATCAATCTGGTGAGAACTTGAGAGCAAACATTTAACCTACCTTAATAATACCTTAATGCGGACAAAAGGCACTGGAGAAACACTTATTCATTAAAACCCTTTTAATGAAGCAAACTAATGCCTTAAACTCACTCATCAATACAGTCGTTTACTTATTTTGGGAAACGAAATGTGCGTAGAGTTTTAAAAGATGCGGATATCTCACTTGATTCTGGCGCAATTGCTTATCGTTTTATAGATCTATTCTCATCCACCATCTTTTGTTTGTGACGTAGTAAAGAGTGTAAATAGCGCATTTCCAAGGCAGGCCTCGCTCGGGTCTGGTAGGCCAGGGGTCTGGCAACCTTTTTGACCAAAAGAGCCATTTTGCTTCCTTTTTCCAAAACATTTTTGTCTCTGGAGCCGCAAAAACCATATTTCATAGGCTTGATAGCTAATAACAGTTGTATTTATTGTTATATCAGACACAAAATACACATTTTTTTTGCATTTATTAGGCTATTTATTCACATTATATTAAAAACTAAATATTGAGGTAAAAGCATCAATACTGTTGCACTTTGAGAGCAACATTAAACCCTACCATAATAATACCTTAATGCGGACAAAAGGCACACTGGAGAACACTTATTCATTAACACCCCTTTAATGAAGCAAGACTAATGCCTTAACTCACTCCAAATTACAGTCGGTTTTAACTTATTTTCGGTGAAACGAATGGTGCGTAGAGTTTAAAAAGATGCGGATAGTCTCACCTTGATTCTGGCGCATTGCTTATCGTCTTTATAGATCTATCTCATCCACCATCTTTGTTTGTGACGTAAAGAGTGGTAATGGCGCATTTCCACCGCAGGCCTCGCTCGGTTTTGGTTAGCAGGGGTCTGCAACCTTTTTTGACCAAAAGAGCCATTTTGCTCCTTTTTCCAAAACATTTTGTCTGGAGCCGCAAAACATATTCATAGCTTTGATAGCTGAATAAAGTTGTATTTATTGTTATATCAGCCAAAACTACATTTTTTTTGCATTTATTAGGCTATTTATTACATATATATAAAACTGTTTAACCCTTAATAAGAAACCAAATAAACTCCTATAAGGAGAATTAGAAATAATACACAGGCCTACTTTAAAATAAATTAAACACACGCACTGAGGAGGTCATGCTGCACATTTGAAGGAAAAAAAAATATTATTAAAATGGCCATTTTGAATATATAAAACATATAGC
>NW_011369951.1:12819862-12830048 GCF_000735185.1 Notothenia coriiceps | reverse complement strand
TTAGGGATAAGGTGAGAAGTTCGGTCATCAGGGAGGGACTCGGAGTTGAGCCGCTCCTCCTTCGCGTCGAAAGGAGCCAGTTGAGGTGGTTCGGGCACCTAGTTAGGATGCCACCTGGGCGCCTCCCTAGGGAGGTGTTCCAGGCACGTCCAGCTGGGAAGAGACCAAGGGGTAGACCTAGAACCAGATGGAGGGATTATATCTCTTCGCTGGCCTGGGAGCGCCTTGGGATCCCCCAGTCAGAGCTGGTTGATGTGGCCAGGGAAAAGAAAGTTTGGGGCTCTCTGCTGGAACTGCTACCTCCGCGACCCGACCACGGATAAGCGGGAGAAGATGGATGGATGGATGGAAAACACAGAATTTGTGTGATTATACTAAATGATTTACAAATAAACACCATTGCATATTTACACATGCTGCTGTAACGAAAACATTTCCAACTTGGGATCAATAAAGTAAAGGTTGATAAACGCTGTGAGAATGAATCTGCGGAGAGCATTTCACCGCGATCCCAACTCGTCTATTACCAACGTTCAGGGAACTCTATGCAAGTCAATGGGACTCCCTGATAGTTGAAACTCGACGCTAAAGCCCCCCCCCCCCTTGCATTGGAAAGTGACGACAGGGACCCTGACATAACGTTAACATAGGCCGAGTTTGGAGTGAGAATGTGTTGGTACTTCAGTCAATTAAGTGAAATGTAATCCCTCTTTTTGAGTTTTACTTGATGAAGTAATATTGCTTTTTGTTGTTTTTACTTGTTTTGTGCAACATTTATCTCAAAGGTCGTAGTAGTAGGTTTTTTTAATGGCGTGTTCTGACTTTATCTAAGCTTGGACTACTGAAATGTTTTCATAACGCCCCACACACACACAACTCATAGCAGGGCAGAAGGACTGACTCACCCTCTATAAAACACCCCAACTACCGCTGACATGAAGCCAGCCGGAGCCTCCTTCTGCTGCTCCGCAACACACACATCTGCCTCTGTGTGTGCACATTTCTGGGCACTACCACACACACAGACACGCACAGAATGTACTCTTGTGAAACCTCTCATCAAATAAGTCAGTTTAAACAAACAGCAGACAGAAGTTGAGATGAAGATGAAGTTAACTAAGCAATGGTTAGGCTGCAGCATCACGTGAGTCAGTACATGTGCAGGACAGGTGTGTGTGTGTGTGTGTGTGTGTGTGTGTGTGTGTGTGTGTGTGTGTGTGTGTGTGTGTGTGTGTGTGTGTGTGTGTTTGTATGTGGTGGTTTGCAAGCAAAAGCAAATATGTCATGCCGTGCTGCAAGAAACCGTCACTGACTCACCCCCCTATTACACCACCCTCTTCCTCCTTCTTCTCATCCTTCTCTTCAGTGTTCTCACTACTCTCCGTCCCTCTTTCCGCTGTGGTCTCCTCCACTGCCGCCCACAGCTGCTTCTCCGCCTCACACACTGGCTCCTTATTGTCGATGAGACTCTCCTGACCACCAGTCACGGCCTCGGATGGTTTCCCCTCATCTGCTCCCTCCTGTTGTGGTTTCCCCGGCTGGAGGACTTGTTCCTGCCGCAGTTCTGGTTCTGGTTTTGAGGGAAGCAGCGACTCCAGCGCCAAAGCCGTATGCTCAAAGGCTGGTTTGGGGGAAACTTCGGTTGAGGTTTCTGGTTCCATGCTGGGTCCTCCTGGCTCTTTGGGCTGCTCTTTGTTTGGTGGTGCGCCGGGTTCAGCTGGAGTTGGGACAATGTGAGGTGTTTCTGAGTCTTTTGTTGTGATTGGCTGGGGCTCCTGCTTCACAGCTGTGTCCACCTCAGCAGCATCTTGTTTTTGTGAGCTAGGAGAAAAGTAAAAAATCACATTAAAACACAGCCTTCACAGTTTTGGGGCCTATTCTATCATTAAGAAGCCAGACCACCAGCGAAGCAGACACACACACTGATAGTCGTAAAGACAGACAAAGCAGACAGACAGACAGACGTCCCCTTATCCATTCTTACCCTCTGCACAAAGTTTTTGTACCCTCGTTGACAGAGCATTTTTCAGGTATATCTTTCTCATTTCTCCCTTCTAGCGATTTCCACACAGGAGTCTCTGCATCAGACCGCCTCTGTGGAGCTGGCACCAGGGTCAACACCTCTAATGTGAAAGGTTTATCCTGAAAAGTGGGGCCTCGTGGAGGACATGTGGCAGATATTTTCTTTTCTGGGCCAACAGTTTTTGGCAATGAACCTTCCTTTAACAGAGAGGGTTGCCCCAAACTAGAATAAGGGGAGACAAATAAATATATAGGATGAGATAAAGGGTGGGGGGCATGATGGTATGAAAAAAGAGTTCAGCAGGAATAAGAAAGACATAAGAGGAAAGCCATTTAAGAACAGAAAAAAATTAAAGTAGGGGTGAGCGATACCACACAATTTAATACCAAGTATTCCCACGGCCACGATTACTGATTTCAATGTTTTTTGTTATTAGAAGAGCAAACAAAAAAACTGTGATTCATTGGAGAAATGCATCATTATTACATTTTAATTGCATGTTGTCTTGGAGATTAGTATTTTCTTTTGTCTATTGTCTATTATATACATGCATGGTAAAATGCAATATATTAATGGTAAATAAGGTCATTTGAATGTATGATGCACACACAACAGCAGCAAAGAACAGATCTACTGTAGCAAGTGTTGCAACTCAAAACAAGACTCAGTATTGATGGTATCTATATCATTCTTTGGGGATCAATCTACCCACCCGTACCACATAGATAATCAATAAGGTCTTACAAGAGCAAAGAAAATAATCACAACAAAAAAGCAGAGCAATAATCCAAAACAGAAATGTTAAATGTTTTAGTTAAAGGTGGGGTAGGTAAGTTTGAGAAACCGGCTCGAGATCGCTAGAATTTGAAAATACACGACCGGAGAAAATCTGCCACTTCCTTATAGAGCCCCTCCTCCAACACACACGAACGCGCACATGAGCAATGAGGGCACGAGATAAGTTTGTGCACAGATGGAAGGCTGACAGGCAGGTAGGCCATCCAGTTATTTTAGCCGGGCCGGCTCAAATGATTGGTCGTGCTTTTTACAGTACTACGGCTTCCACAGATGACATTTTTGTATGGATTTTTTGTCAAAGCATTTAATATATTCATTGCTATCGGGATGTTAAGAGCATTCCATGGAATATATTAAAAAGTGTTTTTTAACCCTAACCCTCCATTACATTTGGAGGGAAATAGTGTACTTTTTATTCCTCTATATTTATTTAACAACATTATTTAATAGTTACTTTACATATTCACATTATAAGCGAATACAAAATATAAATAAACAAATACATAAACTATGATATAAAATGATAGGTTAAGTTATACAGCAGCAGTATATAAAGTAATTAAATTAGCTCAACCTTTACCAGGTGTGATGAACACATTAATGAATTAATTTTAAAAATGCAGGTATTTATGATTCTAAAATGGGACATTATTAGTATTTCTACGTTAAACTAAGGGGAAAAAAATTCAATATACATGTAATAACTGGAATATTCCAGCCTACATTCACAGTAATCTGCTGTAGTGAAAATGTTGTGTACCATGTAGTTGTATTTTGGAGCAACTCCAACTATAATGTGTACGGGGAACTTCTCTAGTTACAGTAGTTGGAATGTTAACTACCACGCAAACCTCCATGTTTACTAGTCCACTATCCATATCACTTTCTTCTAGTGCTGCACTCTCTCATCTATTTCTAGACTCTTAGTCATCTGTAGAAGCTTGCTTTCCTCAGTCAATGATCTGCCTTCTTCTCATCATATTATTTAAAAATGTTAAACTCTGTGTTTATCAATCTACATCCAATCAATTACTCACGTTAAATAAATTATTTTGTGAGTATAAATATACTTAAAAAGACCTTAAAAGCGCACTAACAATCTAATGCAACCAATGGGAGGTGCCAATTCTTTCCATCCATTGTTTTGACACAAATAAAATGGCGCAGGGTAATGGTGCACTAAGTGGCACATTTTTTGGATTTCAGAATAACTCATTGTGACTAAAGTTGCAAAGTAGCACTGCATTCGTAAGTTGTCTAATTTGTCTCCATTGTGACATGTCCCCATGCTTTAATGTTCTAAAGCTCTTTATTTTTCTCATACTGCCTGTGCTGCAGCACCTCTTTCCACCCTCTGTCTGACCAGAGCCCAGTCTGCTCTGATTGGTTAGCTGGCTTGCTCTATGGTGATCGGTCAACCATTTAGAGATGTCCCGCCCCTTAGCCTATCAAGTACAATGTGTTGGAGCGCTAGCCAATAGTAGAGTGAGTGTTCCATAGTGATGGTGACATCATATTATGGAAGTAAACAACAGACTCCTTCAGGCTGGGCATGCACCAGAACCTATACAATACTACAGAACAGGGAAAACCCCAAAAAGCATGATAAGGCCTCTTTAATAACAAAGTCCGAAATATTTAAATCATGGAACATATTCAGCTCTAAATAATTTAAACATCACTATATAGCAGCTGACCGTTGGGAAACTATTACATAACAAAAAAGTGATAAAACACGAAAACCAAATCAACCATGTCACCAAGCAATTGTTATTCCTGGAGAGAAGTGTGTTCAGCGTGAAGCTGAGATCACCCACCTTTGTGGCAGAGTCCACGGCTGCCCCTCTCTCCAGCAGCTCCTGGACCAGGTCCACATGGCCCTCCTTGGCTGCCAGGTGCAGTGCATTGAGACCATTCTGGGAAAAGACCACGTAGGCAAGGTTAGTCCAATAAACGCAACATCAACAAAGAATAAAGACAGGTCCAAATGGAAATAGAAAGAGTTACCTCCTCTAAAACAGCTAACGGAGCCCGCCTTTCTATCTCAGTTTCCATCTGTCCTACATGTGTCTGTCCCTCTCTGAGACTGAAATATCAACGCTAGATATCAAAGTTGCTCAGTTGTTGTGCCATGCAATGCTGGCATGAAGCAGAGCCAGTCACAGGAATAAAGATAGAAATAAGTGTGTGAGAGTGTGTGTGTTGTCTGTCACATACTCTTTTGTCTGTCACATACTAATCTTGTCTGTCACATAAGTGGCGCAACTGATGCGGTATTGCGCTAAGGGGAAATTATTTTGACCGGACACTTTGACCGGAGACATTTAGATTTGCCGGTCTTCAGCATATTTTACCGGTCATAGTCCGGTAATTACCGGCTAACTGGAACTCTGCGCTGTGGTCTGCCACAANGGCTGCTCTTGTTGGTGGTCGCCGGTGCAGCTGGAAGTTGACACATGTGAGGTGTTCTGAGTCTTTTGTTTGATGGCTGGGGCTGCCTGCTTCCAGCGTGGCCACCGCAGCAGCACTTGTTTTGTCGAGCTAGGAAAAAGCTAAAAAATCACCATAAATACAGCAGCGCTTGCACGAGTGTTTGGGGCCTATTCTATCATTAAGAAGCCAGACCCCCCGCCCGCGCTGCGGACCCAGCGAAGCAGACAGCAAGCCACACACCGGATAGCCGAAAGAGCAGACAAGCAGACCCAGACAGGCAGACGTCGGCCCTATCCATTCTAGCCGCTCTGCACAAAGTTTTGTACGCCCCGTTGACAGAGCATTTTCAGGTATATCTTTCTCATTTCTCGCTCTATTAGCGATTTCCAAAACAACAGATCTGCATCAGCCCGCCTCGTGAGGCTGCAACCAGGGTCAACACGCATCAATGAGTGAAAGGTTTACCTGAAAAGTGGGTGCCTCGTGAGGACATGTGGCAGATATTTTCTTCTTGGGCCAACAGTGTTTTGGCAATGACCTCCCTTAACAGAGAGGTTCGCCCGCAAAACTAGAATAAGGGGAGAACAAAAAATATAAGGAATGAGAAAAGGGTGGGGGGCATGATATACTGAAAAAAGAGTTCAGGCAGGAATCAAAAGACATAAGAGGAAAGCCATTTAAGAACAGAAAAAAAAATAAAAAGTAGGGGAGCGATACCACACAATTTAATACGCAAGTATCCCACGCCCCAGATTACGATCAATGTTTTTGTGTATAGAAAGACAAAAAAAAAAACGTGATTCATTGAGAAATTGCATCATTAGTATCACATTTTAATTGCAATGGTGTCTGGAGATTGAGATTTTCTTTGTCTATTGTCTATTATAGTACATGCATGGAAAATGCAATATAATAATGGTAAATAAAGTCATTTGAAGTATGATGCACACACAACAGGGCAGGCAAAAGAACAGATCTACTGTAGCACAAGGTGTGTGCAACTCAAAACAAGACTCAGTATGATGCAGTCATATCATAACTTGGGGATCAATCTACCCACCCGTACCCACATAGAAATCAATAAGGTCTATACAAGAGCAAGAAATATAATCACAAACATAATAAAGCAGAGCAATAATCCAAACAGAAATGTAAATGTTTTAGTAAAGGTTGGGGTAGGTAAGTTGAGAAAAAAACGCCCTCGAGATCGGCTAGAAAAATTGAAAATAATACCCGACCGGAGAAACTGCCCCACTTCCTTATAGAGCCCGCTCCCTCCAACACACAGCGAACGACGCCCACATGACGGCAATGAGGCACGGATAGGTTTGGGCACAGATATGGAAGGCTGAAAGACGTAGACCATCCAGTTTATTAGCTGGTCCCGGCTAAAAATGATTGCCTCGCTTTTTAACAGTACTAGCCGGCTTCGCACAGATGATATTTTGTATGGAGTTTTGTCACAGCACTTAAGATATCTCATAGCATCAGCTGATTGGATGTACAAGAGCAACTTGCAGGTTAGAGACACCAGTGAATAAATGTGTAGGAAAATGATGAATACACTAGATTTCGCCAAAAATATACAGAAATATACACTACAGTGACATCTGGCGTCGTTTTAGTAAGACATTTTCACTTCTTCATAAAAAAGCCTCCGCACGTGACCTCCCGCGTGTGACGTAGCATGGGGGAAACAAGGGGGAGAGCGGCCGGTCTAACGTATGAATAAACATGGATCACAATGCTAGTTTTGACACAGAAGAGGTTGAAAATATATATTCGAATGCATATGATTATGAGCCTGCTAGGCGTCCAAGAGACCAGGAGCAGCCAAGGATTAGAAAAAATAACGGCCATCGGAGAGAAATTGAGCTTTCGTGTGTGGAGAACCAGTGGAGAACAGAGCTTCTGTCTTGGTGAGTGACCGGTGTTAGCATGTTAGCTAACGTTAGTCACATCACAACATTGTAAAGTTAGCAATCATATATCAGGCTATAACTAAAGTAGTATTGATAATATAGTAACGTTACTGGCAGGCAGGCCCGGCTCCAGGATGAAATTACTGAGGGGGCTGTTAAAAAATCCGAGGGGGCGATTTTTTTCTCACAACAACGAAAAATACTGGCAATGTAATGAATTGACACACCAAGCTTTTTTCCTTCTCACTGCTCTACAATCTCTTTGCTTCTTTATTTGTTATTCTGGATTTACCTCTGTCGTTCTGTTCTTTTCCTATGATCTTTAATATTAGATAGTACATTATTAGATGGCCGAACTTTGTTTAACAGACTAACATTGATTTCCTCAATTTATAAATGGACAGGCTCTGTAATTATACCATAACCTGTTCTCCTCTATCCCTTAACTCATCTTCCTATACAGATGTACTTACTTACTATCTACTCTAGTCATGCGCAAGTCTGTATCAGCTGTATCTCGCCTTACCTAATGCAACTCCACCCTACGGTGGATGCACAACGCACCCAGGAACGAACGCTAGCTCCGGTCCTTTTCCCGTGAGGGAAACTGTGTACTCGATGCCCTGACAGGCTTGTGTTTGTGCAACCTGCACAAACACAAGCTCACCATGATTACAAATGGTGAAATGCAATGTAAAATTACCGAAAAAATACCAGCTCACTAAATCACAACCGCTCAAACCAACTACAAACTACTACCGCGGATTGGGCAGAGAACGAGTCCGAGAAAGTTGCTCCCCCATGTGACGTAATATGACGCTTTTGACGTATGACATTAAAAAAAAGCAGTTTTTAGTAGCAGAGCTCAAAACGGCTCCTGTTCCTCTGAATTCCTGCCCTTATGTCTTGTAAAACATATCAAATCCTGCATTAACATTTTTAATTGTAATTTTCAGGCAAGGTTAAGAATAAATGTAGTAAAAAAAAAAAACCTGCAAGTTACTCTTTAAGAGCATTCCATGCAATATAACAAAAAGTGTATCTCGGGTTTCACAAACTTGCATACCTTTAACCAGTATTAAAACAAAGTTAATTTAAAGTAATTTTTCAAGGAAAACACAGATTTTATTTGAATATTTAGAAAGGAAATGACAGCCATTTAAAGTATAAAAAAATCAACACCGACAGTGAAAATGTAACTTTTTCAGTGGTGCAACTCACCGCTCATTGGAGGCGGAGCTTGATTTATTGACAGATTGAAGGGTCATGCCTCTGTCTTGTGATTGGAGGAGAGTTTGATATGACCGTTGCTCGGATGTACAGCTGGTTGTCTCCGGAGGAGGGAGGAGAGGAGCAGGAAGTGGAGTCTGTGGTCCATCTTTAGGAGCCACTGTGGGCAGGTGTGTGAGACTGGGAGGAAGGAGGTCAGTGTTTAGCTGAGGAAGTGGCAGAGAAGGAGTCTTCATCTTCTGCTTGTCCTCATCTGACTTGTTGGCCTCCTTTCTCCTTTTGTCTTCCTCCTCTTTCTTCCTCCTCATTTCCATCTCTTCCTTCTTCTGTTCCACTTCTTTATTTGTCCTGTCTTCTTCCTCCTTTATTCTCATTTTCTCTTTCTCCTCTCTAAGTCTCTTCTCCTCCTCTTCCCTTTTTTTCTTCATCTCAGCCTCCTTTTCCTGCGGCTCCTTCAAGAGTCTCTCTCTCCTCCTCTCCTCCTCTTCTTCACGTCTTTTCTCCTCTGCTTTTTTCCTCCTCTCCCTCCTTTCCTTCTCTTTCTTGACAAGTCTCTCATTCTCTTTCATCTCTCTCACACTTTCCTCCTCCCCCTCATCCTCCCTCTTCTTCCTCACCCCTTCTGCCTCCCTTTTCTTCCTCTCTTCCTCTTTCTTCTCCTCCTCCTCCCTCTTCTTCCTCACCCCTTCTGCCTCCCTTTTCTTCCTCTCTTCCTCTTTCCTCTCCTCCTCCTCCCTCTTCTTCTTCTCCTCTTCCTCTTTGATGTTCTGCTGCTCCCTCTCTTGTCTCTCCTCCATCTTCTTCTTCTCTTCCTCCCCCAGGAGCCTATGTCTCTCTTCCTCGCTCCCCTTTCTTTTCTCCTCAAACACTCTCCTCTCCACCAGAAGTTTCTCCTCCTCCTCTTTCATTTTCCTTAAGAACCTCTCCTTCTCCAGCCTCCTCTCTTCCTCCCTCCTTCCTCTCTCCTTTTCCCCCTCCACCTCCAGAAGTCTCCTCTGCTTCTCTCGTTTCTTCCTCTCCTCTTCATCCCGCGTCCTCTTGTCCTCCCTCTGCTTCTCTTGTTTATCTCTCCTCTCAACAAGGAGTCTCTCTTCCTCGCATCTTTTTCTGTCCTTCTCCTTCTTGAGCTCCTCTTCCTCCTGTAAGAGCCTCTTCTTCTCCTCCTCTAACAGTCTCTTTTTCTCTTCTTCATGCTTTCTCCCCTTTTCCTGCTTCTGGAGCATCACTTTGTGTTCTCCATCTTTCCTCCTCTGTTCCTCCTCTTGTTCTCTCTCCCTCTTCTGCTCTGCCTCCATCTTCACCTCCTTGTCGGTCGCTGCTCCCTCTAACTTCTCCTTTTCTCCACCGGCCTTTTCACTGGTTTTCTGTTCAAGACTGCAGAACAGATAAACAATATACCTTAAACCTGTGTGTGTGTGTGTGTGTGTGTGTGTGTGTGTGTGTGTGTGTGTGTGTGTGTGTGTGTGTGTGTGTGTGTGTGTGTGTGTGTGTGTGTGTGTGTGTGTGTGCAGGATGAATGGATGTTTTGATAGATTTTAAAGCCTGCAGGCGGGAAACACGACTCAGCACAAAACGTCTCTGATAAAATATCCGAAATGCTAAAACAACACCCTGTGTGTGTGTAACGTCAGAGTTAATGGGGTTCCTGTGAACCACAGCATTTTTTTTCTGTCTGAACCCGCCGAGTCTCAGAGGTTACAGGAATGAGCTGCCTGCAGCTACACACACACACACACACACACACACACACACACACACACACACACACACAGAGAGACAC
>NW_011369951.1:12818611-12819693 GCF_000735185.1 Notothenia coriiceps | reverse complement strand
CCCTAATCACACCACAGCACACACACACACACACACTACACACACACACACACACACACACACCACAACCACACACACACACACCACACACACACACACACACACCACACACTAGGCGCTGTACGAAATACTCCCGCGCAATATTCGTTCGTGTGGAGTACCCCCTAGTACTATTCGGAGTTGTTCAATTTCGTATCGATACTTTGGTTGTTATGTTGATATACGCCCTGGATGTTGTGATGGTGAGTCGGAAGGCCTACTGTTTATTGGAAACATGCATGCACCACACACACAACACTACGCACACACACACACCCACACACCATCACCACACCAGCCACACACACACCAACACACAACACACCACACACACACAGCACACACACACACACACACACACACATCAGATACGCACACACACACACACACACACACACACACACACACAAACAAATGTGGTGTGTGTGTGTGTGTCGGTGTGTGTGTGTGTGTGTGTGTGTGTGTTAGGGCTGTCCCGAATATCATTTTTCGGGCTCCGGATATTCGGTAGTAATCAAATATTCGTTTTCGTTTCATTCTTTTTGTTATTCTACAGTATTGTTGTTTTATAGTTATTTGTTAATGTATATAACCCAATTTTTGTTCTTTGAAATTGAAAAGGATATTGTGTTTGTTACTTTCGTTGCAGTTGTATATGTTTTAATATAAGTGTAATTTGGCTTGGCTTTCTATTTTGTATGGACATGCTTTTATTTTGAAGGAGAGTTAGCGCAGTTGATAGGAAGTTGTTGTTGCTATGGAGATTGATGGAAAAAAAGTAATATCTACATATAAAGACGGAGAAAGTAAACGATAACTTTTATGGTTAAGTGTTAGCACCCCCCGAAGAGGCACAAGCTCTTACGTTGATATTGGAGAGTTCAATAAATAAAATTTAAAAAACGAATAATAAAAAAAAACGAATATCCGAATAACGAAATTGAAACTCGAATAGTACTCCAACGAACGAATATTCGGATATTCGGGTACAGCCCTAGTGTGCGTCACCAGCGCCACCAATACGCAGGGACTCACTCCACGCC
>NW_011369951.1:12804266-12818566 GCF_000735185.1 Notothenia coriiceps | reverse complement strand
GTGAGAGAGAGAGAGAGAGAGTGTGTGTGTGTCTGTCAGTCAGTCTGTCTGTCTGTCTGTGTGTGTGTGTGTGTGTGTGTGTGTGTATGTGTGTGTGTGTGTGTGTGTGTGTGTGTGTGTGTGTGTGTGTGTGTGTGTGTGTGTGTGTGTGTGTGTGTGTTTATTATCAGCATCACCAGTTCACATTTTGCAACCTTCTTATTTGATTTGCATCTGCAGATATAAATACTCACCCTGGAGGACACCTTTTAATAGTATCCCGCTTCGAGTCATCCTCTTCCAGAAACAACCCCCCTGATTCATGCGTCTGGTTGAATGACTCAAAGGTGATGTCATCAAAGTCAGGCTCAGGCTCAGGCTTTGCCAGTGGCGGCTTTTCGGCCTTAAAGGCACTTCTAATCACACTTGTTTCATTGGTTGACCTTTTCAAATCAATTTCCCCCTGAGCGCTCGAGTGTTTAGGAGTGATAAACGCCGCCACAACATTGGTGGAGGTCTGCAGAGGGGTGGAGCTCTCACAGCAGGAGAAGGGCCACGGAGGGGGCGGGGCTACTATCAGCTCTGAGTGGGCAGGACTGGGGGCAGAAAGGTTGGAGGTCAGCCGCGAGAGATGAGCGGGTGAGATTTCACGATGCCGAGCGTGCAGAGAGTGATTGGNGGGGGGGGGTGGGGGGAGATAGCCCAGCAGGCCACAGAGCAGACCCTAAAGTTATTCCAAGATTAATGCAACTGGAGGGTACAACACACTTTGCAGCTGTTAGCCCACTGTTAGCATCAAAAAAGCACAAACACCAAGCACAGAGCAACCACAAAACCTTGAGCAATAGTGTCAGTGAAATCTTGATTAACAAACACAGTACATTTTTTGTTAACCACAAGATTTTCAGCAAGCTGAAGCAGTTTTGTCTCAGTCAAAATAAATAGCGTGGTGTCATTTGGATTATAATGAGTTTCAATAGCATTGAAACTGAGAGTTAGACAAGGAGATCAATATGCTCAGGCCTGTCGGTTTATTAGAAAGCTACCACCAGCAGTCAGTTAGCTAAGCAAAGAACATATAACGTTGCTTGTTTATGTGCAAGACTATTTCTGGGCCGGTCTTAGTTACTTCATGGACTTTCTGAAGTGTATTGTACACATTAACCAAAGCAGATTAGGTGCTGTTTTTTTGGGACAGAGCAGGGTTAGCTATTTTCCCTGTTTCCATTGTTTATGCTACGCTAAACTAACTGTCTCCTGGTTGAAGCTTTATATTTAACAGACAGACCTAAGACCGGTACCAATGATTTAACCCTTTGCCAAAAAGCTAATGAGCGTATTTCCCCAATTGCTGGTCTATTTTTGAAGCAAGTGTATAGATGAACTCTCTCTGCTTGCTTTTATGAGTATCTGTGTCCATGTTTCTCCCAAACTCTGCTATCTGCCACCAGTTTTCAAGACGCCTCTTCTTTAGCTCTGTGGTCTGCTGACACATTTTGACTTCACACAGCATTTCGGAGCCAAACAAACCTCTAAAGGATCCAAACCAAGCAACCTAAATGTAAACACTCATGTAATACATCCCATGACCTCACCTGATCCTTGCTGGTTCAGCTTTGTTTTCTGGGATGGCTGCCTTTGAATCCTGGGCTGGTCTGATTAGCTGGTTGGATACTCTGAAGTTGGCCTCTGTCCGGTTCTTTTGAGGAGAACACTCGTCTTGGCTCAAAGTTGTTTCCTCGTCTACTTGAGTGAGGGGAAACAGTGAGCCTAGAAAAAGGACAGATAATGAAAGAAGTTATAAACAAAGGAAATAAAGGGAAAAAAAGCAAAAGCAAGAATTGATGAAACATATTCCCTCTTTGAGGGATCGCTGCAAAAAAGAAGAGTTTAGTTATTCAGCTTAAAAATGCTTACAAATTAGACATCTTCATTATATCAATTAGCACAACTCAATTGACTCAAATAAACTGAGTTAGGATTGTTTTCATTTGATTGCTTATGGTCCCATGGCCAGTGCCCTTGCAACACTGAGTTTGGACCCCCCTGTGTCCCCCCCTCCAAAAGACAAAAAGTATGATAATACCATTTCTGATAGTGTTGCAGAAAAAGACTGTATTGTCACTTGTTTTTTTATAATATAATGAAAAAAAACTGTAACTTAGTCATTGATTAAATGTATGCTCCTAAAGAAAATACTAATAAAGGTATTTTATTAGGTCTGTTTTTTTATGGTGCTATGAATTTATACTGAATTAACAGTAGTGGTGGTGGTCTAACGGGTAGTGGTGGTCTAATGGATGGTGAGGCGGGCTGAAAATCGGAAGGTTGTGAGTTCAAATCCCGTCTGGAACACCACCACTAGTGTGCCCTTGAGCAAGGCACTTAGCCCTTAATTACTCCAGGGAGAATGTCCCTGTAATTGGTAATTGTATGTCGCTTTGGATAAAAAGCGTCAGCTAAATGAAATGTAATGTAACATTTCTGAAATCTTCACCATGGTCTTTGTGTCTTTTTGTCATGCATTAAATGTACAGAGCGCCACTGCTTGTACCTGACTGACAGGAGCTGATGGGAGCGGGAGGAGCAGAGGGAGAAACAGCGAGCTGAGTGTGAGGAGAGGAGAATAAAACAGAGGTGGAAAGAGAAGAGGAGCGAGAGGGTGAGGAGCGAGGGAGGGAGGCAGTGAGGGATGGAGCCTCGGGGTCACACAGGGCATCGAGGTCGGGACTACACAGCAGAGGGACAGTGCTGATGTCACTTCCTGATGCCAACCACGACCCCTGAGCACCTGAGGAGATCAGAGAGGAAGGACAGGGAAGAGGAGGTGGAGAGGGAGATAGGGGAGGTAAGGTGAGGTAGTTTCATATAGGAACAAGAGAAATGATGGTGGATGAAGACAGAGGAGAAGAAGAGTGTATTTCTGACATTGGTTACCTCTCTGGGACTCTGAGATAGAGGGGTGAGATTTAGGGGGATGAGGAGTTGATTCATGAGGAGGGGCATCAGCAGAAAAAGGAGAGGGAGAGGAGGGGCGATCGATTGACTTGACGAGCTGAGGTCTGAAAATGTGAGCATGGCCTAGAGAGGACAGACAATGATGTTAGAAGCAAAACAGAGAAATTAAGAAAACTATTTAAAAAAGATAATTAGTAATGGACTAGCATCTCTTCACAGCAGAGACAGACCAGAAAGTGAAGTAAGTTCCTCTTTGGTTTGAACCTCTTGGGGGCGCCGTTGGTGTGAAACAGGAACTATGGAGAGGACAGGAGGGTAGAAAGAGAAGTGATGAGCAAAAGAGGAATGAAAAGAAAAAGGAATAAGCAAAGAGTGAAAGGGAAACAGCTTGGCTAATTATTTATCATGCATTGTACTCATTGTTCTACACTAGAGAACTGATCTAAATATCTCTGTTTGCTGCAGTCTCATCAGTGATTAGCAGTTTCAAAGTCATCAAAATGCTATTAATGTACAATTAAGAAGGCTGAATTAAATATCAAATTTTCTTAATGTTCCATACTTGCAAAATGTTTTTTTATTCACTTTAATCTCTATGAAGTAAAATGCTTAGGCAACTGTGTAAGGGCCTGTTGAACTCAATATATATCGGAAACCTTTTGTCATGTTATACAATTTACTGTAAATATATCATGTAATTTTTCTATATTTTTAATAGATATTTTCTATATTTTCAATAGATTTATTAGAGAGTCTAAGATATATATTCTTAAAATGTACAACATTTAAGAGTAGCCAGGCCAGTGTTCTTTTGAAAGAAGTTTAGGAATAATGTTGTGTGTTGATAGTATGAGATGTCTGAAAGTGTGGACTGAAACAGAACTGTCAAACTTTTAGATTTAGATACGACTCACTTCCTTGGTGGTTGGATTTCAATATTCAAATAAACCTCCAGTAAATATGTTTCCTGCGTCCTGCTGTGTTGTGTTCACTGGTGGTATTTTGCCCAGAAAATAAAATTGAATAGGTCAGATGTGTGAGATACTGCAACACTAACAAGACATACAGATGTTTAAATCTAAATTCTGTAAACTGATCTTCCTCACTATACTGTACATAAACATTATACTACACACTGTATTGATCTTTCTCAAATAACATGGGCATCACTCTTAATCATGTGGAACACAAGGTCAAAAAAGAAATCAGTTTTGTGGAAAAGCCAAAGTGTTGATACCTTTTCCTGAGCCTGACTGGAAGATTCTGGGCAGAGAGGGAGGCTGAGAGAGGCTCCGGGTGAGAGTAGGGCGAGAGGATGGAGGTTCAGATGTCAGGGTGGGATTTGATGGAGAGGAGGAACTATGGGGGAGTAGCTGGGATGCAGTAGAGGTGGTATTATGGGTGAGAGTAGTGGATACAGTGAGGGAAGACCTATGAGGAGCTGTGGAGGTTGATGTTACGGTCATTTTGGGTGATGATAAAACAGGGGAGTGAAGTTTGGGAGTTAATGATGTGATATCTGTTTCGAAAGCACCTGGTGGCTTAAAAGGCACATTGGAGGGGGTATTAACGGGAACAGAGGGCAAAGAAGGCTCCACTGTGGCAGCGGGTGAAGTAGGAAGAGATTCAGAGCTTTTAGGTGCAGGATGAATAGAAGAGGAAAGGTTTTGAGAAGACAACGTAATTATAGGTTCTTTGGAGGCTTTGGGGGATGGAGGTTTGGCAGGAGCAACATCCTGTAGAGGCAGGACAGGGGAGGCACTCTGGGTGGAGGGCGGAGCCACTGTGGGCTGGGAGCTTGGAGGAATAGGGAGTGGGATAGAAGAAGAAGCCTCAGAGAGGAGAGGGGTGGAGGATGTTTTATGCTTGGATCTGGGTGAGGGCTGAGGGGAGGGACCAGGGGATGGTTGGATCTCTGAGGTGAGGGAGTGACGGCTGCGGCGGGGCGAGGGGCGAGGAGCGATAGGGAGAGGAGGGCGGCAGAGGACCGCAGAGGAAGGGCCGCTATCACGCCCACAGGCTGGAGGGGTAGATGGAGGATGGAGGAGGATCAGTGAGGGAAGATTTTTAATGAAAGAGATGAAAAAGACAGAAGGAAATGGTCATGAATAAAGAATGAGAATGAAATTAATGTTTTTCTGATCTTTACATATTGGGAGATATGAAAGTGAATGAGGGCCACATGGGAAATAAATGTGGTATGTGACCAGAGTTCTGATTTTTGAAAAACGTCAGAATTTTGAGAAAAAAATCCTAAATCTCAGAATTTTCATAGTTTTAGTTTTTCCTCAGAATTCTGACTTTTTTCTCAACAAGAAAAAAATCACTTTTGGTATGGCCCTAAAACTCTTCCGTAGTGAGTTGGATTCTGTAATACATTGCAGTTGTTAATGTGTGCACATCATTGGTGCAAAGTACACTCAGCACATGTGCTTTAGTGCTGTGGTTTAGTAGAGTTTGGAGGCACTTTTCTTGCGAATTTACATATTCTCCTTTTATTAAACGTACAGTGCATGTATCAATAACATCTGAAAAAGGCTCTCATGCATTCTAAAAAAAGAAACGTCCAGGACAAGTGATCAGTTGTCAGAGTTACGGTTATTTGTGGTTCGGTTACACTTGTTAGAGAAATGTATCTGTGAATACAATAACCTCTATGTGTCATGCAGCTAAAGCTTTTCATGCCTCCAAACAAACTTCCAACAGATTGGTGGCATTAGTGTACCATCACATGATTCTCAAAAATGTCTGGATGAGAAATATATGGTATGCAGAACAAATAGCATGAATGTGTGAAATATGGTTATATAAACTGAGCCTCCCAATAACAGACAGGGAGGCAGAGTTCCTGTTCCCACCTCCGCCTCTCAGGAAAGAGAAACAAACAGCAGGCGTCGGTGAAAGAAAGGGAAAGAGGAAGAGGAAGCTACCTGAGGCTGGAAGAGAGAGTCCAACAGAGTCTCGTTTGCCAGGTGGAGGAGGAGCAGGCCGATTTGGGCGAATGAGAGTGTGTGGGACGACTGCCCAGCCAGAAAAGAGTAGAACAGAAGAAGTGTTTGCAGGAAAAAGAGGGTAGAGAAGGAAAACAGTCAGGAGAAATACTTCACAGTGAAGATCACAGAGAGACGTTGTGAGTTCTCTGGTTTTATTTTTGAAAGAAAGTTGGATGTAATTAGTCAGAACTGAGTCAATCCTAGCAGATGAATAGGCCTTTAGGCTTGGTTAAACAGCCAAAAACTGCAGCATAAGACATACTACATTTTAATTTAAAAAGGCCAAATATTAACAAAAACACATACAAATACGAACAGATACTAATTATCTAGTTGGAAGCAGTGCTTGTATAAGTCAGCCTACCTGTAGCAGTGATAGACTTCTTGTCCTCGTCTTCATCGCTCTCGTTGAAGTCGTCCATGTTGCCGATATCTGCAGGTTTCACACTCATCAGGCTGGCCAGACTCTGCATGTCTTCATCACTGAGACACAAGAACAGGAGAGGAAATATTACAGGGCTGCAACTAATGATTATATATGATAGAGGATTAATGTATTTGTTGTTTGTCTACAAAATGTCAGAAAACGATGAAAAAGGTTGATCAACTTTTCTACAAGCCAAAGACAATGTCTTTTTATATTTCTGTTCTTGTATTTTTTATTTTTTTTACAAAAGATATTCCGTTTCCTGACAAGGATTAAAGAAAACGAAATATAAGAAACGAGAATAATAGTTTCTGACAATTTGAACTATTTTTCTTTAAAGAAAATGATATAACAAAACCAATTAAGCAATTATCATAAAAGCTGTCAATTATTATTTTAATAGAGGAAACATATTGATACATCTTTGCAGCTCTAGAACATAACTACACCATCATTACTTATTGATACGTTTATGACTTTATATATATCTCCACAAACAGGAAAAAGTCATTACAAATAATATGGTAGGTATATAAAATGTGACTATATGTATGAATCAACAATGAGATTCCTAACATATGGAAATCTGCATATGTTCTTCCTTTACTGAAAGGAAGGGATCCCTCATCTGTTAATAATTATAGGCCAATTTCAAAATTATGTGTTGTAGCGAAGGTCCTTGAAAAGCTTCTCAGAGAACAACTTAAATTATTCTTGGACACAAATGATATTTTGTCAGAGCACCAATCCGGTTTTAGAAAACAACACAGCGCAACAACTGCTGCTATTAAAGTGGTGAACAACATAATTGAGGCATTGGACTGTAAAAAGTATTGTGTAGCTCTATTTATTGATTTGTCAAAGGCGTTTGACACAGTTGATCATATCATCCTGGCGGAAAGACTTCACAGTATCGGCTTAATCTAGGCATACTGTAGGTTGGTTTTCAAATTGTTTATCAGCGAGAACCCAATGCGTCCAATTTTCTGGGTCCTCTTCTTCCTTCCTCCCGATAGCAAAGGGTGTGCCACAAGGTTCCATATTAGGACCGATTCTTTTTACCATATATGTAAATAATCTATGTAATAATTTAGCAAATGCTTCTTACCATTTTTATGCAGATGATACTGTTATTTATTGTTCCTCCGCTTCTATAGAGCAAAGTCTAGATTTCCTCCAATCTGCCTTTGATGTCATAGAAACCCATTTATATCAACTAAAGTTGGTATTAAATGCTGAAAAATCCAAAGCGATGATATTTTCGAATGGCAAAAAGTTACCATCTATTCTACCCAAGATTTGTACTGCACACGGGACTGACATTGAGAGGGTAACTACTTACAAATATCTGGGATTTCTTATTGAACAGAACTTGTCTTTCAAGTTACACACGGAAAATGTTGTTTCAAAGCTAAAAATAAAATTAGGTTTCTTTTACAGAAATAAATCCTGTTTCTCTTTTCAGACAAGGAAACATTTGATATGTGCAACGTTTTTACCTGTATTAGATTATGGTGACCTGCTATACATGAATGCCTCTGACCAGTGCCTAAAGAGCTTGGATACTGTGTACCATTGTGCCTTACGATTTATCACTGGATGTGGATATCGAGTACACCATTGCACTTTATATGCTGCTGCTAAATGGCCATCTTTATCTTCTCGCAGACTTTCCCATTGGTTGGGTTTTATTTATAAATCTCTGCTTGGGTTGGTTCCCTCCTACATTTGCACATATATGTGTCAAAGAGAAAGTCTATATGGCCTGCGCTCCCAAGATTTCATTCAGATGCTGGTCCCTACAGTGAGAACAAAACTGGGTAAAACAGCTTTTAGATATGCTGCCCCCACAGCTTGGAACAATGTACAGAAGGAGCTGAAACTCTCAGATTNTCAGATTTAATCACCTATGGGGGAATTCAGGTCCATCCTTAAGCACGCTGTAGCAGGTGAGTTATCTAGCCTGGATTGATCTTTAGTAGTTTAGATGTGGGGGCTCGTATATCCTAAAATCGTTTTAAATTTTGCTAGTTTTGAATGATTTTTAATAGTTTGTTTTACTTTGCATATTGACTGGCTAATGTGCCATTTTATTTGTGTCTTACGGCTGTATTTGTCTGCCTGTCATGTCTGTGTTTTATCTGTTGTAACTTCGTACATGCTGCCCTTCTTGGCCAGGTCACTCTTGGAAAAGAGATTTTAATCTCAATGAGTCTTTTACCTGGTTAAACAAAAAATAAAAAAATAAAATCACCTGTGTACTTTAATTGCCCACAACACCTATACACAAATACAGAAGAAACTCTTGTATTTAAGTATTCTCTCTTTACTTTCAAGTATTTAATGTTGAAGCACTACTGTCTAAGTAATGTCATAATCATCATAAACACATGTTGTTGTGCCTTTAAATACTACTGCTAACGTAAGTGGTGGGAGAGGATACAACTACTACTCACGTAGCTTTCCCCTCTCGAACAAAGACACATGACAGCGACAGCTTGAGCGTGGCGTCCACCACTTTGACCGACAGCGGCTTCAGCTTCAGTGTCAGGTCGGTCTGGGTCGGCGTCGGACTGGCAAACCGCTTCAGGTTGATGTCTGCTGAGGCCAGAACCTTACGATGTCCCTTGCTCTCCTTTACATGGCCAATAAAAACAACCGTAGTACTTTTAGTTACATCTGACTATATCTGAGTACTTTGAAGACTTACAAGCAAAAGCTGAGTGGTCAAAGATACTTACACCCAGTATATATAACAAAAAAAAAGATACTTACACCCTCAATGACAAAGGTCCACTCTTTGTCCTCAAACTCATCAGCATTGACCTCCTGTAGAGACGAAAAAATAAATATCAATTTGGAGTCAAACATCCTCTCCGCCCATTATACATGCATATACTGTGCATCCACCTAACTATATATACATATACTACATATTCATTTCCTTGTAAATGTTGACATCTACTAACTGCATGACTTTAATCATCTATCTATCTATCTATCTATCTATCTATCTATAAATTGTCTTTTAATTTCTAGTTTCCAGTAACATATTGTGTGGGGAGGCATCTGCACTACTTATATTTCCTGTATTAATTCTGCAGTTTGTGTCTTGTACCTTGAAGAGAGTAACAGAGATGTCAACGTTCTCTGGGACGGGCCACACCACCATGCCTCTGTAGGGGTTCTTGATTCCAGGCTGCCAACTGTGGAGCTGTGATACAAACAAAACATTGGTGAGACTGCCAGTGGAAGAAGTACTCAGACCTTGTATTGAAGTCAATGTCGTAGTAACACAGTAACTAACTAGTTAAAGTCCTTCGTGGATAATGTAACTTGAGAAAAAGTACATAAATTGGCATCAAAATATAATATACTATACACAATTTAAAAGTAAAACTAATGATTTTACAGAACAACTTCTAACTAATGCATTCATGTTTACATGTTTACAATTGGACGCATTCCAAACATTTTATAATGCCAGGTTGTTCAAATGCACGTTGCTTTTATTTTTGTTTTACTGTAATAATCAGAGAATTACGTTATGAGTAACTAAAACTTTAATGCAGTGGAATACAAAGTACACACGTTCACTCTGAATACAGTGGTAGAAGTATTAAGTAGTGGAAATGGAAATATTTAAGTAAAGAACAAGTACCTTAAAATTCTTACGTAATAGCAGTATTCGAGTGAATTTCCTAAATGGCTTTTCAACACTGCAGACTGTGTGTGTGTGTGTGTGTGTGTGTGTGTGTGTGTGTGTGTGTGTGTGTGTGTGTGTGTGTGTGTGTGTGTGTACATGTGTTTATGTGTATTACCGGGTCAGGAAGAACATCAGAAATAATGTTACAGGCACAGGGTGAGGGTAACGGAGGGTGAAGAGAAGGAAAAAGGAATGAAGTATAACCCGAAACACAAAGACACAAAAACATTTAGCGTACCAATGAGCTCAGTAACAATGGTCTTTACACGGGCAAACATTAGGGGTGTAATACAGTTTAGTCGCATGTAATTACTGTAATTACGGTTGGTGTTTTGTCATCAGCAAACAATGGTTATATTCCACTGATGACAAGATGTTAATTATTTGTAACACCATTTAGTGTTTGAGGTTACTGTCAAAAGAGATAATCTCATTTACATGTAGACACGTACGAGCAGAACAACCTCCCATCTCATGTTTTTGTCACATAACACACTCTTAGTGTTACTGTAAAAATAGCATGTTGCTAACTCTTTAATTATGTCTGAACCACAGAACTGTCTCTGTCAACATCACTTTATCATTTTCTGACTGTTGACCGTTGACTTTCTTATCTTAGGCAACTCTGTATATCTGTTTCCTGGAGCTGGGGAATGGGGAATATCTTGTTCCTCGAGTCTTGCTATGATGTAAAACAGTTTTTGCCTCTTAGTGCCAGTTTGGAAAGACAACAGGGCAACATTATAATTACAATTCATTTGAAGTTGTGTTTGTGGCCACCTGTCTACAAATCTTTGTAGGCTTTATATGTTTTTGGTCTCAACCAGCTAAAGAGGGATATATCTGTCTCTTTAGCTGCTAAATGCTCAACTATAACCAGCTGTCTTTCACTGTGTCTGTTTTCTGTTTGGTGCTGAGCAGGTAAAGTGTTTTAAAAGCATTTTCTCTAAAAACAGCCGCCTGCTGTGGCCGAAAAAAGCACTATGAGAGCTGTGAACCAAAACAGAATTGTTGCCGAAATCTAAGTAATGAGCTGAAAGTGAAGGTACAGTTGTAAAACATCTCATTCAAAGTCTTAAGATGCATCTCAGTAAGAAGACATTATGGGTAACAATATTCTGCCAATCGGCCAATAGCCTCAAATCATAGCACTAAATTAAAACATAAACACACACACACGCACACGCACACACACACACACACACACACACACACACACACACACACACACACACACACACACACACACACACACACACACACACAACTTGTACACAACCATGTGACTTGTGAAACATAATTCAAGCCCCCTCGAGGCAAAGGGTTCATCTCCCCACTCTGGTGTTTGATGTCATCTTTAAGCGTTAGTAACCTCTGACCCCAGATACAGAGTAAAATCAAACTGTGTGCAGATTTTCTTCTTAAAAACATCACATGTCTAAAGTAATATGACTTTAGAATAATCTTTTGTGTTTCCCCACTTCCTCCTGTTGTCTCCTCCTTGTCTCTGTGCTTCCCTGTTTTACCAGCACACTTGTAAAGGCTTGTAAAATGTGATTTCCTCATATTTGGGAGTTTTCTTTTTTTTCTAAATCGCTCTGTGCCGTACCTTCTCTGTTTCCAGATAACAGAAGCTCTCTGCAGCTGATCAAACTCTAACACTTCTGACGAGATTATTCAGTCATTGAAGTGAAAAAACCTGATATTTGTTTCTTATCGTGCTCCTGACGAGCCACTTTTACAATTATTCCTTTCTTCAATGTAATCTGGACAGATAAGAAGGTGCAATTTGGGACAAAGTGGCCTGTGGGCAAAAGTTTAAAGATACTAGAGAAACTTCTTAGAAAAATATCAGACACTGTAGTTATTATTTCACTCTTTTAAAGCAAGTACCAAAAAAAAGTAATAAAGGTTCAGGAAAAGCTTGCGATGCTTTTAATATTTCAGATTCTACTTTAAAGCATGGCCCTTAAACCCTTAACCTGACCATTTTGATAGTTATTTTTTCCTTATAAATGTTGTGTCTGTGTCAGAGAGCTGAATATCGCTCCGTGCTGCATCACCTGGCCTCCTCCCAAATGTTTTGTACAACAGGAAATTGCACAAGAAGGGGAAGCCATACAGAGCCTCAGGGCTATAAAGTGATCTAATGTAATCTCTGAATTGAATAAAAAGCGAGACAAATTAGTCTGTAATGATAAATGATTAAATAACTGTGCCAAATTAGAAAATATTAAATTGCTCAAATGTTCACCTGACATCTGGTCTTATTGCCAGCATTTGTGTACAATTCCAAATAAATAGGAAATGACACACATAAAAACTATTCTTTGTTGCATGGGTGTGCCACTATTGTTTTTTTTTAGAGAACACAAATTATTTGAATAGGGTTGTGTGATATATTGAGTTCAGTGTAGGTAACTATACATTTACTCAATTACTGTAATCATGTTCAATTGTGTAGTAATAGTACTTCAGTACTTCCAATTTATACTACTTTATACTTCTCTTCAGATTCAGATGATTAGCTAATACAATAAATAAATACATAATTAAATAAACTGATCATAGGTAAAGACATACAGCAGCAGTATATAAAGTAATTCAAATGAGTTCCACCTTTACCAGCCATGATGAACACAATCATAAATCAATAATCCATTTATTATATTTGTATATATAAAAACTGTATAAATATTCTTCTAAAATGGACCATAACTCTTAATGAGTAGTTTTACTTTTGGTACTTTAAGTATATATGAATACTAATACTTCTGTTGTTTTACTTAAGGAAGATTTTTGAATGCAGGACTTGTACTTGTATCAGAGTATTTTTACAATTGAGTATTGCTACTTTAGCTCAAGTGAAAAATGTGAGTAGCCTACTTCTTCCACCACTGCATGAGTGTAAAGATCAATGAACCTATGGACTGTTTGGTGGTAACATGTCTCAGACATATACAGACCCTGTCAATAGGCGGGGCCGGGTATCGAACCCACTATCACTGTGGAACAACTTATCGCTATACAGAGGCGACATGTGGGACGCCCTCATCCTTCACAGTGTAGCGGAAAGACGCATATAATTAACTTATTATAACGTATAACATACAAAACAGGTTAGTAGGTGGGGCTATTTACATGTTAAGAAACAGAAACAGAAAACGTTCATTTGAGAGAAATAAAGTAATTTGTCATCAAACCCACCATTTCTTCGTACACTCCAGTACGAGTTCCTGGTAAGAGGCGACAAACTGAAACTTTGAAGCCTTTTTACCGACGCGCTGCAGTCTCTTCCACACCGAAGTCATGACTTCCTCTGGTGAAAAATATAAACTATCAAACAGGAAAAATAAATAAAAACACGATCTCCTCCACGCAACAATAATCCAGCGATCTCTGCTGTGTCAGTTCCTTAAAATGCACTCTTCTTCTTCTGCTGCTGCTTCTGGTGATGATAACTTCACACAAGCTGAAACTTGCGCTCATTGGCAATGAGTTGAATCAGAAGTGTCGCCATGTACCGAACAGAAACAGCAATAATACAAAAAGCAAAGAGGAACCGATTCCGCCCTGCTGGCTGTCGTTCAAACAGCATGTAGGCCTACCCTCATGATATGAATTTCAAGTTTTTCTATGAAACGACTGCAGCTCATTGACAACTCTCTTTCTGGCAGTAATCCACATGGAGACAGCAGCAGCGCTTGTTGTAATGTAGATCTGCTGCCTTGAGTTCACACTTCCTCCTGTGACAACACAGAGAGAGGGAGGATATGCAAAGAGAGCCTACTGGTGATGCAGCAGTATGCAAAGGTCTCCTCTATCTATGCTGCTTATGAAGGCACTGACAGTCTGAAGTCATACCTGTAGACTTTGATCATGACTGTGTGTGTCACTGGCGCAGGCTTATCTATCTGACTGTTTCACTTAATCAGCCTGGCACACTTAGATCTCCTGCAGCAGGCATATAACATGCAAGCGCTTTAGCAAGAAATACATAAAACACCTTGTGTGTTTTCTTTTTTCAGCTCATAGTCATAACTTAAGTCACTTCCTGTGTTTTAGTTGCGTCATCCAGCACTTGCCAGAAACGTCCAGTTAACTACAGAGGAATAGTTTCCATGAAGAGGGCCAGTAAGTGTGTGTGTGTGTGTGTGTGTGTGTGTGTGTGTGTGTGTGTGTGTGTGTGTGTGTGTGTGTGTGTGTGTGTGTGTGTGTGTGTGTGTGTGTGTGTGTG
>NW_011369951.1:12775541-12804139 GCF_000735185.1 Notothenia coriiceps | reverse complement strand
CAGGGATTTTCCTCAGTGAGAGCATGGCGTTTATTTTTAGGTGGGGGAACAGGGATGGATGGATGGACAGAGGCAGCTGGGGTGGAGGAGTGGGACAGGGGGAACAACTCCCTCATGACTCAGAGTTGGTCTAATAATACACTGTGGGTCCGACATTCAGACGTGCATTATTGCTCTCGGTACCAACAGTTTAATAAACAGACCTGACAGAACCATTCATTTACTGTAACCACTATAAGGTTTTAATCGAACACACACCTTAAAGGAATAATTCTACCCCCCAAATAATCATTTCTATATCAAAAAGTAATCCTGTGATGATAGCTTGTTGAAACATAACATATTATTTATTCTAATTTGTAAGTACATGGGTTTTCTGTGTTTGTGGAGTTTAAAATTATAATATTTTTGACAAAAACACAAGCTGGTAAGTACTGATTATAGAACTAAAAACATGAGATTGGGATTGTACTGCACAAGTTGTGTTAGTGTTTGTTGACAGTTTGCTGTTGTTAAACGGGGGACCAATCATCTTCAATTTTCCAAGAATGTTGTTTTCTTGGTATTCCTTTAAGTGTTACATCTTAAAAAGTACTCCGGTTGAACGCGCTTAGTAATTGACACCCACTACACTGACCTCTTATCTGAATATCTACTTTAACAATCACTCACTGTAAGTCTTAAAGCATTTGCAGAAACTAAGTGGTGTAATAACAGCAATAGCCAATAGATGAACAACAAAAACAAAGATAGAGAAAAAAAGGGTATACATTGAAGAGGGACAAACAAGGGAGAAGACATTCATTGTGGTAAAGAGATGGACGCACACAGTGAAACGCTTCACTAAAACTGTCAGAGAGAGAGACAGGCAGATTCTAACAATAACCCGCAACATATGTTGATTATAAATAGAGAACAGCATGAGACTGTCTAATCAGAATGTCACCCCCCTTCATTCCTGCCCCCCACAGCAAATGGTTTTCCCCACTCTGCTGCTGCTTTAACATGATCCAAGAGGAAGAGCCTGGCGGAGGGAATGAGCTCTCAACTGGAGACAGTGTGTCCCCTGTTGGTCATACCGGCAATATCATCCTCTGATAACATTTAAATAAGATGCAGAAATACTGAACATGTCTGTGGTGTACAAGATGGTTTTTATTTTAAGTTGTAGATACAAAACAAGTCATTTACTGGCTTTACAAAGCATTTGCCAATCAAGAAAACTTTAACACAATTTGTTTGATAAGTTATTTAATCAAAGGCTATTTAATGGTTTCTACTGGGCAGACTGTGCCTCCATTTGATAGTCGCATGCACATAAACACAGCTAAGAGTCGAGGTAACAAAAAAAAACACTGTTTAAAAGTAGAAAAATCCACTGAGAAAAAATATTTAAAAATTGCATTAAGGAGTTGCTTCATTTGAATAATACTTTTTCAGGTTTGCCAAAAGTCTGGATTGGTGAAGTATTTAAAAGAAGCACAAAGTAATTCAATATACCTAAGCCGTATACAACTGTATTAAACGAACGCATTATCCTCACTGAGATCAAAATCCCCTTTTCAGGTGTTTTTTCTCCTGCTGAAAGGAGAGCATCACAGCTTCAAAATGGATTCAACAACTTTTTAAAGGCAGCGAAGATAGTACTTATAAACTTATTTCTGCAGTTTGTTATTCAACAGGACTTGTTGGGTTGGGCTGATTTATACATTTTGATTGCTTCTCAAATTTGGGTTTAGAAAATGTGTGTACTGTGTCAAATGCTCACAGAAATCAAGACAGTTTTGCTATTTAAAGAAAGCCCTTTTTTTGTTAAGACACCAACTGGCAGAGGACACTGTGGAAGATTGTCCTGCACAGTTTACAGAACAGCAAGGCTGGATTTATCAGGAAACCATAATCAGGCATCAGATGTATCAAAAGTGGAATAAGGCCCGAAAATAATTCTTATAAAGCAGCTTAAATTCAAGGACAAGCAAGCAGCATGTATAGTAGCATGAAGATTACGCAATGAAGTACAAAAAGCTGATAAGACCTGGTAACACTTGTCAGTCTGGATCTTTCTTCAGAGATAAACAACTGACAGGAAAACTAACACTTAGGTAATGCAAAGATTATAAGTTCATAAAAAGCCAAGTAATACTCTGTACTGCAGAGCTATTGAGTTGCTCTCATTTTAATCGACCCACAGCCAGAAAACCAATCTGGAAAGAGATGTGTGTGGCATGGCACGTAAAGGAGAGTAAGATGTCTCCACAGTGAGCGTGTGTGAGTGTGTGTTTAACTTCATCAGGGAATGTGAAAGGAGTCCTTGATCCACTGGTCCCTGGAGTTGCTGCTTGGTTGAGGCAGAGACAAGGATGAAGAGGATGGAGGTTGTGCGATAACTCCTGCCTCCTCCTCATCTTCCTCGTCCTCTGAGGAGGATCCGTTATCAGCAGAGAGCGAGACATCGGACAGCAGCGAGGAGCCCTTAAAGTCCTGGATGGACTCATGGAGGGACCACAGCTGGCACAGCAGAGACATGTCCAGCTGACGCAGACCGACCTGTTGCACAAAAACACAATCTGTTGTGGCCAACAAAGACTAACGCATGAGGAAACTTTGAACTTTCCCTTTTTTGACAAGATTGACGAGAACAAATATCTTTGTGTAATGCACAACACTATGCCAACTGAGCAAACAAAAAACTAGGAAGTGGACAATGAGTTTAGATTTTTTTCGTAATGATTTATCATCATAATTGCTTAAAGAGTGACTATAGTTTCAAGTAGAATATGTCACATAGACAAAGGCAGGATATTTGCAGAACACAAAAAAATAATAGTAGGCCTATAAATAGTTTGAAATCAATGTTCTTGCAGGATTATTGCCGTTTTGAGTTTGTATCGCCATGGTTGACTAAATGTAGGCTACATTGTAAGCAGCTTTGGATAACTGGCCAGATAATTAAATGTAATGGTGTAACTTCACCATCTCTTTCCGCAGCAGAGCCAGAGCAGCGTCCAGTCCTCCCGGCTTGCCGTGTCCGCGCTGCCCGTCCCCGCCGCCCCGGTTGATGTCGGCCTGGATGCGCGCCCTCTTGCTGTGGACCTTCTCGATGTCCCGCCACGACCCGCCGCTGGAGTTCAGGATGCCGCTCAGGCCTTTGGGCAGCGGCGGCAGCCCCTCCACGGAGGAGACCCCGGAGGCACCGCCCCCGCCCGGACCGTCCGCCGCGCCGCGCCGACTCCCGTTCATCACCCCGCGGACAGCTGACTCAGCACGAGACGCCACGGCACGCTTTCTGCATGGATCGATCACTTTCAAATGCGCATAAATGCTGTCTCACTCTCACCATCACCCAAAGGTGCTATTGGTTTCCCCTTCCAGCAGCGGCGGTTTCCCCAAGTCTTGAAAACAATATTAGAACAAATCAATGGCTGTCTCGTGGATGTGAGTGTCTAAAGGAGTGAATTCCGAGTTAATGTCACAGCTTCCTGGCTTTGTTTTGTTTCCTCTCCTTTGTGTGGGAGAGTTCACCCACAGACAGCCCCCGGCTCCTCCCGGCAGTCCCCGCGCCACGCCCCACTGTCTGGGGGAAAGAAAGCCTGTCAGAGGGTTGTTTACCTGGAATACTGCCGAGTCACGTTTACACACAAGCAAATTCATACACTATAAATGACATTCTAAGCAGTCATGATTTAATAGAGTGCTAAATTGATAAATTAACCATACCAAATAAATAATATTTAAAATAATCAATTAATAATTATTGCACACCAGCAGATGGGTATGCAATTCATGAGTCACATTTAAACAGAAATGCAGTTTACAGGTTTATTTGCACATGTTTAAACAAAGCGTTTTCCTAACAAACTTTGTAGTTTTGCATTTGGCACCCTCTTGTGGAAAGAAACAAAATGCATCACTCCTTTTCAGGCAAAGCTTTATTCAGGTAAATCATTTGAAACCTTTAACCGCCTTGAACAACACTGAAGCTGGCTTTTATCTAATATGAAGTGCTGTCTAGTTTGTTTGCTCAAGATGGTTGCAATGAAAAAAAGAATTGTGAGTCTGACACCTAAACGTCTCATCTGAGCATCACTGAATCACATGACCATCATCACCATCATATATCAAATATATTTACAATAAAAACCTCTTAACTGCCCGCACACAATGAAAATCATTGCAACACCAGAGGGTCAGACATGACAGAAATCACTCTGAATGTCTGGACAGTAAATAGAAAAATTCACCTTCGATCAGAGGACCGACTTCCTATTCATTTCAATTCATGACTTAGTCTGGTACTATGTTGTTTATCAGCACATCACACTAATGTTACATAATTATACAGACCTCCATGCAGTTGTTTTTTTAATTTTCTGATTTGCAAAACAAAAATTACTTTTGGGTACTTAAAATAATCAAATTGAGAACTCATTTAATTTTCCCAGATGTCAAATTGTAGGCCATTTCCATTACAATCAACTATGGAAGTCCGTTCGCAGTGTTTTACTGTAGAATACAGATGAAGTCCTTTAAAAAAAAAAGAAATGGCCAGATGGTTTTAAATTTACACCTACGATGAATGAGCATAAAGAACTGCTCAGTCCGTATCATTATATCATAACTTACAAATTGTCAAAAACGGTCAGACGTTAAAAACATTTGTACTCAAACATATATTGAAACAATGTAACATGAGATTTCTGCCAGCCATAAAGGTATGTAAACTCAAGAACAACATGTGAACTGTTGACATTTAATCCTATTTCAAGTGCATTTCCTGACCAATTTTGAATTCAGCTCTATGCAAGGATTCAGTCAAGAGAGATGCCGCAAAGCAGCGAACCAGAGTCAGTATTCCTGGATAGAGGCAAGTAGAAAGAGCGATCCTGTGGATCCAGGGTTACAACCACCTCCATGACGCTTACTGGCTGAGCTCCTTGAGGCTGCGCAGCGAGTTGGCACAGCTGGCGATGAGGCTGCACAGCTGGATGCTTGTTTCCAGGGAGGCCGAACTCTGTAGCTGGCTGGTGGCCCAGCGTAGTTTGATTAGAACCGCTTCCTCTGCCTCCTGCAACAACGGAGGGATCACAGGGCTCTGTGGACTGACAGGGGCTCGAGGGGGTACCAGGGCCGGGGTGGGGGCAGGAGTTGTAGGAGAAGGGACAGCAGGCAGAGGGAGGAGGGCTCTCCCTCCCGCGGCAGCCCCCTCGCAGTGCTCTGGTCTGGGCTGAGGCACTAGAACACTTGCCTGACTGGTGCTGGGGCCTTCGTTGAGTTCAGGGGCCGGAGCCGGGGGCAGGGCCGGGGGGGCAGCGGCCTGTGCTGCCAGCTGTCGCTCTCTCACCTGGGACAACGCTGCCTGAGCATTCAGAGCTGAGGGGAGAGCAAGAGGGAGAAAAGAAGAAGTGGGAACAAGCACAGATAACAGTTACAAAAACCTCAAGGCAAGAAGAACAGACATTGATTTAAGAACAAATATATATGTGGATGCAGCTTAATAACAAAATAAATAAGACATCTGGTTTGATTATTTCTTTAAATGCATCAAATATTAGTGTGTGTATACCAGGGTTATCCTTATCCACGTCAGAGTCCAGCTCCTGACACGAGACACAGTAGAGCTTCTGCTGTTTGTCCTGGAGAAGAATTGTCTGGAAACCAAAAAAAAAACATACTTATTTCATGACTCATGTTACCCAACTCCAGGTTGTCTACATTATGAAGGAACTACCAAAATCGTAGCATAAAAATCCAACTATCAAAAGCCTCTCCTTACTCACCCCACACACATCACAGCAGTCCCCCAGCATCCTGTATCCTTTGAGCAGGTAGCCTCCCATCAGCTTGCTGATTTTGTCTTGTCGCTCCTTGCGAGCCTGGATCACCTTCATCTCTGCTTCTGTTGGTGGCTCCCAATCAAAAAAGTCCTTGTCATCTGGGGTCAGAAACAAAGTGCTGATTTAATAAAATTGTTTCATTACATTACATGTTATTTGTTAGATGCTTTTATCCAAAGCGACTTACACACTCAATACTGTGGGCAATCCCCACAGGAGCAATTTGGGGTGAAGTGTCTTGCCCAGGGACACAAACACTGTACAGCACTATTATCAGTACAAAACACAGTGCTTTGTGGTGATAATATCACATATAAACAGAGCTGAGCTGGGGGAAGTTCTTAGATCTTGTACTTGATTAAAAGTAGAAGTACCAGAGTGTAGTAATACTCTGTGACAAGTAAAAGTCCTGCATTCAAAATGTTACAAGAGTAAAAGTACAAAAGTGTTAGCATCAAATACACTTAAAGTACTAATTGTGCAGATTCGCCCATTTCAGAATAATATAACTTACATGTTTTGATTATAATTATTGATGCATTAGAGTCTTATAAAAGCTGGTGAAGGTGGAGCTAATTTGCATGTCTTTGTATGCCGGTTAGCTTGTGAATGTTACTCCGGTTTGAACCATGGTTTGAACTAAAGTCTTATTCCAGTGTTATATTTTACATCATTTGCAACGTAACTAAATATATTAAATAAATGTAGTTGAGTAAAAGTACATTTACCAATTTTCAGGGACTTGTACTTTACTTGAGTATTTTGCAGCAAAATACTCAAGTAAAGTACAAGTCCCTGACAATTGTACTAAATTCCAGTACTTGAGTAAATGTACTCAGTTACGTTACACCACTGCATACAAACAGTTATTGGCACTGCTGTAACGTGTGTGTATACGTTGCGTTAGCCTTTAGTCTACTATATACATTGGATTTTACAGGACTTTTACATTGATTAGAACATTTATACACAACTCTGTGCTTGGTGCGTTGTTGCAAAACGTGATTAGCATTGCCGCAGTGCTCTGCTAGGAAATAACAAGCTAGCTAGCAAACCAGCCGGGCTAACGTCAGCTAACGGTGGTGACGAAAACAATGTTGGTACAAATAAAAGTACACACGAGAATGCTACATACATGTGTGACACAACACCTATACACCACAACAAACCAGGTGACTGTGAGAAATGTCAAGTTAGCTTACTTATAAAGCTCATAAGTTAACAAACCTCCATTCAGAGCCATGTTGCTTCAGTGCTGCACGTTGTGCGTGATCACGTCAGAATCCTCAAGTGTCGTCTTCTTCTTCTTTGAGGTTTTAGGCATCAGTTTCTTCTGCTGCCTCCCTCTGGATAAACAATGTAATTTGTATCACATGTATGAAAATCTGGAAGACAAGGTGCAAAATGATACTAAATCAGACTATCATAAACAGTGGCACCATTGTGAAACAGGTTATCACTGAACTAAGGAGAAGAAAAACCCTGGACAAATCCCAGACTCAGCCATGGGGCGTTTTGAGTCTGTGACCGAACTGAGTCTCACTGGAATATAAACGTGCTCTCTTTATGTTATTTATATATGTATTCATTGTGTGTTATATGTATTATTAATGTAACTTTTGTATATCATGTACTGCCCAAATAATATAAAATAAAGTTTTCTAAAAAAAAAAGATAAACAATGTAAACATGTTTTAATTCTGTATTGAGCCAATGGTAAGTCCCTAACGTTAGCTCTCCAAATATTTAAATATGTTATTGTCATATGCACAGAAACTACAGTGTAGTTATGGCAACTACAATCTTAAGTCCTAGGCTGCTTCAACAATGCTACACAAATATATATAGGACATAAACAATACAAAATAGTGCAAGAACAACGTAACAAATACAAATAGTGAAAATATAAAGTAGCCATTTTCTGTCCTCCACACTGTGTCCACACAAACTATTTTTGGTTTACACTAGTTCCAATTGTTATATCACTTATATTCCTAAGTGTATCAATCAATCACAATATATCCAACAATACAAAAACAATCAAGGTAGGTGCACAAATTCATTGACCTGATAGCCTACTTGTTTTTGGAGGAGAAAACTGTTTTCAGATTATAATAAACCTAATGAGCTGTTTAGAGTTAATACATTTGTATTTTTGCTGACTTCTGAAAATGTTCATTTTTTATTTTGTTGTTTTGTATCAGTTCTCTCTTCTGATCTACTGTTGGACTGAGGAAAAACAATCTAGCCATTTCATTGTTGTCCGGGGCAAGTTGAAATATGTCGATTGTTTCAAATTGTTATGACAAGCAAGCAATTTCATTTCCACAGAGTGAGACACAGAAAAATAATCAGCAAACACAGAAACCATCCCACACCAAAGTTATTCTGTTTTTAGAATATTTTTTATTAATTACACATTTTTCGACTTCACATCAAGAACTCAATCTAATTTAAAGGAAAGAGAAAAGTTTCAAAATAAGTGTAACGGTGTACATCAAACAATAGAGGCTTTTATAGGCTTCAAACTGAATTCCCATCTTCCAATCACGCTCTGCAGGGAGGGGGAAATGATTGTCTGCATATATGTGTGTTTCTACAGTCTTTGGTCTCTAAATGTTACATACAATTAAGCAGGGAGAGTACTCCCTCTACAGCTAAAGGACATTCATTAAAACAAAAACAATAACAAAAAAACATGTGAGTGTCCTTAATGGGTTGACAAGGTAACTATGTTCAGTTCCTCTTTAATGTTAAATGGGTTCATTACATCGTCACATATTTTTTCTTGGTTTTGTGCCACATTCCCTCGTTGTCTTCCAGTCTTTCTGTGAGTTTCATCTCCTCCCGATGGCTAACATCCTTTCTAGGAAGAAGCAAAAACACAAAGAGAAGATTACAATACATACTATATTAAATAGTTTCAACATTTGCTGCATGACACATCTCCTAACATTCAATATTCACATAAAATGACCGTATTGATGATCATTGAACTGTGTTCTTTGTGGCCTGCCACAAAAGTGACCGTATATCAAACAATATTCTATTCCCACATCTGATAATTATCCATATAGATAAATTGTGCGAATGAACCTCACCTTTACTATGGAGAGGTCTCTTTCAAGACACTGTAAGAGAAGAACAAGAAAATGATAATTTTATTTATAAAATGCTTTGAACAATTGTCACCTAAATTGTTCTCTTTACTTTGCTATGTGTACAATAAATTGCAGCAAAGTGAATTCATACTTACACTGATGTGCAGTCTTTACTCTGCAGGAAGAAAATAGAAAAAGAGAAGATAATCAGTAGCCATCGGGTGCATTGGTAACCGTAAATCTTACATTTGTTTGTGTGAGTTATTGAAAAAATACCTTCAGGTTTGGGGTGCATGAGCATCAATGGCAGCTCCAGTGTGACATCACTGCAGAGAAAACAAACCAGCCAATCAGAATAAAACAGGTATTTTGTGATCACTGCTAATTGACTGCATGAGTCAGGATATGATTTTAAATAAACTTGACAAACGTTATTTGGAAAATAGCATTTTCGGATAAACTTTACTCACCTGGAAGTGAGGCCACCAAGCAGGCTGCATGAAGACAAGACAGAGTTTGTTTTAGTTTATTCATAACTTCTTAATTACGTTTCCATGTACCAAAAGTACTTAACTAGGAAAGGACACCTACCCTCCTCCGGCCACCATGAGGTTAATTTTAATCTTGTAGGAAACCAGGATTCCCAAAACCTCTTTTTCTAGACCCTGTCGCATCCTGGGGAGAAAAGAATAACAAGGATTTGAGGGATTATAAGGTTTAATATAGTTAGGTGTCTTTTAAAGTTAATATACAGCAGTTAATATACAGCAGTTAAGACACAGCGTGAGAATCCTACTTTAGACAGTGCACTTACATAGTGGTGGAGGCCAGGTTAGTGTCCTCATCCTTCAGTCGCCCGTCCAGTGACAGCCCCCTCTTCTCCTTGTTTTCAGCCAGCAGGGGGGTGATAGTCAGAGTATTTTCGTAGGTGGCGTTGGACTCCACTGTCTCTCTGTACACACAAACAAACACATACATTAACACAACAAACTGGAGCTTGTGTTTTCGTTGATTTTCTTTTTACTGTGGTTCTTCAGTTGTCTGTCCACCTACCCAAACTCTTGGCAGAGAACAGCCTTGGTGTATTTGTCTGCTGAGTAAAGGACGATGTCTGTGAGTTGTTCCACTGTGAGAAGAAGGAAACAGATGATTATGCTTTGCTCTCAGTAACAGTGATGTTAAAGTGTTTCTGTGAAAAGAGGTACCCACCACTGATTTTGAATTTCTTGACTGTTTTGTTGCTCTCGTTGTTGATTTTGATTTTGATGGGGATTTGTTCCCCATGGAAGTAGAGCTGTTCTCAAAAGAAACAAAATAAATCAACAAGTTGAGGCTGAGATATTGCGGTATTTGTGGTCTTAGTCTGCTTTTACACTCTGGTAACATTAATGTTGTTTTAACGGAAAAAAATACACTTTAAATGGTAAGGTTTTGCTACTGTACATCTTTTTCCAGTGAAGCTTCTAGGTGAACAGGCTTGTCGGACATCATGAAGCTTTTGCAGATATCAGCCTTGGGCCCGGCGCCAATCTGGGAGGGGGCAAACTGGATTTTACGAATGACAAGGCGAGCTGTGTCCCTGGGGGAAAAAGGGGATAGCCAAAGTAAAGAAAATGTTAGTCAGGCAACATAGTGAGACAGACGGTAGAAAGTTGAAGTATGGTAATGAAAAAGACAACGTGAAAGTGTACTCACTTCTTTTCAATCTTCTCATCCGGATCGGACTGCTTATTAGCAATGTAAGTTTTGATCTCAAAGTCGACACCACAAGCCTGCGAAACACAACATAAGATGTAAGCAGCCATTGTAATAAACAAACCTGCTTCCTCACTACAGGTAAGGCGAATGGTGTGGTCAGATTAGCACAAGCTTTACCTTCCCCTGATCATCTGGTCCAGGCTGCAGACACACTGAGCATGGCAGGTTGTTGGGAATCTAGGGACACAAATGAACATTTATAAATAACAGACGACTTTATTTACTTTGAAATCTGTTTAATAAATATGTATTTTCGGATATTGGTTTCAATCAATTGTAGGGCAAAAGACTCTGGTTCTGTGGTCAAAACATTCATGAGTTGTCATGTGATTTTGAACATGGCATACTTTTTAATTTTATTTAGTATGCTCTCAACGGATTATATATAAAACATCAATTTATCTCAAATCAATTAAACTCCCTATGTATATCAAACAAGCAGTTTATTCTACCATGACCCTTGCTACGCACAAAGCAACTCAACAATTTTGAGCTTTGAAAAAAGTGCTGTTTGCTTTTTAATAGTCAGTATTAAAAAGGTATAATATATCACCCCAAAGAAATGTGCGTAGATTCAATTAAACCTAAAACAAAAGCTATAATGTGTGGATGAGATCTGAAAGTCTTTACACTTGTGTCTTAACATCTTGCATACTTCAAAAGAGAAGGGTTTTGCGTCGTCTCCCGCCTTCTTCAGCAGGGTGTCGTGCATGGCGGACAGAGTGGGCTTGGGGCTCTCAGGGTAGATCTGGAAGTATTGGATCCAGATGTCCTTCCTGAAGCACAGGCCCATCACATCCAGGTCCTCACTACCGTACCGGAAAGCACATGCCAGCTGCACAAACACTGTCAACACACAATGGTAGAAACATATTTTACTAGAGTATTTTACTTCTCCATGACATGACTCAATTTGGGGTTTGTTTTTTAGGACTTTGAAATTGTAACTTTTTATCATGTTACCTTTCCTGTCTCCAAAATCCTTTGTGTCGAGCTTCACAACACCATCTGTAAAGGTAACAGTGCAGAAGACATTATATCAATCATCCTCGACACACAGATGTAGACACACACACACATACTCAATGAAGAAGGAACGTACCGACTTGGTCCACTTTGTCCACGTGGTCCACATAGTCTCTCTTCCCCAGGTAGAGCGTGAGCTGTCAGATAAAGAGAATGGAAAACTGGAGTTAAAAGTCTGTTTCCAAATATTTTTCATTATTAAAAAAAAACACTAAACAAATCAAACAAGGGTAGAGGAAAAATAAAAATCATAACATATAACGTACCCCTCCGTTTCCACTGGTCTTCTTGAAAACCCTGTGAAAAAAGCAGATGAGAAACACCCATTTGAAGAATATTTTTTTGCAGCTTTGCTCCCCAAAAAAAACGCTCTTACTTTGGCCGCAACAACAGAAATGATTTTGTAGCTATTGACCTCCTTAACGAAGCTAGAGTATGAGTTGATGCACGTCATCCATGCACTGCATGTGTGTGTCTGTGTAAAGTATTTGATTTGATTTTCTTGAATGTGTATCACTGTGATGTCTTGTTTGATTGTTGTTTAATTGTTCTTTTTGGTATTAATTAAGAAACCTTGAGTTTGATTCTGACCTACAGTACAACCAACAGTTGAATGTAGTTGCAGGACAATGGATTTGTAATAGTAAATAAAGTAAGTTTGTGATTGTCCACATGAGTACATCCATTGATAGAGTGTCAAGATAAATTATGATTTGTTTTCGACTCTCAAGGTAATATGGGTTCCTTTGCAAGCAGCAGAAGGGTCAGTAATCCCTTATTCCCTTTTATCCATTTAGGAAAAGCTTAGTGTGGAGCAGCTTTATCTTATCGTTCCCGGATAGAAAGGCTGGCAGAGGTGAGGGAGATACTTATGGTGAGCCAGGTTTCCTAAATAGCTTGTCACCTGAGGTACTGTCTGAGTCCACATTTGAACCAACCCATCAACCAACTAATCCGTACAAACCTAAAATAAGTATGTTTAAATGACTCTTCCATTTTAGGACTTGGCTTGCGCAGGTCAACTTTTGCAAATCTAAATTGGTAAAGTTTTTTAAGTGATTACAGGGTTTAGGGTCAGAGTTTCAACTCCTTTTCAGCTGCTTTTCTTTTTTAAGCAAAGCGGATCAATTCAAACTTTAGTAACTTCTAAGTATTGTGTTTTGGTATAAGAAAATTATACAATACAACTGCCTCTTTATATGAAGCTTTGATGTTTTTAGTTTGAAGCAGAAGATTAACATTAAAACAACTGCATTTAGGGGACAAAAACAATATATCGAAATACAAATAATACTTACTTTGCCATCTTATGTAATGTCCTCCGAAGAGTTCTATTGGAAGAAAAGAAAAAGGCAGGTTTAGCAGAGTTTTCAGGAGTTCACAGCATCAGTCAGAGGTTGGGATCAGGAGAGGGATCCTTTGCTGTCAGCTTTGTGGCAGCCGGAGTGATGTTTTGTTTTGAGGGTACCAAAAGGTAATCCAATAAGATTACACCATCAGTGTGAGGGCACCAAGCTTATCCGTTATCCCGACTGACACGGATTCACCCCGAAACCAGACGGTACAAACTATTATGTCACGTCGCGTTTGAACGTCAATGCCAAACCTGTTGCTTGTTTGGACTATTCAAAGACAGTTAAATGGATGAAACCTATTTAGTAACTTTCTGAAGTATTCCTGGACTCAATGAGACACTAAGTCCTAACTTTAGCCCGTGCCCTGTAATACGGATTGCTAAAGAGAGGTCAAGAGAGCCGTAAGGATTTGATTAATGGTTCATCAACGATATAGTGGGGTTCCCAATTTCCCTTTACACATCGTAACCTTCCTGAGACTTTTAGGGATTAAAAGGTTTAATTCAGTTATGTTTTATCTTGACTTATATTATTTATAAACCTTTTAACTCTGTGCATTAAGTAAACACTTAACTGACCCTTTTCGAGGAGACCTACATGCATATGGGTTTGAATATTTGTTGAGTCCCTTAATGGCATCTTGCCAATGTCTCACACTAGTAGACTGATAAAGAGCTTTTTTAAATTGTTTTTGTCAATAATTGTAAGAATATTATTTTCTTAGTTTTCTAAGTATTTTTATAGTTATTATGTATTATTAGTTTTTTTGGGTCCTCCTAATAAAAGCATTTCACACGCTTTTACTTGTAGTGACAATAATCCTCTTGAATCAAGGATGTTATTAAATTGGTCTTTTAGTCATTATTTGACTCTTTTGAACACATTGTCTAATGCTCGAAGTCCTGTTTTAGTTTTTGTTGCTGCACACACAAGAAACCTTCTACAACACAGATTCAAACTTACCACAGTTGTAACTTAAGCTCAATTCAAAATCACAATTACAAATGACTCTTTATATGGGTTTGTATTCTATTTACATTGTTCTCTCTACAATATTGAAATTGAGGGCATTCCCTTAAGGATTCATCACAATTTAAGTAAAAGTTAAATGAATAAAAAACAATACATTACTGCATAACTCTAAACATATATGACCTTTGATTTTACAGGACAAACACAGACATTGCTGTATTCATTTCATTGAGACTTAGAAGAATGCTGACTTGTGTCTGATTTCCAATGCAAACCCACAATGTGGATTCAGTAAAAAGGTTTTCATGAGCAAATCAGGAACATGGAGGTAGTCCTCCTAAGCACATAAGGTAATTTTGGGCTGTGATGTTGCCGAACCTGTAACTGGTTAGCAGCTTATCTAAATATTAATGAACTAAATCATCACTCATTCCTTACTTTTTCTGTTTTTGCACCTCCTTTTATCCAAACGTTCAAGTGCTGCAGTTAATCTAAAATTTTACATTTTCTTCTTTGCATGCTACATTTTCCTGTTATTAATGGATTCATGAAAAAAAAAATTGTTATTGTTATTGCTGAGCTCGCTAGTTGTAAACTTGATTTGACACTCCCCCTAAACTGAACCTGAGCATCTTTACTTCCCAAAGTTAAGTGATGTTTATGATTAACATTGTTTATCACTTACATCTGCCTGCTCCCGGAACCTGTACTGTCTTACAAAAGGACCTTTGTAGGATAAGCTTCTGCAATGCAAACCTGCTGCCTATCATTTAGGCTGCTTTAATACTACAGCAGCCATGCTTGACTACTGGCAGCCTTGACAGATGCATTAAGCCACATTTCCCATTTTGAGAAATGGTATGCTGTACTATGCAACCTGCACACAGTTACAAATGTATGAAGACTCTTCGGATGATTATCTCTTCGATGTAACATACCTCATTGACTTTCATCTTAAAGTAGGAAACGTTTCTGGCACAATATAACATTTAAAGTATGCTCCAATGCAGTGTTTCCTCATCAGTGTATTGAATTAAAAAAGTAAAATAATGCTCTATATGGCTAAAGGCAATACTGTATCGAGCCATACATGACAATCAATTCTTACCTCTTCTCAGATGTCTGGGAGCGTGGTGTCGAGGTCAGTAGAGAGTGCAGTCAGCAACAGTTGATCTGGCTTTTTATACGTGCGATACGTGCGTCCTCCCTCTGAGCATCATTTGGGATTAACTCTCCTATTATTGCGGCCGTTTCTTAATCCAGTTAGGCAATCAGCGGATGGCTTTTTTTGGATCACAAAGGGGTAATTAACACCCAGTGGCTAATTCACACATGGCTGTGGTGGTAATAGTAGGCAGATAATCCCATCTGCACACACACAAATGAAGCAATCAAAGCACTCCTTTTTAATTAGGGTTAACTTCTCTGAAAGGGATGTTTTTGTCAAAAGGCCTGGGTGTGTCATGACATTTGGGGTTTCTGCTAGAAAGGTTCACTTATTCTGGATAATACCAAAGACCTGCTATTCGCCATTAGTGAACTGTTTTGAATTAGAGAAACAAATGGGGAAATCTTTAAAAATACAAGCTGGGAATTTTTTTAATTTTATTTTCGGATTATTTGGGAGATCTTCAGCACTGAAATCTGTCTCATCTCAGCAGATTAAAGGTTACACATCCCACGGATGATTGTTGGCCCTTGGCATTTCATGGACAGGTCCATTATAACAAGATAATGCTGAAAATTAAAATATTAATTTGAAATCCCAGTCAAAATACTGTATCAAAGTTTGCTGTTTTCGAATTGGTACATTTGCACAGTTGTTTAAATTGTGTCTTGTAAAGTGCTGAAATAAGCTTATTTAGAATATTTAAGGGGATTTGTAAGATTGTAATGGTTCAGATAGTTGTTTATTTTTATATCAGTGACTGATGCTGAGACACTGGTATTTTGGTTTAATTCAGCTTCCCTAATTGAATACTTGTTTGAGTTGAAGTTTAAAATAATTGCTTTTTAACACTGCACCAAAAAAACGTTCTTTCTTTACATTTAATATACCACATGGATGACTGTGTGGTAAAACATAACTATCTGGAGTCTCAGCGAGGACCACTAGACACAATTTTGTTGAAGATAATTTGATATAATGATAGTAAATGGTTAATGGAAGACAATGAGAAAAAAGGTCTTAGATGGAATCCAGCCAGCATGGTGAGCTCCAGGTCACGTGGACGTCCCACAAAGCAAGGGTCACCGTTTTGTAATATAGCCTTGGCTACACTGAGAAGTAAGTTCACATCAACCCAGAGGCATTGAAGGTGAAGTGGTATTTGAAAGCTTGATCAGCTTATTAATTACTTACTTAAACAGATGGGAGAATAAAGCTTCAAGCTGGAGAGGTTATTTAAAGAGGCATTTTCCCACGTAGTTAAACTTTACTAAGAAAAGTAATTTGTAACCACACCTATTCTGGTTTGGGTATCCTTACCAGTAATGGATTTCATGAGATGGGATTATGTAATCAGGATACAGAAAAAAAGGTAACTGTATTCCCTTACAGTTACAGAAAAAAAAGTACTACATTACTGTTACATTTCTAAAAACTGGGGATTACTAACAGGATTACAATGTTACAAAAAACACTAAGAAGAGCATGTTTTGTTTGTTGTGAAAGCTTATAAACATTGTTCTTTGTAAAGCTAAAGCTTTATGTGCGAATCTATACGCCTACTGCCTGAATTTGCTTTATGGTTTTCATTCTTTTTTTCATTCAGTGGGTGAACCTATTATTTCATACAATAGTGTGTGTGAGCTCAACTCTGTGTATTAAACTAAGACGGAGCATTTTCTGTCAGCTCAGGTTTTATTTCTGCTTTTTTAACTGTTTTATGTGCTCATCATGTGTTGCTCTCTTAATTGTTGGTGAACAGGCTACTGCGTGAATATGCTAAATGGAAGGCAGGTTTTCCTATAAATAAAATATCTGAGCAAAGGATACTTTAAAAAATAAAGTCTCACATAATACATACAGTATGAATGATAAACATCTTATTGATATTTATGTTCTCTTTTAATTATTTGCATTGCTTTTGATGTTGGGGTAATCCACTTTACTTTTTTATATTTTGATACTTAGACCTACAGTCAGTAGGTTACTGATTACATTTAGTTTTGTACGGGTAACTAGTAATTATAACGGCATACATTTTTAACCTTCCCAACCCTGATCTTCACTAATCTTTGTTTAGTCTGCAGTGCAATTTGTTCCTGGAAATAAACTGGCTTTCTTAGCTCTGAGTTCACTGATCGTCAATTTAACAGAAGGTGACAGTGTGATTCCCTCTGAGGAGGATTTCCCTGGTGGAAACACCGCGCCATGATGCACGATCACAGACAACAGAGAGAGGGAGTGGAAAAAATAGTGGAAAACATTCATTAATCCAATTTAACTGGCTGTATTAGTTTGATTTGACTGCCGCTAATATTAGGGGAGATAATGTGACAGAAATATAGAGGTGGGTCCAAGACAGATACTAACAGAGAGAACATTTTTTATTTATCCAAATACCCTAATTGCAGGTTGAAAAAAAGAAAGTCTCAGTCTACTACTTGTATGTAATGCACTTTTTCCTTAAAGGTCACCTAATATGCAAAATCCACCAACAACTCTGTGTTAAGAGATTCTGAAAGTTTCAGGAAAAAAGATTCGCTCACTTTTTGTCCTGAAAATTAGCTATTCAGATTTTGGCCACTTTATGATGTCATAATGTTATTTTGGCTTGTGTAACCATTAGCTAATAACCAACCAAGGTAACACCCCCCCCACCGTATCACCTGAATCTCCTTCTAGAGCACCATGGTGTTCTTTTTAACCAAATATCTTGCAGAGGGGCGTGGGGAGTGGCTCCTTATTTTCATCTAAAGTAAAAGAAAGATAATCAGCACTTTTGAAACAGCTAGGGATTATGGGATGCTACAATGGGTGATCTGTTTGGTATTTCCGCCAAACACTTCAGAGACATGTTTTGTATATATCTGAGACCTATACTATATTGATGAAAAACAGTATAATAAGGGACCTTTAATATAGGCTACTGAAATAACCAACACATAAGTACTGTGGTTAAATAAAAAACAAGGGTAACCAGGTTGAGTAATATTTATTTAATGTCCATCTTATGTGTCTCATATTTGTTTCTTCATCTGAGTAACACTTAACTAATGCTCTCTCCTTTTTTAATCATGAACCCTTTTTGATGAGAATAGATAAAAGACAGAAATATATTTTGTGTGAAACAAATATCATGTTAGCATCCAGTCAGGAAAGCCCAATATGGCACTGTTCCCGTAGATTAAGAGGTTTTGTTTAGGGCCAGCTGATTGACGTGGCTGAGCCTTTTGTAGACCAGTCACACAAACACATAACAATAAAGAGTGTCTAGTGAGACGGAGAGCCAAAGGTCGCAACCAGCATACTCTATTATTTATAGGTAAGGAGAGGAAATGGTGCACACCATTTAGATGATGAGGTATACATAACACGAAGCTAGCTGAGTATATTATAAGATATGGTACTAGTCATTAATCAGCCCAAACATGATGGGAAGAAGCAATATTAACAGGTCTACAGACAAGCTAACTTCTCTGGGAATATTACTGTAGACACAGTGGTGTTTGAACTAAATATGTATATGCTCAATGACAATGCTAACCCGAAGAAGCTCTGTGTACATCATCTTAGAGAAAATAGGTGTGTCTTACTGCACGTTTAGTACTACAATTATTAATTGATTTGGAGTCATCAGGTCACATGACATGTAATTTACAAGAATATTCAATTAAAAAAGTGCAGATTTTCTTATTAAAAATATTAATTTTATATAGAAGGTGGACTAAAATCCCCAAAAAGCATGTGTCCTCTTTCCAGTTACGTAATACAAGGCTGCATTGATTTGCATTTCTTGGGCCACATAACATGGACGCTTTTGAAAATAAATTCGATAAAGAATTATTTAAAAATATATATTTAAAAAAAGGCAAAAAAGACTTAAATCCTATGCAAAGAAGTGTGTCCTACTCTCTAGTGTAGGATTTGAAATATGCATTGGTTTGGAGCTGTACAGTGCTATGATATGGATTTTTTTGTTAGGCGAATTTACAAGTTAAAGGGCCCATGTCATGGTCATTTCTACTGATCATAATTCCATTGTTGAGGTATACTAAAATAGATTTATATTGTGCAATTTTCCATACTCACATTGGTTTCTCATACAGCATCTCTGTATAGCATGTGTATTCACTCTCTGTCCTAAACTGCTTGTTGGAGCTGCAGCATTTGCCACGGAAGGCGAGTGGCAGCTACCGTAAACCTTCTCTTAACTCTTAACTTGTGGCATTTACTTGCCACGGCAAGTTGTGGCATACGCTTGCCACGGCAAGTTGTGGCATATATAAGTTGTGGCATATACTTGCCACGGCAAGTTGTGGCATGGTTGTGGCATATACTTGCCACGGCAAGTTGTGGCATCTGTGACATATACTTGCCACAGATACCACATCTGTGGCATATACTTGCCACAGATACCACGGAGTAGCGGCCTCTGTGGCAGATGCCGGAAGTACTTGCCACTGCCTGCAGATGCCACGAAATGAGCCAGGCCCTACTGGCTTTTGTTGAAAATGTAATCTAGAGGTGGTTAACTCTCTCCTGAGTTTCGACCGCCATCTAGCGGTTCGTTTGGAAATGTCCGATATCCTACTATTTATTATTTCCTTCCAATGCTGTTTAGATCATGACTGTTTCTCTGTTTAGTAAAAATAAAACAGAAAAAGACACACAAGTAGCCACATCTTCAGGTTAAGAAACATGAAGTTCAATAAATAATCACCTTTTACAGCTGCTTGTTACCTAATATACCACTAAATAATACGCGTATAATAGTCTAATTAAATCATCCTTCAGTATTGAGCTTTCAATACAAATAAGAGGGACGTGTGAGGAGCGGGAAACTTATTTTGGCTTTGACGTCAGGTAGGTGAAACAAACCCCATCATCCGGAGCTGAAGTGCATCTGCTGCAGACACCGCAGTGTGTGTTACCGTGCCATCGCTGCAGTTGCTCGCTCCCGACACCTACCACGTCCCGCTGCAGACTTCCCGGGCCGGGAGAGAACCGGGAGAGAACCGGGAAGAGCGGAGAGCCATGGCGGAGTCCAACCCGATGTGGGGCTTCCCCCGTCTGCGCCGGGCCGCGGTAAGCTGTGCCGGGAGGAGGGAGGCTTCAACCGGGGCGGAGAGGATACTGCAGCAGGGAGAGAGGGGGGGCTGTTCTTAGGACAGTTTAGTACTGCGACACAGAGGTTGGGATGTGCTCGTGCAAACTGCATTAGATATTTAAAAATGCATTAAAGTGAAGAGACTGCTCTTATTCAGATGGCTGGTCAATGTTAAGAGTCTTTGCAGGGCAGCAGGACAGGCCAATGACAAACGTGTATCGTGTGTGTGTGTGTGTGTGTGTGTGTGTGTGTGTGTGTGTGTGTGTGTGTGTGTGTGTGTGTGTGTGTGTGTGTAAACTGCAGGTGTAGAAGAGCAAGAGTCTTTAGTACTGCAGTCTAACTGTGTAGTGCTTTCAACATATGCAGCTTTAAATTATGACAGATTTGGGACCGGCCTATGTGTGAAATGCTTGATGCCCACACTCCTAAATGTAGTTGTGGAATGCAGATGTCCTAACAAGTCTGCGATCATCCAATAACATTCATCATGGCTGCTATTTGAGTGCATATCCAGGTTTATACAGACACCTGGATGACTGTTCACTTGCTAGTGCAGTGTGTGTACAAAGGACTACTGTAAGGATGTGAGTGGGAGGGAAAGCAGTTTGTATTGCAGTTTGTATTTAGTCTGAGGTCAGCAGTTTCTGGTTTAAAAGTCTCCTTACGATGATTACAACACACCTGAATACAGAAAGCTGTTTCCTGTGCCAGTGCCATCTGTGTTTAAAATAAGATCTAGCATTGTTTGTTAGTGGATAAAAACCCTTAGAGGTGAGAGAAAAATATCTCATGACAGAGCCTCTTGTTTGTTTTATCAGATGACGCTGTATGCATTAAAGCTGTGAAAATAGGAAAAGCAACACCTTTAACACATACAGAGCTGTATTTGAAATGCAAAAGTCTTCCTCGTGGTTAATACTTTCTCAGGCTATTAGATATGTGCAAAAACTGTGGAGACAAATGTAAGGTGAGCAGGTTTTTTTGGAGAAGAGGAGAGGATGATATGTGTAAAAGATGGCAAGCATGTGAGAAAAAAGTTATCACAAGGGGAAGATTGCAGGATTAGTTCTCTGCTCAATGGTTAGCAGTCTTGTGTTATTCAACTGGAAGCCAAAACATCTCGAATTACTTTTAATTCCTTGGCTACTGTGCTTAATACAGATGAGAAAAGCACATGCAAAAGTGTATTTCAGCTACTTTTGCTGCATTTCCAATTAGGAAGTTACCTGCTACAAGAAAAAACGTAATTGAAAGTCATGAAGAGAGAGAAAAGTGAACAGAAACAGATATAAAAAAATACTAAACTAAATGTATTTTGACCCATTCAAGCAGGAAAAGACCATGTGACATCCTGAAAGAAAGTTTAGTTAATTGAGTTTTAACATTAAAGCTCCATGCTTGTACAGAGAAGGGAAGGTGAGAGCATGCAAAGCAGTTCCTCATTGCACATGTATAATGACATTAAACGATTCTATTCTATTCTATTCATAATGAGAAAGAGAGAGGAAACAGCCATCAATCTGAAGAGCTGACTGTCAGACCTGCTGAAGGGCTGTAGAGGCCGACAGACTCCCCAGACTGACAGAGAGAGATGCTGATGCTGTGTTGAGCTTTGCTAGACTACACAAGTAACACCATCGAGCTGTCAAAGCTTCTGACTGACTCCTCTCTTCCTGTACTCCTGTGCACTAATCCAGGGATAGGCTAGAGTTGAAATACACCAAAACCAGTTTACCACATTGTTAGCATGACAGAAATAATTTCCCTTTCCTTGTATTTTGTTCCCTTGTCTAGTAAGTGTGTATAAGAATAAAATAATATCACCATATCTTCCTCTTTTAGACCTCATTTCCAGGAAATCTGCATCTGGTCTTGGTGCTCGGCCCCAGCGGTTTGTTAAGCTCCGCCCCCAGTCCGTCTTCAAGCACTGACCTCGGCTTCCGCTTCAGCCAGGATGACTTCCTTTTAAAGATGCCGGTGAGAGGGGAGTTAGAAACTGAGAAAAATAGTGGTGGGGACACATTTTTATTTTACGTTTTTACATGTACTTTCCATATCTGGTGCAGCACGATGGTATCTGCTCCACACTACACACACTCTTTCTGTCCCTTTGGATATCTTTTCTCTTTTATTTGCTTACTACAGGCAAAACGCTGTTATTTAATTGGATGCTTTGTGTTTTTGTGTATTTAGGTGGTGATGTTACGTTCTGTTGGTGACCTGCTGCGCTACATCGATGAACACCACCTGACATCAGACTTCACTGCAAAAGTGGAGTACTGCCAAAGTGACTGGGTCCTCCTCCGTCAGGTACACACTTCTGATGCTCGTCTATCCACCAGAGCTTGGCATGCTGCTTTTGAATATTAAGAATGTCAAGCGATTTCATAGCTATGTTTGCACACTTTTTAATAATTAAAGGGCCCCTATTAGGCTTTTGGGGGCATTCCCTTTCCAGTAATGTGTTAAATATTTTTTGTTGCATGTAAATAGTCTGCAATTGGACTCCTTTGTTTACTCCAGTAACATCATGACATCACTATGTAACACTCACGCTTCTATTGGCTAGCGCTCCAACATATTGTGCGTGATAGGATCGGGACAACCAATAGGACCAACAGAGCCGACCAGCTAACCAATCAGAGCAGACTAGGTACTTGTTAAAGACAGAGGGAGAAAGGCGTGTAAACATGTCATAGTTGAGGCACAAAATACAAATATGAACCTGGAAATTAGCATAATAAATTCCCTTTGAAAAACACAACAAATCAGCATTCTTATCATATTTTTGTTATGTTTTATGTGTGAAAATGTGTGTGTCTTCAGGCCATTGGGACCTTTGCAGTGACAGTGAAGAAGATCGCACAGCATCTTCAGGGTTTTGGCGCAGAGCTTTCTGAAACCGACCTTCCAGATGAAGCTAATGCCATAGAGTTCCTGCTGCACTCACACACACACCGATACCGGCAGATGAAGGTTTGCTCCTCTCTTTGTGTCTAGCAGTTTTTGTATTTGATTTCTCCATCTGTTTTTTTTATTTATTATCTTTTGGTTTGTCATATTCAGGACGATATCCGGAGCGTGCTGAAAGAAGGACGGCTGCTTCTGTCAAACCTGGAGACGGTCAAAGCCTCAAAGAGAGATGTAGAGGCGGAGAGGGACTTAAAATCAGACATGGACACTGTTCAAAGGTGCGGCATGCAGACATCTGCTGTAGAGAACTTACTTGGACATAAAAACAAGTTGGTAAATAGAAGACGTACTGGGAGAAGGATGAAAAGATGAGAGGGTTTTATGAGGCATATTCTCAGCTTGACATCAACATCTTATTAAACCTTTGAGGCAGCTTGTGTGAATGTGTGTGTTGTGTGTCTTTAAGGCTCCTGGCTCAGCTCAGAGACATGGAGGAGGCGTTTGATGGCTTCTTTGAGAAACACCACCTGAAGCTACAGCAGTACCTCCAGCTGCTGCACTATGAAATGAGGTTCCAGCAGGTGTGATGATTGGTGTCTGTCACATTAGGTCTGAGTTTATGTTACATGATGTGATGATTAATTGTGTGTGTTTTTGTGTGTAGATGGAGGGGGTGCTGGAGAGGATCACTGCCAAAGAGGCGGACATTGACTCTGTGGGAACAACTGTGGTTCAGACAGAGCAGCTGCTGATGGACCTGGAGATACTGGACGCAAACGCTCAGGTCACAAACAAAGTCACACAACATGCACACAGTTAGAGTTTTTGGTGACAAGCAGAAGAAAATGAAGCTGGTCTGTCTGCAGAAAAGCTCCCCCTACAGAGTTTGTCTTATTACAGATATTTTACTTTTTAAAGCCTCAGTCTTACATTTTGGCCATGCTGTTGTTTTTGACAAGTGACACCTGAGGGTGGAAGAAACTACATCTACTAATATAATATAACTAACCTTTATGAACTGTAAATACATTGTAAAAAAAACACAGAAAGCACCAAAAACTGGACAATAACATGGTGGTGACATTTCAATTTCTAGGTATCCCTTCTCCAAAGCATACACTGTTTCAATTGCAATTTTGTCTAAATGGGACTATAATGTAAAAAAGGAACATCATGCTGTATTGAAGAAGATTAAACTAGCGATGGAATCAATAATCCATAAGGTAAAATGTTTGATAAGGTTATAAAATCTATTAGAAGTAAGGTCATTTTCTCATTGACTTCTATACTGACTGATTTATTTTGCAAGCAGTGGTGTCGCCCCCCTGCTGGCCAATAGAAACAGTGCAGGTTTAAAGAACTTAAAGGTCCCATGACATGGCCACTTCTACTGATCATAATTCCATTGTTGAGGTCTACTAGAATAGATTTACATTGTTCAATGTTCCAAAATCACATTGGCTTCTCATACAGCATGTATGTGTATTCACTCTCTGTCCTAAAGGGCTTGTTGGAGCTCCTGCCCCCCCTCCTCCCAATGAGCCCACTGTGCTCTGATTGGTCAACTCGTCCACTCTGTTCTGATGAGTCCACCACCGTTACAGCGGAACATCAGTGTTTATGTGTTACAATGGCGTTTGTTAGCAACCAGAAAATGACACCAGTAATGACAAACAGATGAGAATGCTGCGTGGGGTCTGGGTGCCGTGTTGGTGCGACGTTGCGGGGCTCGCTGCTCCGCCCTTTGAGGCTCGAGGAGTGGACAGTGTGAGCTGGATTACTGGTTGAGGCTCGATTTGATATATTTGTTATCCACCTTTGTGTCCTCACATAAGGAAACAAAATATTTTTGATGTGTGGGAAGTGTGGAAATGAATTGAGTTTAAACCTTGATGTGTTTGTCTCTGGCTCAGGAGGAGATGGGTCGTGCCCAGGTGTTGATCCTGCATGGCCACCAGTTGGCGGCCAACCACCATTACGCCCTGGCACTCATTGTCCAGCGCTGCAACGAGCTGCGGCATCGCTGTGACCTTATCACTGCTGCCGTACGCATCAAGAGGGCCTCGCTCACCAGAGCACAAGACCTGCTGCTCCGCCTTGAAGGGGTAAAAAGGCTGACATGACACACACACTCAAAGACTTACACAAATAAACATAGCAGTATGTACTAATTATATATGTTTGATTAACTTTTTCTGGTCTTTGCGTTCTCTACTCCCTCTTTTTTCCATTCAAGTTTAATCATCATTAACCACTATTTGTGTCAGCTATATGTTTGTTTTGATATATAACATTTAAAAAAAATAAAAGGGCAAACATTTAAAAAGGACAATTTCCACATGTGAGTCTCCTTTTTGTTCTTTATTTATCACATAAATAACATATATAATGTGTTTGCAAAATGTGTATCTTGTGTTGTGTCCTACGTTACTAATGATCTGTAGTTGAATCATTAACCACTATTTGTGTAAGCTATATGTTTGTTTTGATATATAACCTTGACAAAAGTAGAAGGGCAAACATTAAAAAAGGACAATTTCCACATGTGAGTCTCCTTTTTGTTCTTTGTTGCTATCACATAAATAACATGTATAATGTGTTTGCAAAATGTGTATCTTGTGTTGTGTCCTATGTTTGTGTGTTTGTCTGCAGGCCCTTCGGTGGTGTGACGAGGGTGCCTATCTTCTGGCGAGTCAGATGGTGGACAGGTTCCAAACCCGGGAGGGGGCTCAGGAGGCGCTGCAGTACCTCACCTATCACCAGGAGAGGGCGCCGTCTGCACTGAAGAACAGCCAGGACATCGTCAGCCTGGAGCTGGAAGCCATACTCACCCCACAGCTGCAGGTAACCCTCTGCCATACTGATCACAAACACACAACATTATCCACAACTCCCCTCAAACTGTACCTCTTTCTTTCTAGTCCCAAATTTCCATGGTGGCAGAGAAACTGAACTCGATGCAGTCCATGATCAGAAACAGAGAGCAGTGTCTTAAGAAGCTGGCCGATGTACAAATCAGACCCATTCAGCTGGTGGCCCCGAGACCCGAACATACCTCGCAGCGCTGCAAGTCACCCCTCTTCTCCCCAAAACATGGTATAATCCCCTCCAAAGGTCCTTTATGTCTTCCCATAGCTGTTGTTTCTGTGGTGTGGATTTGTTTTCAAGGTTCAGATTCTGTCCACTCTGTCAATACAGCAACACTGCTATTGTTTAAACCTTTCAGTCCGTGTGTTTGTCATCATGACCCACATTTACTCTCAGAACTGCTACACTATGGGAAACTACCACAGAGGATGTATTATGTCATTTGCAAGGTGTCATATTTCTGTCTACCCATTTGCCTGTGGACAGATGTTGTAACCACGATACAGTGCAACAGTACATGATGCTGACTCTCACTACAAGTTGTATTGGTTTGTTTCCACAGGTGTAGACTTTAACGTCCTGAACTCCAAGTTCTCCTTTGATCTGCTACCTGGCAAACGAGCGGCGAGAAAGAACAATAACCAACGCAAGGTGTGTGTTTTTAAACCTAATGTAAGATGGATTGGCGTGAAATTTGTGCAGACATTCCTCCTTGAGATTAATTGTTATAATTTCCCTTTTCTATGTAGTGCCATCATAGGGTCAATATTTCAATTTGTCCAATGACATGGTACTCTGGTTAATGATGAAATACCTGCAAAACTAATGAATCTTCCTCCTGGGATTAGTGACAGGGCTCTTAGAAATGTGTCGAAGACTCCAACTGAGTGTCTTGTCTGTGTTTTCAGATCGAGGTAATGCATGATTTTCAAGGCAACCGCAGCTGTTTGTATGGCTCCACAACAGAAACAGATTCAGAGGCAGAAGACAATCCAGAGCAGGTCACACGGTACGCATTCTGACTCATAGTCGAGACTCTAACGTGGCACTCTGTATACTATATGGGCTGCACAATGCATTAGCTGAAGGGGGCATCATTTCAAGGCACGCATCATGGGATACTGTTTCAAAATTAGAGAATACATTTTTTTAAATCAGTGCGCTCCCATAGCAAAATCAGAGCGCTAAATACATATTGAAGCAAAACAACAGCTGTAAAAACAGTTGTTTAGTATTGTGTTAGAAAAACTGTAAAAAAGAAAAAACCTGTCTGAGGCGTAGGAGAATCAGTCAAAAAAATCTGTCTGCAGCGCCAGACTCCAAAGGTTATGCGGGCAGCGTCCCAACTGGCACCGCTTCTGTGGTCTATACCAGGGGTTCCCAAACGTTGCCATGCCAAGGACCCCCATATAGCATTATCGCTGTCGTCTGACCCCCCCTATTGAAATTATTTTTTTAAATGATGATTACATTATGATGGAGAATATGACAAATTAATCATGCAGCTTAATACATTTTCTTAATATATATTTGTATTAATAATTCATAATCAGTTATTCTTCTAAACATTTTTTGTATTTATCTTTTGTTTGTCATTCACTACATTCATTGTCTCTTCTGTTATAAACATTCTTAACACAATATTAAACAGTAATATGAACAGTAAACATATTTTTAAAGCATTTTTAAAGTTATTTCTGTCTTTATAATATTATATAATTTTGAACAGTAATATGAACAATTAACATATATTTTTAGCATTTTTGAAAGCTACTTCTCCTTAATAGTATTATATGTAATATTCAACAGTAATATTAACAATAAACATATTTATATTAATATATATAAACATCAATATTTGCTACATCCGTGCTCTCATCCAGCTGCAGAACGAAATATTCACTAGCTCTCATTTGAGCTGAGCAGATACTCAGTTTCACTCTCAGTAGCGGCAGCTCGATCCTGATTGGCTTGAAGGGCGGTCGTGTGATTTAAAAAACATATATATATATATTTATACGAATAAGTAAAAAATATTAAAAGATTGGCATCAAAGGACACATAGATTGATAGATATGCAGTTATTAATAAAATTAATAAAAAAAAAATTTTAATTAAAAAAAAAAATTCCCCTTTCCCTCAAATTTTGCGTGACCCCCCTGGCGCCCCCTGGCGGCCCCCACTTTGAAAAACACTGGTCTATACTGTATTCATCTGCAGACAGATGCACGTAAAAGCCTTTTCGTGCCAACTCCATAGCATTAAGTATTTTCTTTAGCTTTGCGTTTATGTTTTTTTCTAATTCCTCTCTTTTTAACTCTTTCCAGCCATGTAATGAAGGAGCTGATCGCTACAGAGAGGATCTATGTGGACGAGCTGCTCTCTGTCCTTCTGGTGAGTTTATTTCAGATTACTCTTATGGCATTTTGAATTTCCCCTTTTCCATTTCAAGTTTTCCCTCTCCTCTCCTCTCCTCTCCTCCCCTCTCCTCCCCTC
>NW_011369951.1:12762909-12775531 GCF_000735185.1 Notothenia coriiceps | reverse complement strand
TCTGTTCCCTGTCTGTCTGTCCCCTCTCCTCTCCTCAGGGCTACAGAGCAGAAATGGAGGACCCATCCATGTCTAATCTTCTTCCTTCAGCTCTGCGCAGCCAGAAGGACGTTCTGTTTGGCAACATGCCAGAGATTTACCAGTTCCACAGCAGGCATGACACAGACACACACAAACTCACAAACACACACATGTACACAAACTCACACACAAGCTGTCACAGACTTGTCCTTTCAGTGTTTTCATGAGAATCCAATTTCCTTCCCTTTTCCTCTCCGTTTAGGATCTTCCTCCAGGATCTGCAGAGTTGCCTGGAGACACCAGAGAGGGTGGGGGCTTGCTTCCTGCAACGAGTGAGGACAAATTAGGATCAACAGAGGAACTTCATGTGAAGTGATACGCCATACCACTTTTAATCGTAAATTATGTGTGTGTGAGCAGAAAAAGAAGTTCCAGGTGTACCAGCGTTACTGCCAAAACAAGCCACGCTCCGAGTTGCTATGGAGACAGTGCTCTGATTCAACCTTCTTCAAGGTACTTACACACCATATATATTATTTATAATCAATTATCTGATCATTCTCTCATATTGACTGTATGCAAGTCAACCTGTTACGATTTTTAGAATACAATGATGTTTTCCAATTACGCCGTGTACAAATCTCTATCTCCCTCCCCCATCCCTCTTCTTCTCTCCCTCTTTCTCTGCAGGAGTGCCAGAAGAAGCTAGACCACAAGCTGGGTCTGGACTCTTACCTCCTGAAACCAGTCCAGCGCCTCGCCAAGTACCAGCTGCTCCTCAAGGTTCTGTTCATCTGAGTCAGTCAGTGATGGAAAGACACACCATGCATGTTTCAGAGATTTGGTTTTCCCAAACAATGAAGGTTTTTCTGCCTTGTTGTAAAATAGTATCTCTTAAAACACAGCTAAGATGTTTTGCACTGCCCTACATCTTTGCTGCTAGGGTTAATTTGCTTGTTATAAATATGGTTTATTTCTTTATTCAGGGATTTACAAAGATGTTTCATTTGGCATGTGGTCCAAATGATTTCATCCACATGATACGTTGACTATCATGCTTGCTAAAAGCTAACATGTTTACAACCTTTGTTTGACCTTTGACCTGATAATGGCACTAGAGGAAAAGTAAAGGAATCAATCAAAGTTATCATATTGAATGTTAAGGAGGACATGAATGAGTGAACTGAATGTCATGGCAGTCCATCCAATGGTCATGGAGATTTTTCACTCTGGATCAAATAGGTGGACTGACCATCCATACATTCATGTAATCATGTCGTCAGGTCTGTCTGCACTGTTATAGGTTTTTGCAAGAAAAATGCAAAACTGCATTTAGATTGAGATTGAGAGGCAATCTGTCAAGACAGTTATAACAACAACTCCTAAAGACAGATAAAAACACTTGTGAGGATACAAGTAGAGGTGTTAAACAGGCACAGAGGAAATGTCATCATAGACAGATTAGATCAAGTATATACACTGACTTGTCATCCTGTGTCTCTGTGGTGTTTCAGGAGCTGCTGAAGCACTGCACGGAGGATCTGTACCGCTGTGAGCTGCAGGGGGCTCTGGACTCCATGCTGGAGCTGCTGAAGTCTGTCAACGACTCCATGCATCACATCGCCATCACTGGATATCAGGTACCAACCACTCAAATCAATAGATCAGATGGAGTGGATGTTTATGTCAGCGGATGCAAGATTTATGACAGACCATTATGCTTCAATATAAAACGGTTCAATCCTCATTTAATATCTATAACCACATTTCTCATTGACTTCTGTTTTCTACTACCTCAGGCATAAATTACACTCAAAACGTTCTTGAAAAAATCGAATTAAATGGCTTTAATTGGTATTATCTAAGCTCAATTGTTGCTTTATATGATTGATATGAGTTTGTACAAGAGTTTTGCATACCTGCACCTAAAAAAGTATGGCATGAATTGCATTGAATCATGTTGATTAATATCCTATAGTCCCAGTGTTTCCCATACATTGATTCATTTGTGGTGGGCCGCCACAATTACATATCGTCCGCCACAAATAGATCTAAAAAAAAAAAGATGTTACATTTAATTTTTTCTATTGTGTTCTTCAACGTTTTACATTCTTTGGTGGTCTAATGGATAGTGAGGTGGGCTGATGATCGGAAGTTTGCGAGTTCAAATCCCGCCTGGAGCGCCACCACTAGTGTGCCCTTGAGTAAGGCACTTAGCCCTCAGTTACTCCAGGGAGAATGTCCCTGTAATTGGTCATTGTAAGTCGCTTTGGAATAAGGCGTCTGCTAAATGCCTAAATTGTAAATTATATTTTTGGCAGAATAAACCCCACAGATCCTCAACTCCAGTGTGTCTCATTCAGGGCCGCCCCTCCCTACTCGCAGATCACGCAGACTGCGTGGGGCCTCACCTCGTGTAGGGGGCCTCACCTCCTGTAGGGGGCCACACCTACAGGAGGTGACGAAGCCGGTTCTACACGCGTAGAAAAAAAATAGAATCAAATTCTGTGGGAAACACTGAGTCCATATCCATTAAAGGTGAACTATTATGCAAAATCCACTTGTTCATGTCTTTTATACATAAACATGTGTCCCCTCTGTGTAAAGAGATTCTGAGTTTCAGGAAAAAAGATTTGCTCACTTATGTTTTGTATATATCTGAGACCTATAATAAAATAATGTAAAACAGTATAATAGGGGACCTTTCATTTTACTGCAATTGTCCCCTGTCTGTCTGTCTGTCCCCTGTCCGTCTGTTCCCTGTCTGTCTGTTCCCTGTCTGCCCTGTCTGTCTGTTCCCTGTCTGTCTGTTCCCTGTCTGTCTGTCCCCTGTCTGTGTGTCCCCTGTCTGTCTGTCCCCTGTCTGTCTGTCTCCTGTCTGTCTGTCGTCTGTCTGTCCCCTGTCTGTCTGTCCCCTGTCTGTCTGTCCCTTGTCTGTGTGTCTCAGGCCGATCTCAGCCAGCTGGGCCGGATGGTGCTGCAGGGGGGCTTCAGCGTGTGGATCAGCCATAAGAGGGCGGCGGTGCGCATGAAGGAGCTGGCCCGGTTCAAACCCATGCAGAGACACCTCTTCCTGTACGAGCTCGCCCTGCTCTTCTGCAAGCGCCGAGACGAGGAAAATCACGACAGGACGCCTTACTACAGCTTCAAGTCCTGCCTCAGAGTGAGAAGATATCATATGTGACTTTTTTAGATACATGTGGCGACATCTAATGCATTCCAATTCAGCCTTCCTGGAATAAATACAAAATGTACGATATACATTTTTTCTGCTGTATTGTATTTTGTATTGCTGTTGGGCGTGGTTGCAATGTAAATACTTTTCTCTCTTTCTTCAGATGAGTGCAGTGGGAATCACAGAAAATGTGAAAGGAGATGTGAAGAAATTTGAAATCTGGTACAGCGGCAGAGAAGTGGTGTACATTGTTCAGGTATTTCAATCTCTTACTATCTGATCTCTAACCTATGTGCAGTGTTTTAGTGTCTGTACCTTTAGCCCGTTCAAGCAAACTTCAAGCATGTTGTGGTCCTTGCTGTGTGTGTGTGTGTGTGTGTGTGTGTGTGTGTGTGTGTGTGTGTGTGTGTGTGTGTGTGTGTGTGTGTGTGTGTGTGTGTGTGTGTGTGTGTGTGTGTGTCTAGGCTCCCACACTGGAGATCAAAGTTGCCTGGCTGACGGAGATTCGAAAAATCCTCACCAACCAGCAGAAAAATCGCCAAGGTTTCTATGACTGTTATATTTTATTTGCTGACTCTATGTCTTTCATAAAAAAGCCTGATTTTATTATTATTTAACTTGGATTAATCTCATATTAGTTCATGTTTACAAGTAAAATAGAACAGTACATCTATTTTCAACATCTCACAAGTTTCCCATAGAAATATCTGATATTTATGTTCTTATTAAGGTCTTGCAATATAATTTGTTTTTTGGATTATTCAATGTGTCCTTTGTCCCCTTTTCTCAGATGAGGCTCTTACACTTTCAGACAACCCTCTCTCTGACAGGTGATTCTCTTGCATAACCTCCCTATCTTCCTCTGCGTCTGTTTATAACCTTGTGATGCGGTCCAATTACATTCAGATACCAATTTAAACGTAATACACTAAGAAAAGGTTTCTCTCAGCTAGTGTTTATGATGATTCAATAACCCCTTTAATTTCACCCGCAAGCCACCCTAACTTTGTTTTTACAACAAAACATCATGGTTATATACAGTATGCAGGTTGTTGAGTTAATTAACACGTTTGTATGTGAGCAGTGTGTGTATTTGTGGTTGGGTTAGCATTTTTGTCATTACCCTGGAGAACTGGTAATCATGACTATGATGCCAAGTCCTGCAGATGGCTCTAACCCTGTCTGTAGCGCTCTCCATGCTGATGAATTCCAGCTCCATGGAGAGCGCCATACACAGAACCAAGAGCTTACCACAACCCTGCATGAGGGCAGTAAATACCTCATTGGGCATCTTAAACAGTCCTTAAATGTTCCAGCAGGTACTCAAATATCATAGGGTTACCTTTTAGATGTTAAGGGTATCTATAGAGACATTGGCCAAAGTTTAGGTCAATGAAAATGTTTGGAACACCATTAGAGGTTCTCGTAGATTCTGCAGTTGTTATTCAAATGTTTGTTAGCCATTAAAAGCACTGGTTCTCTAGGATACTGTCAACACTTTAACTTAACAGGGGGTGAGGGGAGGTACCAATATTGGGTTGACTGATAGCATGAGAGCATGTTATCCTTTCAATGAATGGTTGAGTCCCAAGCTTCACAATGAACAACTAGTTTGCTCATTAAGGAAGATTATTAACTTTTGCACAAAGTTTATTGTGGGTCAAATCTTTTAAGACCATGGTATAATTTTAAACTCAAAGGATAAAGTTGGTAATATTCTATAATTATTCTCTTTGACCAAAGTCTATTCAACAAATTCCATGAAACAACCAAAATCAACAATCAATTGATTCTAACAAGTATTGTTTAGATATTCAAATGCCTACTGTATGTATCCATTTTCTCTGAGCCAAAGATCTCCAATATCGTCCAAAAACAATTAAAAACACATCACTAGTTGACTTCATCACTACGAATAATACTATATTTATTATTTAGTACATTTCACATACACGGTCCTGCTGCTGTAAATACTAGCAGAGCATATGTGTATTTTTCTGCAGCTGAAAATAGTCCCAAACAAATGAACTGTTTCTGATGTTAAGGTAACCTTCAACCACAACTACAGCATTCGTTTTTAGAGGAAATTTGATGTAAGTCTCTTACTAATTTTCTTCATTCGGACATTAACACATTGTTGGTTTGGGTCTTTAAATGGGGCTTGTTGACTATATAAAATATTAGCTAGCGTTATCCTTGAAGTAGATGTATTCACAAGGATTCACAGTTTAAATGTCAAAGTATGTGAGCATGGGATGATCATATTCTGATATGCTTTGTGGTGTTTGTGATTCTTACTATGAGATGGAGGATCACATAATGAGAATGGTTGAATGATTTGTGAAGGTGTAGGTAATGTAGCATCTGCAAGTAATTGAAGTGTTTCTACTTTATTTACCAGATGGGAAGCTTTAACATACTTATACAAAATAACTTTTAAATATCTTAATATTTCTTTCATATGTTGGAATATATTGGAAAAAACTCCACCCATCTAAGACTTAAAGCCACACTGTGGGTTATTTGCAGATGCTGGTAAATCAAGGCCTTGTGTGTGTTCAAATTATTGTGTACTTTAATATTTCCATATATTGCAGTGATATAATTGACATTTGGATTATAAACTCAAACATCTTTTGAAATCAGACGCTGAAATATATGTGACTGTGGATTTACAGGAATGCTGTTTTAATTTACAGAATGCGGATGAGCTCGTTTTGTGACACCGTGAATGTTGTTGTTGTTGTTTGTTTTGTTTGTTGTGGTCGTGTCTTGTTCCCATGGTGATGGGGTTTAGTGCATCAGTGATGTGTGTGTCGTGGGGCGGAGCATCGGTTGGAGGCTGCTCAGCGTGTCTCCCTGTTCCTAACAGCTCCTCGACAACAAGCCACTCCCACAGGACTCGAGGGGAGGAGTCTATGTACACAAGCCCCGCCCACTCCGAGCCAGTGGTCAATTCACCTCGACGCAGTGAGTCGCTGAGACTAAGCAGAACACAAACTAATCACTTCTTATCATATTTGTCTTTACAGTCATTAATTCACACAATTTCTTTGGAAAAATGCAAGAAAACATTTGTGGTAAAGACAGATCTTAGCTAATGTATCTTAACTTTTAACTTGACCTTGTTCTGGAAGTTGTTCAAATGTTCTGACAGAAAACACACTTAGGAGTTAAATATATGATACATAAAATAATTTAAAAAACTTAAACACAGAATCATGTCAAATTAATCCTTTGATGGCAAGTAATACAAAAAAAATATTATATTGGATTTTTACAGGCAATCGAGTATCTATATTTAGCACTGCAACTGTCCAATGACACCACTATGAAAATGATCTCACTTCGATTGAATGGCTGCACACGTGACTTCAAGCAAGCCTAATGGTTTATAAATATTTGAGTAGTTTTCATAATCCCCTGTGTTTCTGTATCATTTCCACAGTGGATCATGGAGTATTAGTGATTAAAAAGTGTAATATTACCTTTTGTAGTAGTCTCAGTTTTCTCTCCGCCTGCAGCCTGGCCTGTTCCTGCTCACACCGTGGCGATCTGTGAGGGCCTGGAGGACTGGGGGGCCGCTACAGACCTCTCCAACCTGTCGGACTCAGATGAGGAGGATCAGCCTTCCCCTCTGGTGAGAGTTTACTTCTCATGGCACAAGGGGTACTGTAGAGGTTATGTTTAGGGGCCTTTATGAAGCCTTGAAGCTGTATCAGCACCGAGACGAAAATAGGTGCCATTAAAGAGACGACAATAGGTGTCATTGGAGGCAAACGGAAGTATACCATGTGAGTGCTCTCTTAACTGGATGATGGGAGTCCTCTAGCATAGGCTACCTTATACAGATGATAAGCTTGGTGGGCAATCACATAGACCAAAACTCAACAGAAATAATTCTGGGATGACGGCATTAAAGCTTGTACCTCAAAAAATTCCAAACAAGTACAATGGAAAGCAACACAAAGCCAGAGTTCCTACTTGCAAAACAATCCATCTTTGCCGACATGAAGCAAGTTTTTTTATGATTTCACACAACAACTGCAGCACCTATGGAAGCACATATTGTAAATTATATAAATTCTATTATTCAAGGGGAGGGTACGATGTGTTTTTTTGTTAGGCTGGTGAATGGAATATTTGGAAAAGTTTACATGTTAAAGTGTCGTAGTTTTTCCCTTTCCGTTTCTTATATAAATGTAAGAAGGCTTCACAGTTTTATGTTTAGCAGTTAAGATTGCACCTGAAATGCTTGGAGGTCTGTCAGTTGGAAATTACAACCTAAAATTACTACTTTGTCTGGAACCGAGCATAAATCTAATATTTGACAAAAAGTGCCTGTTGATTGGCCATCTGCCTTCTGTCTGTGTATCCACAGTCAATATATCTGTCTTTCCATCAAACTATTAAAGAAGATTTAGGGCTGTTGTGCAAGTAGAAATGTATTGAAATGCAACGTTCTCCAGCCTTTTTAATTTTCCTTTTCTTGCCCCAGGTGGCGGGCAGGTACCGGGTCCTGGTAGAGAGCAGCATGGCCAGCACTGATGACATCATCTTCAACTGCGGTGACGTAATCCAGCTGATGCATGAGGAAATGTCGGGAATGTGGTAAATAAGCTGTTTGTTTCAATAATGTTGATTCAGCCTGGAGTTGAAAGTGCTGAACTTATGTTAACATGTCATGTGTCTCTGTTAATGTGTGTGTAATCATAGGATGGTGAGGAACATAAGTCGTAAGGAAGAAGGGCGTGTTTTACCTGAGGACCTGCACAGGATTCTGGGAGAAACCTGCTGAGTGCCAATCAGAATAGAGGATATAGGAAACGCACACACAGAATAACAACTTCCTGACCAGAAGGGGGCGTCCGACTCTGCGGAGATCATCAGATCGAAGCACATCATCTGCATTTCACTCTTCAAACTACTGTGACCCTTTCACTACAGAAGGGTGTAAACTACAGAAGTGACCTCAGAAGACTGTAACAATGCAAAGCACATACGTGGGACATATATGTATTTATTTTTCTGTTCAAGCTGTAGATCATTTGGATTAAAACTTAGAAATATTCATACAGTATGTACAGAATGGACTTATGTTGGAGACTTCAGGTTTTATCATTACTATTTTCTTATAAAAAATGACAGAAATTGTAATGTTCACGTGCCAAATAGCCCAGCTAGTGATTGTGGCTTCTTTTTGTACAACACTGTCAGTTATGGAAAGTAGCTTTACCTGGTGGTGTCAGTTTTCAAAGAAATCTAACTCTGTCTTTCTTTCAAACAGTAGCTGGCTACATCACTAGTGTAAGCAGATCATGGTTACTCAACCTCTTAGCGCAGCCATTTAGTATCTGGTTGTTGTTGCGTTCACACATCTGAGGCCTGTACGACGAAGCCGGTTCAACCTAACCTAGATTGAGTTACCCGGTTTACCTAATCCAAAAAAAACGCGCTCTCGCTAAACGGTCCTACGACGCTGGTTATCAACTCGTTAACTAAAGCCAGCTTTGCCCTATCTAGTTAGGTGCGCATGAAAGGGGTGGTATTTGGAGCATTCGACCAATCACAAACATGGAGAAGCGTACTGACAGCGCAGCGTCATACTTCCTGAATGAAAAGTCAACTATAATATTAGACATATGAAGAAGTTAAACTTTAAACATCCATGACTTAAACACTTTATCCAGGATAAAAGCCACATAGCTGCACCTGCAAGGTGAATAAATCTGGTAAAAGAAAAAGTGTTTGAATGCGTAAATTAACAGGTTTATGATATCACTGCCCCGTATAAGACACGAGTGGATCTGACTTTAATTACATTTGACTCGAGTATCAGGCCTCAGAAAACAAAAAACAAAGCAAGAAAACAATATTAAACAATACTCAGTCAAAGTCTCATCATTCATAGCAGCCGTCATGGGTTTGTTTTGCCACTAAGTGGCGTTGGTTAAGGATGTAAATGTGAAAAAGTCATTGAATACTCTTTATAGATATCCATCAACATGTCATAGCAGTAAAAGTGCAGATTTAATTAATAACATTGGTAATGGTTGCATTGTATGCCTTGGTCTGGTGCATGGGGCCTCATTAATTGTTTTTAATTCCACTTGTCCTTCTCCTGCTATGAAAATACAAGTGAAAATGTCTCCTGAAAAAAGGTCTACTGAAGCCATAACAAAGTATCTTCTGCAGCACTCTGTCAGCCCTCAACAGGAATAATCTGAGTCTGAGGAAAGCACTGCAGTACTTATGTAGGATTGATTTCTGTGATATGATATTTCTGCATTTCTTTGGTGAGATGTGCATGGTCCTTCTCTTCTGTGCAGCTGTCGTGCTCCACTGGGAAGACACAGTTGATGTTCCTGTTTGTTTGCTGCTCTGCATGAACAAATCACTGCAAATGCCTACTGCTTCATTTCTGCCTACGCTGCTATTTCACAACAACAGGGGAAATGTGCTCTGTGTTCGGTTGTAACTAGTTATAATTGCCAGCTGAAGTTTTACGGTTACATTGTCTTGTGATACATGACTGATGTTTCATCTGGGAAGCTGATTTAATAAGACCTTTAAAACTGCCCAGCCAGATTTACTCTGCAATGCAAAGTGGTAATGAAAACACTGCCACTTTACCACCATATGTGCTGAGGTTAAATGATGGATAAATGTATTTAGTAACGTAAGCGTATCTCCTAGTTGTGAATATGTAAATAGTACAAATCTAAATTTTACATGTTAAACACAGTGTTGGACATTAGGTGTCTTAATGGTGAAACTTTTATTAGACAGTTCTCATCTATCAAGTGACAAAAGCTACATCAGATTAATGCAGTATTTCCTGCATCTCTGGACTAAGAAAATCCCTCAAATAAGATTATTTTTCACAGGAGTTAACACCCATAAGTCACTTGATAGTAAGTGCCCAACTGTCTTTTAAGGTAAGACTGATGAAACTCATAGGCTATATGGGTAACATTTCACCGTGTTTAAATGAATTGAAATCCACCTAACAGAGGCTATACTGTAACATCAGACAACATGCTTAATGGTCAGGCTGTAAAATGTCTTTGCACAGTACATGAACTGCTGTTTGCTGCTTTTGCTCATTTTGCACTTTTGGGATATTTTTGAATCATTGTGAAAGCTTGTATTATAATGCATATGATTATTTTCCTAAATATAAGCACAGGATCATTTGATTTGATTCAGCCTGACTGGTGTGATTCCTTCACTGCATAGTTTAGGCAGATTCATAAAGTGAATGCAGGCTTGTTTATCCCTCGAGTGTAATTTCTTCCCAGTTGGCAAGTAAAGGTTTGGCTTTGGTATCTCAGGTCTGTATGCAGCTTTATGGAGCTTTAAAATATATTTTTAATTTAATACATAGCTCTTCCTATTTCTGAGCAGAGGTATAATCAGCTTCTGCTCAATTTGGCCTAGCATCTCAACTGCATTTAATATTACCTCCTGCACACAACTGCAATTCAAACGTTGGATGAAGAGCTATTTTTCTGTTTGGCAATATTTTAAGAGAAACATTCAAATGCTCAGATATTTGAATTACATTTATTGAAGAATCCACATTAACATGATTCAGTAGTTCACTTCCTCTGCATGTTTTCATGACAGCTGTGTTACTCGGTCAGTTCTTAACTCGGAGGCCTGTTTTCTGACTGATCCACGCGTAGTACCTTGAGACTCGAGTGTAGACTCCGTACTTCCCGTCCGCGGCGCAATTCTCCCCCCAGCTGACGATGCCTGTCAGGAACCAAGTGTCTTCATATTTGGTGAAATGGGGCCCCCCACTGTCCCCCTGGCACGAGTCCTTCATCTCTGTCGGGTACCCGGCACAGAACATGTAGCGCGTGACGACCGTGGCGTGGTCCCGGCTGCTCCGTTTGCAAAGGGTCCGGTCCACGTGAGGGACCTCCAGCTTCTGGAGCTTGGTGGCCTCGGGGCCCTGAAACCTCAACCTGCCCCAGCCGCTCACCGTGGAGCTGCTCGAGTCCCTCAAGAGGTTTTCTATAAAGTCTTTGGGGCCGAAGCAGATGGGACGGCGCTCTTTGGATAGTTCCACTGGACTGGCGAGCTTCAGCAGAGCAATATCGTGGTTAAACTTGGACTTCTTGTCATTGTACAAGGGGTGGATGTGCTGCTCTGCAACCAAATGGTCTCGCTCCGGACCCTCGTCCTTGTTCACATCATGTTCACCTAGAATAATTAAATAATTTATATGCAACTACATGACTTTCTGCACAAGGCAATGTGTGAGAAGGGACAAATGTCTTCTGATCTTAAAGGTTAAAGCTTTACTGAATGCAAGCTCTGCATTTCCACACAAAAATAAAAAGCATTGATAAATTCACGGTTGGATTATTTTTTTTAAGCAACTACAGGGTTATTTTTTCATTCATAAACTTTAATCAACACTTGGCACAGAGAAAAGTAAAAATTTTTAAAAATAGTCAGCATTAATTTGAAGGTCTAAGATGTGTCAAACTCAAGGCCCGGGGGCCAAATCAGGCCCTTGGTGGATTTAATTTCGGCCCGCAGGATAACTTTTAATTACTATTAGATCTGGCTCGCCGGTATATTGCACGCACACCTTCACTCAATCCTGAGGGTTCTCGCTCAGAGCCTGACCCCAAACATTGATGAACTTGCACCCAAGATGAGATGCCAAGTATCTGGCTTGAACTAGCATCACAGCAGCAAACTGAGTTTAAATGGATGTTTCCTTTTGCACTTTTTTTCTTGCAACAACAGGGCATGTTTGCTATTTTCTTTGAGGGAAATAGCTTTTTTGAAACTGTTGTTGGCCTGTGGAAAAATGTAATCATAAGAAATGACTGGAAAAGCTGCAGATAGAGCCATAAGAAATTGATGCAACTGATTATTTAAAGGTCCCATGTCATGCTTTTCCGATTATTACCCGTCCCCTTGTGTGTTATGAAGGTTTTTATGCATGTAAACTGTGTACAGAGTCAAAACCCTCAAAGTACACCCTGTAATGTAGCGAGTAAAACTCTAACACAGAAAAGACCTCCCCAAAACGCCTCGTTGGAGATTTCTCATTTTCCATTGTTTACTTCCTGGGTATCGCTATGTAGGGATACCAGTAGCCACGGCCAGAGCTATGGCCGCACCTTCTGCCAGCCTTTCACGAAACAAAAAGCTTCCCAAAACCTTTCAGCGATTCATGCCGGATATGTACAGCGTAGGGCACTGAAGAACGATGCTGTTCCTACTTTGTTTGGACCAGCGGAAGATTCGGGTACACAACCGGTGAGTATTCATTGCTGTTTAGTGTATTTATGATATTTAAAACAAACAAGGTATCTAACCACAACTGTTTAAATGGGTAAACGTTTTTCAGGCTGCTAAGTTGGGATCGCGGAGAAATGCTCTCCGCAGACCCATGCTCTC
>NW_011369951.1:12757990-12762869 GCF_000735185.1 Notothenia coriiceps | reverse complement strand
ACACAGAAAATACCTCCCCAAAATGCCTCGTTGGAGATTTCTCATTTCCTTCCTGGGTACCGCTACGTAGGGATACCCAGTAGCCACGCCCAGAGCTATGGCCGCACCCTCTGCCAGCCTTTCGCGAAACAAAGCTTCCCAAAACCTTTCAGCGATTCATGCCGGATATGTACAGCGTAGGGCACTGAAGAACGATGCTGTTCCTACTTTGTTTGGACCAGCGGGAGATTCGGGTACACAACCTGTAAGTATTAATTGTTGTTTCTGTATTTACGATGTTTAAAACAAACAAGGTATCTACCACGACTGTTTAAATGCGTAAACGTTTTTCGGGCTACTACGTTGGGATCGCGGAGAAATGCTTTCCGCAGACCCATTCTCACAGCGTTATAAACCTTTTTCTTACTCAATATCAAGCCACACTTGTTGTTTTTACTTCGGCTGTGAGTAGTTGTGTGTGCTCAGGATGAGTTTCGCTTGTTCTAGCTGTATTGCCGACACGGAAGCCTGTCCTCGCAGCAACGAGCCTCTCACGTCGCGACCAATCAGAGCACACTGGGCTCACAGGTTTAGGACAGAGAGTGAATACCGGTGAATGAATACACATGCTTTACAGAGATGCTGTATGAGAAACCAATGTGAGTTTGGAAAATTGCACAATTTAAATCTATTTTAGTATACCTCAACAATGGAATTATGATCAGTAGAAAGGGCCATGACATGGGATCTTTAATGTTTAATGTTGTTTTTATAGGCAATAATTTAAGTTTAGTTAGTTCCAGGTTTAATATGTGCAATAAGTTCATTTCAATACGTTTTGCAATAAATATTGAACCAGTCCGGCCCTCGACTAGTACCGATTTTTTTATTTTGGCCCACTGTGTATTTGAGTTTGACACACCTGCTCTAGGGTTTAAACATGCAAATGACCTACTGACCTGGACCTTTAAAACTAAATTACAAATAAATATTAAACGTTACAATTGAGACTTAAGAGATGCAGATCAGATATGAAACAGATGAAAATAGTGATAACACTTGTTTTTCCTACCAACTCTGACAAAGAAACCCCTTTTAGAGATATCCCCCGGCAACAGACAATGGGCAGCGGTGATGACCCATAACTCAGTGAGAAGAGATCCTCCACAGAACGGCTGCGCTCTATGAAGGACGGTTGAGTGAAACATCAGGGACACCTGCAAACAAACAAACAAACAAACAAATAGGACAGGTACAACATTGCAGAGCCCGTTCTATACTCTGAGATGATCCCAATTTCCCTTCCACACCACTGTAGTCTATCTTTAATCTCTTAAATATCTCTGTATTGTTTCACAGTGACCTCTGTGCCTTCAAAAGGGAAAATCCGGATGTTTAAAAATCTCATGATCCTACATATATTTGGGGGACATTTGCGACAAAACTCTGAAACCCTTGCATACTCCTCTAAATGTCCCTTAATTCCACTTCACAGTTCATCAATCTTTTCCACCTCTGATCACTTCAACCTATATTTCCTTCCCCACAGTAAAGAAAATATAAAGATATTTGAAAAAAAATCTGCCCTGCCGAGTGAAAACCACCCTAGAAGAGAACATTGGGATATCCACCCAACTGCATCCTGTCATTGAACACCATCCATTTGCCTTCAACTCGTCCCCATGTCTTTATTCTTCACCCCACTAAAGTACCTGCCAAGGTATTTCTCCAGGAATGGCCTCATTGCCTCCCACAATCCTCGTGTCAATTTCTTTTTTCTCTATGATGGTGGGGAGTGTGGGGAAGAAAGCCCAGGATGGCAGCTTCTCTTTCTCTGAGGCCACTTCAGAGACATCACTCTGCTCGAAGCTTGAATCCGACCTCACTGATCTGATCTTTGCTGCAGAGGCCAGAGAGGTGTTGGACAGGTCTGAGTCATTTGTACGGAGGTTGTAGTCATCATAAAACTCTATTGGATCATCCTCATAGAGGTAATCCTGCAGGGTGTCGCTGGAATTGTCATTTCTCCTAGAGCTGTGTGTTGTGTTTGATGACCGCGGGGTTTGGAGGAACCTGGTGTCCACGCGGCCACAGCTGAATGGTTCTGAGGGGGAAACAAAGAGGGATTCATTTGAGTTGTGTCTCATAAACATGATTACATATTACAGTGTCAGATTGTTGGGCCCTTTAGTTATTGTTTCTTATAAAATGTTTACATAGTTTTCCACAATGCGCAGATTCAACCAAAGGCTATTCGAATCGATTCGCTATTGTTCACACAGAAAGACAGAAACAGTATGCACATATGTCATTTCAAGTGGTATATTAGAAGACAGTGAGGAAATGAATTTAGGCCTATCTCAGAAATCCAGAGGCTTCACATTTGATTGTGTTTGCCCTTTAGTGTGGCTATCTGTCTTATTGATTGAAGTGTAGGGAAACTGGTTAGGTTTTAATTAGTAATGGTACGTTCAAGCAGTAGGTTAGAAAGGGGTTGCGGTAAAGATCAGGTTCATTAGAGACAGTTGCATTTTTTTATGTTGAGTGGCTGAGATATCACTTATTTTCAAATGCTAGTTGTCTGTGTGGTAATCCACCCAGAGAGTTCACGCTGTCAACCCCGCCCATAAATAATATTCTTTATTTGACAACTATCAATTGTACGTCACGGTTTATGAGGCAGTTTGTGATCACATAATGGAGACCAAAGAGATGAGAGTTTAAAAGACAGCGTGTAAATCACTCTTAAGATCTGGTGGGTGACTATATGTGGGTCAGAGTGAGATGGGGGGGGGGGAATATTCAGAGAACCCAAGTAGCTAAACATACTGCACTTACATAGAATGTTGGGGTTCTATACTTGAGTAATACCACGTTCTGGTACTTTATACCTCTGCTTAATTATATTTTAGAGGCAAATATTGTACCTTTTACTTCTTCTACATGGATTTTGACTTTGCAGATTCATATAATTCAAACAAAAATATAACTACTGATTAACAATGATGTATTATTATAGAATAACATGTAGCAGTCTAGAACAGTCTAAATAGTTTATATTAGCTCAACTGTTACCAACTGCATTTTTTTAAATAATGCTTACACATACTGCATATGCATCAATATTTGTAATCCTATATTACAATACTAATATTCTCAAATGGGCCGTTTCCCATGAGTAATTTCACTTTTGAAGGTAGTCCTTTTGTACTTTATTTTTAGGAAATGTTTGTATACAAGACTTCCCCTAAAGTAGAACAATAAAATATAAAAGTGTTTGTACACTGAAGCTCTGTTTTCATGTATTTATAGTTTAAAATGGAGCATAGCATTCAGTTGAGAGACAGAAAAGTAATACACACACATTCAAAATGAACTTAATATATTACCAAAACTCCTGAACAAACACTTAGCTAACTCTCTTCTTATCATTTTATTGTACCTGTAGGTTCACAGCTCCTCTTGTCTGGCCCCAGTCTGTAACCGGCCGCACACTGACACACGGGTCGATCTTCCTTCATGGAACAGAAATGGGAGCATCCACCATTGTTGACCGAACACTGCTTGGTCACCTCTGAAAACAGGCGGAAAAGCAGAATACATCTCTTTTATACTTAATTTTCTTAGCCCCCACATAGTTGTTCCGGCCTGTCCCACTCACCAATCTCACAGTCCTTGCCGTCAAAATTTGGTTGGCACCAGCAGACATAGTTGTTGACCTCGTCTTCACACGAAGCTCCATTTTGGCAGGGGGGAGGCTGACACTGGTCCCCATCTACAGTACACACAAGTACAAAACACACACACACACACACACACACAGGTTCAGAGGTGACCCTTTAAATTCATAGCGACTGTGAAAACGCATCCTTCACTTGTCTTACCGATGTAGCTGGCCCAGAAAGTCATCTGAAACAGAGAGAAAGACAGTAATTAGAAACCTGTGAGTTCTGCTATTAAACACACTGTATTACACCTGTGTGTGTGTGTTACGTACAGTTTTTTCAATATCCTCAAACACCTCCCTGGCCTCCTCCATGGAGCAGGTTTCCTCTCTACACTCCCGCTCCAGGTTAGCTGTTTTAAACATTTCTTCTAAAGGGGTGTTGAACCTGCGGACGCGACGCAGCACCGTGTCCGCCTGCCTCTGAGACACAAACATGGCTCCTGGAGAGGCAACGTCAAGAGGAATTTATTAAATGATTGATTGATATTGATATTATTCCCTGGCATAATTCTTAATACGTTTTTACAGATTTGTGTGTAAGCTTCTCAAACCATAGATTTTACACACTTAGCCATATTTTGAAGAAACCATATTTCAGCACATCTTATCACTAAGTTTTCTGTCCTCTATGAGACACACTTTTACCACCACATTTCAAATACAGGGGATTTTGATCATCAAAACATATATATTTATATTTTTGAAGCGTCATTTTAAGACTTGGGGTAGGAAATCAAGCCATTTAAAAAGACCCACCTAACCTCCAGCTTCTTAGTTTAGTTTTATGTCTCTGACCTTCCTCCTCCTCCTCAATCCATACCTGCTCCTCTGTGTGTTACCTGTGTTTTCCTCAGTGATGACAGCGGCCAGTCCGTACTCCTTCAGCAGTATACCAGCGATGAAAGCCAGTAAACAAACTCCGGCCATCTTGCTGTTGTCAGTTGTCCTTCTGCCTTTTGACTGAAGAGCTGAAGCCTGAACTCAGCGCTGGAGAAACAGATCCACCACTCCAAAGTACAAAAACACACTGTTTACTCACCTGAGAGGCGGTAGGATGTGTGTGTGTGTGTGTGTGTGTGTGTGTGTGTGTGTGTGTGTGTGTGTGTGTGTGTGTGTGTGTGTGTGTGTAATTAACGTTCGTATACGACTATACTATTACGTAACGTAAGTTAC
>NW_011369951.1:12733698-12757857 GCF_000735185.1 Notothenia coriiceps | reverse complement strand
CGCTGGAGAAACAGATACACCACTCCAAAGTACAAAAACACACTGTTTACTCACCTGAGAGGCGGTAGGATGTGTGTGTGTGTGTGTGTGTGTGTGTGTGTGTGTGTGTGTGTGTGTGTGTGTGTGTGTGTGTGGGAGAGAGAGTAAGCACAGAGAAAAAAGTATGTGATTTGAATCACTTTGGAATGTGTTTATTCAGAGAGTGGTACAAAGTGACTTTAGTGAGAGAATTTAATTCAGAAATCAAGTTGAAATTCTGCAATAACAAATACTGACCGCTGATGGCAAAGAAGGGCAGTTTTGGAAATAGTTGTGTGCGTGTGTGTTTGTTGACATTAGCAGATGCTGGACGTGTTGTTTTTTTAATGTGTCTTGTCCGATAAGCAGCTTTTGCATCATGGCTTACGTGACGTTTCAAATGGGGTCCAGATTTTAAACTGTATCACCATTTGAGTGGACAAATGTTACTGTAAATCCAAGCAAATCAGCTCAATGCCATTTACAGCGTGAGAGACCGAAAACTCCTCGATTGGTGCTTCCATTTACACATCGAGGCAAAGAACAGCTAAAATCCACGCTTGACGATTGAAGGCTGTTTGATCAGACTGTGAGTTACACAGGGTGTGGCTGCAGACAAATCACAGTGACGGACAGCCCGGTCAGCTGGCCTTGAGCCAGCAGCCTCTTGGCAATGGAAGCCTTGTAGTGACTTATTGGCTAAGGCTGATTTAAATGAGAGGGTTGCATTTCTCTTTTTAGGTCAACTTTTGCACACCATTAAATTCACCCTCCCTTGCAAATTACACATTTTACAGCAGAAAATAATGTGAGGGAAGATAACAATTAATACAAACAGTTTTGAAATCACTCCCTGCTCTTTAGGGTCCTGGGATCAGATCTGTTTTCTGTGGCTCAGCAGTGGAGGAGGGGGCGGCTCAGCAGTGGAGGAGAGGGCCGCTCAGCGTCTCACATGAAAACACAGAGAGAGAGAGAAAGGCAGGGCAGAGGGGGTTAAACCAGGGAAAGCATGCTGGTCGGAAAGCTTGTCCCCAGGGTGTCAATTCCCATCCAGACTTTGCATTGTTATATGAGCGCTTTTCAAGTTTAAGTAGATCAGCATTTATATAATCTGGTTTTCTTTGTTGTGAAAAAAATAATTTGAAGTAACAACGGGCAGAGAAACAAAACATCATGGCTGACAATTGTTTGTTATTACATTGTATCTTCATTTGTCCTATTACCACACGCAACATCTACAATCTTTTTTATGTTTAGACATTACTTGACATTATTATTATTACATGTGACTTGTTAGACGCTTTTATCCAAAGCAACTTACATACTCAATATTGTGGGCAATCCCCACAGGAGCAATTTGGGGTGAAGTGTCTCAGGGACACAACGACATGCTGAATGCAGTGGGGTTTGAACCTGTGACCCCCTGATCCGAACACCAACGCTCAACCCACTGCACCACAGTCTCCCCATGTATGACATGCATGCTTTTCTTAAACAAGTACTCTATATTTTGATCGATTTTTAAAAGCACCATTTGTTAACCTCTCTATAGTCATTCAATGGTAGAGCTTGGGTGACATGAATGCAGAGATGGTGTAATGAAGACCCCGAGATCAGGTCAATAACCTTTTTCTTTTTTTCATGTAACCCTTTCATAAATCAATAAAACAAATCTGTCCACTCCTTCCCGGCATGATCAAACAACAGCGTACGACTTGTGAGGTCAACGGAGTGGCGAACAGCTGACCTGAGACCAGCTCACTGTGCGAAGCAATTAAGAAGCAAAATATGATTAATACACCTGAGGATATGGCACGAACATATTTCAGAGGCAGTTTAATTAAACACCCCTGCATAGCTTGAAACGTCGTCGTTCCTGATCTTGCTTGTGTGATTTAACTGCGTATATGTTACACAAAGGAGATATAAAGAACAAATACAAATAATTCTCAAAGTTGCGCATTATTTTGCGACTACGTCAAAGTAGAAAATGATTCCATGTGTGAAAGTATGTTCACTTCACATGCAAGTTGAGTTCCCTGTTTGTTTGAATGGATACTTGTGTTCTGCTGAGCAGTCGCACTTTTTGTTCTCATATCAGCTGGTCCCAGAACAGTAATCCTGCAGGAGAGGCTCAGGCAGAGAGCCAGCTGTGCTTTAGTTTGATGGTTCATTTAGTAGCAGTCAAAAAGCCACAACAACTGGATCCCATAGACCTGCTATGCGAGAGAGAGAAACACTTAAAGTTAAGATTTACAAACTGCATAAGCGGGTGGTGCAGTTATGAGGCATAAATCTAAAGTATGACACTTCTTGGTGCAACTCATTATATTAAAGATCTGCAGTGCATGGGGATGGAAAAGGAAAACACTGCAGCACACAGAGCGGTGACTATAAGAGGAAACTGTTTCAGAGGGAGGCGGTGTGTAGCCTCAATGCTGTGATTTTCTTTTTGTAGCCGAGAGGGTTTTTTATGGTATATTTAACAGTTACAAGAGATTAATACATGTTTACTTATTCTCTTTACTTGATCTAAGGAAGATGTGGTTTGTTACGTTTGTTTAATAACATTTTAATAGTATTTTGTGTTTTTTATGACAATCTTTGTGCGATTTGTACGAGTGGAGCTTTAGTTTCCTAATGGACCATATTGGGTACACCTAATTTTGTGATGAGTGAACTCAGTGTGTAGAAGCCATGAAAACTGTAGGGTGTTCACAGTTTGTCTTCATGAGCAAAATCAATGTATTTTCATAATGGAAAACATACAGGAATTCAACAGCAACTGTCAAACCGACAAGTAATTTAAGCTTTATGTATTAAGGTAGTCTTGTTTGAGATCAATTACAAATCTATACAAATTCAAATCAGTCGCCAACAAAGTAACAGTCAGAAAACACAGGATCTGTCAGTGGGACAATTATTGATTCTAACATCCAGCTTATAAAACCACTAATGGTAACAACAGATCAGCGAGATGTAAAGTAAACATCCTAAACTTCCATCTCTGACGCAGATACAAAAGAAAATTGGGGCTACTTCCAGCCGTCCGGTCCTTTTGTGCCATATAGCCGCGTGATGTAGGACAACTTGAACCAAATGGTGCTGCAGAAGAGAAAAGGAGAGAAGAGAAAGTAAATCAGAATTTAGTATAAAGAGTCAGCAGAAATGTAAAAGAAAACAGAGCAGGGAACATAATATTATAGTCCCGCCACACTTTTCTTTATATTAACAGAGAGAGAGTTGCAGGATGGTATTGTTATGCTGGGTTAATGTAATTTCAATAGAATTGTCACTCGTTTTACAAGAGTTAGTCGATAAAATAGATTTCTACTGCAACAGTGTATAAGAAATAGATTTGCACTGCGACAGTATACAGTATAAGAGATTCACACTGTGACGATAAGAAAGAGATGTGTACTGTGACACATATGAAACCCCATTTAAACCTCAAAATACACTCTATCCAATAATAAGCATGAAGCTGTGAAACACACAGGCACACGGAGGAAGCAGCATTCTTCAGGCAAGATGAAATGTCAGTGTATCCCACTACCGCCTAGGTAAAAAAGCCATTTTATTGCACACATTGATTTAATGATCAATGAACTGACACATTTGCATAATGTAAGATCGCTGAGTTTGCAGGTGAATCTGCAAATATCGGATTGAAGACAACCTCGTGAATGTGGTGACCTTCTTTAAGTCAGCAAGAGCTAGCACGTGCATCCTGTACCCCCCCCCCCCCCCCTCCCAGGAGAATCTGTTTAACTCTGCCTTATTATGTAGATGGGAATCAATGTCAGCAGGGGTTTCAGTTTATAGTGACATACTTTCTTACAAAGCATAAAGCAAGTTGATAAGATTTAACTATCCAAATTATTCATTCTAACTCAGTTGAAACCCGTTAAATTAAATTTATAATTGCAGAAATTAAGGGAGTATGTGTATCACTTTCTAATAACCCATCAAGTATGAGTAAGACTCACTCGGTCATAAAAAGGTGAAAGCTTACAGGTGTAAATTATTGATAAAGAGCCATTGGTGTCTTAATTAAGTCGTAAATAAACAGTGGTAATAAATGCCCCACTGTCTAATAGGCCTTTAGACAACATTGCAGTCTGAAACGTTAACAAACCAATAGATGTCACAACAACAAACCATAACGTTGTTAATACTCATTTTTATTAATTTTGTCAAAGAATTTCCATATCACATTAGATTATCTTACTATAAGAACAGCTCTATAATTAACCATTATTATCAGTTATTAACAAAGCCTACAGTTACAGCCTTTTATAAATGGTTGCCTTAGAAAGTGAAACCTATTTTTCCTCGTATAAATAAGATTGTATTCTTTCCTCTTATTTCAGACATATTTCTTTGTCTGCGCGTTCGGTGTTGCGCGCGCACGTGTGTGAGCGCTCTTGCTGTTGTGTGAGCGTGTGTGAGTGTGTGCGTCCAAAAGCGCAGCGGGACCTCAGAGAGAGTCAGGCTGTGCACAGAGAGGCAGAGACACTCAGAGTTGGACTGCTACCGGCGTGTTTGTAGAGACAAATCTGAGCAGAATGAAAAAGTGAAACCGCGATCCTGCGTCTCTCCCCCGAAGTTTGATTCAACAACCAGCAGCAACGGCAGTGCTCCATGAGCGGAAAATCGAAAAGCAAAGAGGATAAAGACCATGCCTCTAAAGGTGAGGGAAGTTGAACCCGAGCCAGAACCACGATGGGGGTTTTACGCATGTGTTTTTCTGTGTTTTGCGCATGAAAGAGGGAATATCTGGTTTTGTGATTATGCTGAGCTCAGCATGTTGGCCACTCATGGTCTCCACAATCTAGTATGGGAAAACACAAGACAGACTTACTTTTAAATATTGTTGGACGTATGTTACAATGTAGAGGTTTATATATACAAAAAACTCCAGAAATTGTAATTTTATATGAAATGCTGTTGATGTAAACAGGGTTTTCCCTGTACGAGTCTTACTGCTGTATTACAAAAAGGGGAGGAGACCCTTACTCCTTGCATGGGGTTTATTGCATGGTGCTCAAGATAAATCACCTACCATGTCTCCATTATAAAATCACTGACATAGGCTTTAACCCCCACAAAAGGGGCTCAGATGTAATTTCAGCGGTGCGCACACATTCATTTTCTAACCCCTGGACACTAATAAAAGCAATGCGCTATACACCGCAAAGGAAACTGGGAAACTATCATTACCATGGACACAAAAAAGGGTGTTGCCCGTTAATCTATGCAGGAGACCCTCGTCATTCATAGAACATTAAAGATGTAGCTTTAAGGACGTTTTTTTTAATGAAATCATTAAGTTAAGGTCAATTCAGCTTATTAAAATAGAGAAACGATACTTTAAAAACATGGAAATGGGAGTTCATAGTGAACATTAAGAAAATTCAGCCAACTAAACACAGAGTGATCATTTTATCATTTACATTAAGACTTATTCAAAACAAACAATTATTCCAATACGAAATAATTGCCGTTTCTTTACATTGATGGCTTCTCATAGGTTTTAGTTTATTCAGTAAACCACTTTATACAACTACAGGAGGAGTTTATTTAGTTGTAAATCTTCTGCCCTCATAATAGATAGCAAACTAAGCAACACCAAGAAAGTGTGGTGGTTTTTCTTTGAAATGTTCACTGGAAATTACTTTGAAAACAGATAAAAACAGGTATAGGAAAAAGGGAGTAAAGGCCTACTGTATACTGACTTGATTATTTAAACACTTTAGTAGCTTACAGCTTGTACAGAGAAGAAGATACCAGTGTGGCCGTGCTTGTATTTTTGTTTCTGAAAAGCTGGACAAAGTTTGTGGAAACAGCCAAGTTGACTTAAACAATGATAGAGACTACTCTTCACAGTACTCATGTAATCACGAAAATACTTTGAAAGATATTAACCAGTTGAAAAAATAAAAAGGTACAAACAAACGTGGGGTTGATTTTCTCCCCCATCGGCCAAAAGGGGCAGCAATGAGGCTATTCTTCACTTGAAAACTAACTTTGACATGCGACACAATGGAGACATGTATACGTTTATGCTGTTTAGGAAGTGTTTTCACATCGTGTTTTTCGGTTTTACAGAGAAGGACTGTAATAATGAGTATTTAATGTATTGCTTTTGGCATGCAGCTAAACTGCCTCTCCTCTTCCCACAGCTGCTTCCCTGAGCCTTTAAATTGTATATTTTAAGACACTGCTAAGCAGGGCTGGCTTGGCTAGGCTATCAACCACAGAATAAAACTGAATTAATAAAATGGGAATACAAAATATTTTCCATACGGAAATGTGCCAGTAGGGGTTGCTATAGCAACGGAATGTTCAAGGAATCTAACTGCTGCTTGCAGGATAGCATTCAAGCTTATTTATGACAACTTTACACATAAAGCATCTTTAAAATGATACAAAGCCAACATATCAATAGACAGAAAAAGCAATAAAGCAAGCCAATGAGCAAGGGGGGTCGCTTTCATCAAGATACATCCCCCAAGAGACCAGAACAATAATATCTCGTGTACAGAATCGATTCCAATACAATCGTCCTGTGACACCAGATATTTGATCTTTCAGTATAATGCTGCCCAGTACGACGTCAGCAAATAACATAGGAGTCTCAACAAAACAAAACAATTGAATTAAAGCAGTTTTTCTTCAGGCGCTACAGCATTTAATTATTTAGTACAGGTGTGTTGGCATCGTTTTGTAGTGAGCTTGAGTTTAAGGAGCATCACTCCCAAAGACTGGAATAGATTATGCCTTTAAATCTTGTTTTATAATGATGAAATAAATTACAATAAACTACATTTAAGTTCATGCTTTCATTATAGAAGTAGAAAATAAAAGTAGAAGGAACAATTAGTGAGGCCGAATTATTTACAGTGAATAGCTTGAACCTGCAAAACGCAGAGACAAAAACACCAGCAAAGATTGCTTTTAAAATAGCTAAATACGTCAGGTCAGATGTACTTTTTGACTTCTTAAGCAATGACTCATTTCCCATCGAGTGGACAGACATGCGGCTTTATGTGTCACCTTGTTCCATTCTTTACATAATAGCCTGATAGTGGCATTTAGGATTAAGTTTGGGCAGACCAAGAACCTCATTAACATCTTGTTCTCAAAGAGATTATAAATGTGGATTAAAACTACTTGTGCCTGTGTGTGTGTGTGTGTGTGTGTGTGTGTGTGTGTGTGTGTGTGTGTGTGTGTGTGTGTGTGTGTGTGTTCGTGTGTGTGTGTTTCAGTGTGTGTATGTGGACTCACAAATAAGCAGGAGATGATTCAATAAGAGACACTATAGTTAATTAACCCTGATTGTGACCCAGCTATTCGGCAGAAACATGAAGACCCATCCCATAAATCAGTGACCCACATCTGACTTCTCACAGATGAAGTGATGTCAGCATCACGCACTACAAGCACTAATGAGCATAACCCAGTTGCATTGTAAAAACGTTATGGATCCCCTGATGTTTATAGCACCATCATCAGGACACATTAAAATGTATTTGGGTTACTTTTGTTTATGACAAAACACCCTCAAAACGAATAACATGATTGAATTTGCATTTGCGAACACAATAAAATGAGGAACATAATAAACACTAGGTTGAAATTGTAGATGTCATGCTCATCTTAGCATTTAGCTTAAAGCACTCCCATGGCTTTGATAAAACATCATAGAGCCAATAGTGAGGCTTTTGACTCTTAGACTTGTTTATCTATGTTGACCAGTTTGTCCCACATATTATCTTATAAGTATGTTTTTAAATAAAGTAAGTCCTGAAAATATGTGTTATAAATGTTTCCATTTATATTTGCACAAACAGATCCATAACACTTTATATTAAGGTACACAAATTAACCATCAACTAGTTGTTGATTAAGATGCATATTAGCAGTATATTGGCTCTTTATTAGTCATTATAAAACACTTTGGCGTGCAGTTGTGACGCGCCGAGTCTCCTTCAACTTCATAAACGGACGCAAAGAGCTTTCAACTGATTGCAATGTATTCCCATCGGCGGCGGTATTTGACGCTCAGGGAAGCACCGCATCGGTCCATGTCGGCGGCAGTTAAAGGCAATGTGAGCGTCCATTCCCATTGGATAAGTAAGTAAGTATTCTCCTTACTCTCGATTGATTTTACAGTGATATCTGCACTACTCATCTAGTAAAAAACACCAGATTATCCTCGTTAATTACACAACATTGATTGGTTTAAAATGTGTACAATGCTTTTGTATTTTTCCCCTTCGATTCGGAGAAACAAATATTTGTTCTGAGTTTAGGATTGCCGAAGACACTACGCTACCCATAATCCTCAGCTATCGTTCCACTTTGCTCAGTCAGTCACCCTGTCCGCTACAGTTTGTAGCTTCACTCGGACCGCCAGGTCATCATCCAGAGCTCTGCTGGGTCCTATTGCCAGTCATCTGAAGATCTGTGGGTTTACCGCACATTTTAAAGCCTTGACTCCAAGGAGACTAATGGCGCACTTCCAATACAGCGCGGAGCGCGTTTTAAGCGTGCCGTGCCCGTTTTTGGTTGCCATTCCACTAGGCGTAGTACCGGCTAGCGGGTACTATTTCACAGTTTTAATATTGAGTATGCTAAACTAGAGAGAGAATCGCTGGCAAGGGGGCTACAACTATAACAAAATGAACATATTTTACCGTGATTTAATTGTAATACACGTTTTCAAAATGATGCTGAAGTAACAACATACTGATACCGGTTAGTAAAAACCACGAATTAATGTTTTAACAAGTCTTCAGACAAGACGGCAGGCGAAAAACCTTTTAAAATGCATGTTTTCTAAATGGAGATCGGCTAATCTAACGCAGTAAATGNTTCTGTGAATAAAATGAATTGTTATGTCTCCCATTTAAGTTTCACCATGTAAGTGACTGTACCTTATACCGCGGTGAACACAGTACAAATGTTTCCTTCTAATAACTGTAATCCAGACCGTTATGTCAGTTTTAGTAAATAAGGACCACTAATAAACGAATAAAAGGGAAGTTTCTCGGGTAATTAAGGGTGTGAGTAACGACGGTCCGAAATACCAGGTACGCTCTCCACGTAGTCTTCTACAGTTTACACTTGTTTGATAAACTGTTTCGGTATGGTGTACTAGACACACACCTTCGTAACTCCTCGAGAAGTTTACACCGAACGAAGGACCAGTTGTAATGGTCTTGCCTGGCGCCATTTTCGTACCCGTTTCGGACCCGCGTTAATCACCTACCCTTAATACCGAGAAACTTCCCTTTTATTCGTTTTATTGTGGTCTTTATTACCTACTACATAACGGCCTGATTACAGTTATAGAAGAACTTGTACTGTGTTTCACACCGCGGTTAGGTACAGTCACTTACAATTGATGAAACTTAAATGGAGACATACACAATTCATTTATTTCAAATCAGAACGGAACTTACTTTAAGTCTGGTTGAGATAATGGTTACTTGACTCGGAGGCATGGTCACTCACTACGGTTTTCTGGCCGTTCATGAGCCGCGAAGTGAGGGGGTCGGCGGCCTTCAACTATTCTGCTAGAACACGTTGATCGGACCATGTACCGTCCATCTGTAAGTACTGCTATCTGACTGATATTAAAAGGGATACGCGGTACTTCTCATTTTTCTCCAGTGCAGGGAGTCTTTCCGTTACTGACATCCACCAAATGATCGGAATGTGAATGTGAACATTCCTAATCTGTACCATAACACAAATACACTACTGTAAACCTCTTGTGTTAACTTCTTTCTACTCAACGTACATATACCATCGCAATTCGTGTGACTGTGTACGATCGCAATGGTAATGATCGGACATATGTACGGAATCACGTGCGATAGTAATCGATTATAAATGGAACAAATGTGAATTCACGAGGATACAACACAAAGTCCTGCACGTGTCTGTAAATCTCCCCCGATAACGAGATTTTGAATCTTTTTCCGAGGGAGGGGGGGTGGGGAGAGGGGGCTTTTTGCATTCTTGAAAAAAGATTTTTTTAATTTTGGTCCCTAAACAAAACAAACGCCAGGTATAGAGTTAGTTGTATTACAACCATTGATAATTTCTGTTTTTCGCCTGTTAAGACAAAATTACATCAAACTGGTACATTTCCGACACGGAATTTTATGTGAGTGATTACTAATTTGGTCAAGTTATGCGTAATAAGAATAAGTATAGTAAGAAATACTCGCGTCATTGCATTCCATAGAAAAAAAAAAAAGAAAAAAAAAATGTTAGAAAAATAAAGTAATATCACATGTTTAGCTACGGTAAAGTAATATATAACATTATAGTGGTGTCTATGGTGTCATGTGAGTGATGTGAAGGGGGAGGGAGGGAGGGAGGTTGGAGGTGGGCGTGTACGGGGGTGTGCCCGCTTTGGTTTTTTTTTACGAAAGTTATATTGAATTTCTCCGGACCTGTGCTCAAAGGGGGTAAGTAGGTTTGGGTAGTTAAACTTCATTTAATAACAGGGGAACTTTTGTTTGACTTGACTAAAACTTATAAAAATAAACTATTTTGGTAATTAGACGGGAGTTACAACTGTAAAAGACCTAGAAGAGTCTCTAAGAACGTTCAGGCGGTTTAATACCCACTGCCAGTAACGCCCCGTGTCGCGACGTCGACGTGACATGTCCTAGGGTCGTAGACGTGACATTTACGTGACTACCGTGTGTGTCGTCGTTCGAGTCTGTCGCCTACCTGTCAAATTAAAAAACTTGCACCAGACTCTCGAGTATACTCACTTCCTAGCCAAACAACATAGACATCTTCAAATCCTTTAAATCCACGCAGTTATACCCCGCTAGTATGCCAGTACATCGGTCACCACTTGACACTGATTTTTTAGTGGGCACTGAGAGCTTGGCCGGGTGAAGCCAATAGGTCGATATTTACAGTTGCCCCCCTCAACCCCCTACACCTGATCATGAAATATGGCTGGCCGGGTGATAGCATGGCCGGGTAGCCTTAAGACAGGCTACCGGTCAGGCGGTGACGTGGTCGGGTCGTGTGCATTTGACAGTTGCCCCCCTCGAGCGACGCCCCTTTGCAAAACCTGTATCACAGGCGCTAGCCTCACCCTTTATTAATTATTATTATTATTATTAGACTCGTAAAAATAGGAATTAAAGGGGTTGTAACACCATTTTTTGTGTGCAAATTAGGGACAACCTACATGACGTTTGATGTTTTTCGTAGCCAAACCAAAAGAGTAGTCTTTTACGTCTGGCCGAGTTTGTTTGTAAAAATTTTAGTAGTAGGATGTGTATGTTTTTTTAGCTAAAACAAAAATATAGTGTAGACTGCCTCCTTTAAGTGTCGAGAGTGATGGCTAAAAATTAGGAATTAAATTTAGTAGTAGAAGTGGTGCTAGTAAACACAAAATTACAAGGACTTAACTGTACTTTCGTGACTGTTTATACTTAACAGTTGAAGTAATTTTACAATAATTTGCCGGATTTGAGTCATTAAAGTGGTAAAGATGCGTACTGTTGGTGTGGAACAGGCCCAAACCGAGAGAGCGGCGTGTCACTTCGCAAGGGCCGTAAACTGCAGTGAAGGCCAAGGGGTTTTGAAGTTTTACTTAGTTTTTCCTTAAAGGGGCGTACAAGTCTTTTTAATAACTATAAATAGCCTTGCCTAATAGCGTGGGAAGTAAAAAATTTGACTGCAAGCTCTAATGATCTATCGGGTTATAAAGTAACGTGTTTGTCAACAACCCTCCGACAGTGTCCGAGAAATTGTTGCTCGGTAACTTTTATTGTATTTTGCCTTTTTTTTATTTGGGTTAGTTTCATTTGTTTGTTTATTAATAATGGTTAATTAACTATGTTATGTCGCTGGTGTATATGCCTGTTACTGTTGTGATTAACTAATCCAGCGTTGTCCATAGATTAATCAGATTAATGAATAAATAAATCATTTAGGTATTGAATTTGTCTCTACCAGTTGATTCAACTCTGTACCGTCTTTTAGGTATGTTACCTTCGCCCCTGTCACTTCACAAGGTGGCATACACTCTCTCCCGCTAGTTCTTTTCTCTCGCTCGCCACTCCCCAAAATCCTCGTCTACTTTTCCTGGTGTCTTTCTGTCTTCGTGTTATTTTGTTCATATAAATCCACAAATAAAAAAAATAAAAAAAAAAATTTAATTGGCTGCAAACAGTTCTCCCCCTTCATTTCAGGGGACCAAACAGGGGATATGAGGTATTGAACGGTACTCTTTGTGAGTTTTAGTTTATTTCGTATAAATTTTTCCCTGTAAATGCCCTGTGCTAACTGGGCTCCTAACCACTGGTTTCGTCCGTCTCGTGTACTAAGTGTGTATCGGTATACTTCCGGCCTGGCCTGAGCCTGCCGAGAGAGGGAAACGAAAAGTCGACAGTCTAACATTTGTTTTCAGTGCACTGACCCACCGTCTTACTGTCGCGAATGTTTCCATACATAAATAGCGTCGCTTGAGATGTAAAATGATTTAACACCCGAATAGTACAAATTAAGCCGGTGTTGTCTTTTTTTTGCTGAAAGCGAGAGAGGTCTTCCCCTGTCCAGTCGGTTTTCAAGTTTTCCCGGCAACGGGCCTCGTTGTATATCGGGCAATGGATCACGTACAGGGACCAAACACAATATCACATACATATGTGAATTTACATACTCTAGTAATTCCTAGGAACATTGAAAACATATCAAAGTGAGGTTAAATTTAAGTCACCCTGACGTTATTCAGTTATTTCCTAAGATACCACGAGCTTAAGGGACCGAGACTTTCTCAACCGGACCCGGACAACAAATTAGGGTGTGGCAGAGTGAGGGACTAAGCAGGTTATCGCTGCGAACAGTCCCAGGAACCACGTCAACACTGCGCTAGCTCAAAAGAGGAAGTCGAAGTATCACCTGCGTTTTCGAAAGTTGACTACGTTACATAAGTAGGCGCCTATCACATAAAACTTGGCGAGTCGCCTTCGGTATGCTTAGTTCCGCCAGGTACAGCCGCCGTCATTTCCGTTACACTCGAGCGAGTATATGGGACCCACTTAGTTTGCCCTCCTAAAATGGGAGCTGCCTTCATGCGATAAGGGAAATGTACAGCTTAACGAAGGAGAGGATGATGTACACATTAGAACGTGATGAGAGTTGGTTTGCGATGGCTAAATAGGAACAAGAGATTTGGAGAGCGAGAGCCTAACACTAACGACCCATGTAGAAAAAAACATAAAAAGGGGAAGCGCCGCCTAGCCTCTTTGTGTATAAAAAAGGCGTTCAAATCCTAACGGCTTCTGTGATGGTGATTGGGGGCGGGTAAAAATTTTAGGAGGTCGATAGCAAACCCCTGATTGGTACACGAAACGTTAACTGTTTGGGCGCACTAAATCAGGAGTTCGAGACACTAACCAACTGGAGGTTTGACGTAAGGTATACACTTTTTTTCGTTGTCCAAAGCATTTTTAGTTTAGTATGTCAAAGAAGTCGTCACGAACACAAGTGATGATAACATTAATAGTAGCTTTTAGCTTTTCGCGTGTAACATTGTTATTTCACCAGCAGCCATCCGTAGAAACTTTTAGTAATGTGTAATACGAGCGAGGTGCTCGCGAGATGCCGCGCGAGAGTGAGGATTCCTAGGTAGACCTCTGCCGCCACCTAATTGTCAACTACATTATGTAATTACACGGAAACAAGACGGAAACCACCACTATTATTTGCGGCTTTGTAGCTACTAGAGACCAACAAAATGACTCTACATACACAAGTTTTGTTGTTATAATTTCCCTATAAAAACAAAGGGATTTTGGAAGTAAAAAACTCTTGTTTTTTGATGCATGATGGACAGAAGGGTGATTTAGAAAAAGAGATATGACAGGACGCCAACTTCCTGTTTATACCGTTACCTAAGTCTGTCCTTTTTCCAATGGACGTGACGATTAGTATCTAGCTCCCGATCGAGTCTGGTACCCGCCCCCTCCGTCCTCTGGGCCGTTGTTCTTTTTGCTAGCCGTTTTACGCTCACCGAGCCAACGACCCGTTAGTATTACTAATTTACGCTTTATTTGTATGTGTTGTGATATTTAAAATTACCTCCACCTAACGTTGAACCGTCATACATTGATAATATTAAAACGTCCCGTTATAGTATTATAAATCTTTTTATTAAGAAATACTATAGCGACAGAGATAAAAATAGAAGAACAATAATTAGTGTAATTAAACACTCCCTAGGTGATTATTCCCGAATAATGGACTGGAATTTTTATAGGGATTTGAATGGGTCACCCATCCACGACTTTATGTTTATGAACTAGGTTGAAGAGTGAGGAAAGTTATTCGTAATCGTCCGGATAAAAATTCACGCAACTCTTTATATTAGATACTGTGTTTTTAAGTGGCGATGGAGATTATTTGTTGACCCTGCTTTAAAGGATAGTTTGCCTTTACAAATGGTGCGCTTTATCACTGCCTGGGTTTTGGTTGAAGTGCATCCAAATGCTACTGCGTTTGGCTCATTTTCCATTTTTCATTTTCAAAAGAATCGGAAACACCACCTATAAAAATAGCACTTTACCCCTGTTTACACCTATATGCCGTGAGCTGATTATCGAGCCTCCATTGTAACAGTCGCGGGTATACTGTGTATATGCGTGGGGATTGTTGCAGTAGAACATTTCACTGTAGCGACTGGTACATTAATGGGAAACCCTAAATGTTTGAGCACCCTCTATGAAACGTCAAACTACCCCACAGCACCCCCAAAATAAATCTCTGGTGCCGCCACTGAGCCTGACTATTTGTGTTGGGGGGGGGCCCGACTTTTTTTCCCCTCCAAATGACAGAAAAAGTTTGAGAACCACTGAATTAGAGGGTTATTGAGGAAAAACTCTAAACTAAAGTGTTATTACTTGTAGAATATGGTCGTGTAGAATAAGGCATTAATAAGGGTTTTATAATGACTAATAAAGAGCCAATATACTGCTAATATGCATGTTAATTAACAACTATGTTGATGGTTAATTTGTGTAATATAAAGTGTTACCCACCCGTTTTATTTGTTGGTTGTGGTGATCCAAAGCAGAGCAAAATGGCTTTATTTGGCTATGGCTCTATAATTTAGGAGTACAATGTGTGACGTCGGAAAAAAACAGAACATTTTATGGCTACATAGACCAATGTTAGGACTTTTTTGAGACAGTTTGGAGTGTGACTATATGTGACAAAGATGATACTCATTGTTCTCTCAGCAGTGGTCAATCATAAAGTGTGATAAAAGTTTTAAAAATGTTTATTTTCTTCGATGCTGCTTCCATTCCTGCCATTACCATGATTACTTTTAAACAATGAAACTATATGTGTGGCAGTAAGTGCATTTATATTACTATTAGAGGTGATAGTAGTCACAGGGATCATGTCCTTTAATAAAATAGTATTACTCATACTGTGTTATGAGTAAATGAAAAAAGGTATTTTGGCTCAGATACAGAACAAGTCTTTATTCTGTCGCTCAACATAACACATCCACTCTTCTCCGCACTAAGAAAAAGACACTAGTTCCACAAAGGTCCTGTTCTGTTATCTGATACTTTGTAATTTGGCGCCATCTACTGTCTGCTAATGTAATCCACTAGACGTAAGTAATGCTCTCCAAGATCTGAAGGGAAACTTAATTGACTTTTTCTTTTAAATAGACTACAATGAATGCATCCTGGCTACCTGCCCGGGCTGTAGTAAACTGTGCCAAAACGGTTCTGCTTTAATCTCTGTGGTTTGCTATTTCAGGCCAAGGCTACAGAGGCTTTTGGGGGAGGTGTGATGTGTTTGTTCAAAGTTACAATTCTATTTCAGTTCAGTTAAAACAAAGATGAAGAAAGAAAGAAATCTGATCCAAGCCATCAGCTTGATCTAACGGTTATTTCATCATCACAGAAAGCCACAGCATAATGGAGCAATTATGTGGGCATAAACAACAATAAAACAGCCAAATAAGATTATTTTGTAACCTCGAGCTTGAAAGGAAATCAAAGTCAGATTTATATCAAAGATATTTTTCCAAGACAGACTTGACATTTCTGTTTCTTGTAGCTTTACACTGAAGTTGCTGAGTGAGCATGTTCTGCAGCAACATCCTGCTTCATTGCATTCAGAGGCTTTTATAGGCAATGAACTCCAGGATGTGCAGCAACAGACACTCTGTAATACTTTGTGTATCCTCTCAGTGATATAAATGCTGTTGTGTTTTAGTAGACTGCTTCACAGGAAGCCTTGTAACAGCACAACCGTGTAATGGTCTGATAACACAGAGTTATGGCGGGCCTGGACTGGACACACTGCTCTGAGTGTGGTTACTAAATACAGTAATGTGCTATGCTATGGTGTTGGGCATTGTGGATAACCCACAGAACCACAGAAAGATATAGTGCATAGCTATTAGGAGTGTGTATTTCTGTGTATACTGTGAGGGTCGGCCTATTTTAGAAACCTTTGGAAATAAGGACGTTTAGCTTAATTTATTCTAAGTTGTTGGGTAAGAAGGTTATAACCTCCTTACCCTTTGAGTCCCCGTAAGGAGATTTAAAGTTGTTTACATCAGTTTATTTCTATGCAAATGTTCTTATATTATCTTTATTATTGTGTTCAAGCTCTTCATTGTCGCTATACGATGTTCACACATAAAGGAATTTTAAACTCCCCAAAACTCAGATTTTTTAAACGTTTGGACTATTCCATCAAATGTAAATAATCTAGGTAACAAGTTAAAATATTCACATAATCTGAGTTTTGGGGGGTTTAAATTCCATTTAGTGTGGACATTGTATAGCGACAATGAAGGGCTTGAACACAATGATAAAGATAATATGAGACGAGTTTCCTTGATATATTTGGTATTTTTCGGTATTATATAAATAGTTTGTAAGAGAGAAAAGTTTAAGTTTGAGGTAGTTTGAAGGTGAAGATCACCTGATGTGTTTAGTTATTTTTGTCAGTAAAGTAAGCGGTTAAATTAATTCAGGTTGCCTGTGTTTGGTGTTCAGACTCTCATAATGTTTCCATAGTCTACTTTTCTGTTGATGCTCGCTTTGAGGCACTTAGCGCGATGAATCACCAGAAGGCAGATTTACTCAAGAAAATCATTAGGTTTAATGCCAAGTCGCAGCTTTTACAGAGGTCTGACTTTCACTGTTTTTTAACTGAGTTAGAGCTAAAAGGTTTTGTTGATTTGTTGAACCCATTAGATCGACAGAACATACTCAAACAATTCCTAGTTCGTTCTTCTAAAATATGCTGCATCCCTTGTGTTGTTTAGGTATTGATATTGGTTAAAGAATGTTGATAGTGGAAAGCATGCATTTTGATGACACAACCTTCGACTTGGCTGATACGTTTAGGTTTGTGGATCAAATGTATGGCTTCAAGTCAGGTGACCTGGTACTTGTTTACTCCACTACATTTATATAATACCTTTAGTTACTTCTTTGGATTAATAATGTGAAATATAATCAACACTTAAATAAGACTTTAGTTACGCCTGGAGCAACATTCACAAGTCACCCTGCAGTATACACAGTATCAAAGCTTGTAAATGTGCAGCTAGTTTTAATCACAAAAGCATTAATGTATAAATGATTATAATCAAAACATAATATATTATTCTGAAATGGACCAATGTGCATAACTAATTATTTTACATTTGGAACTTTAAGTATATGAGTTGCTGCTTTTACTTGAGTAACATTTTGAATGCTGGACTTCTACATGTACCAGTCTATTCCTACACTCTGGTACTTTTACTTAAGTACAAGATCCTTGAATTTGGAAAGGCCTTTGGCTCCCTCCCTCTCTCATTGTGCCAGATCAGCGGGGCCTCGCGATGAATCTTTAATGACCGGTTCCAAAGGCTTAATGGCCTCTAATGTTCTGTAATGATCTTCCGTCAACGCCATGTGCGCGGCCTTAATGGATCCAATGCCGTGGAGACTTCTTTGCCTTGAACTTCAGTAATTCCTCCTCTTTTGGTGGAGCAGCAGCACACAACAGGAAGTGCGAAAAACCATGAGCACAAGAAGGCTCCGGAGCTCCAGGGCGCAGCATGAGTTTCCCTCTCCGCCGATCGGCCTCAGGTAGGACCGGGGGAACGGTCTGAATTAAACAGATTTAGGAGATTTGACCCGTGCTGTTGTACATTTGCTTCAAAGATCTTTAAGGAAACTTACAAAATTAATTCACAACTGATCTTTGTGTGTAAAAGTATTTGGGAACATGCTGTTATAGACGAGAAGAAGGGATACACTTTGTAGGTAATGAGGTCAACAGTAAGGACATCTCTAAAACAATGCCATAATGCCTTGGTGCTTTTGTGGATGTAACATAGATAGATAGAGCTCATTTTGACTATAACAACTTTTAAAATATTATATTTAAAATAAAGGAAAATTGGTTTGAAATCAGTTGATCATTTTTTAGTTAAAACTAGTATTTTAAGTAAAATGTGTATTTTTAACTAATTTAAAACTTAAAGCGCTGTCCGTGGTGCTGAAAGCAGAGTCGGACGCGCCCTTCTGCTGAGAGACTGCTCGACTGCAAACTAAATGTGTATGAGATACATCTACTCATTAACTACATCGATAATGCATGGTCTTGTTTTTCATGAGCAGTATAGTTGTAACCTTAGTAGCCTTTGTAATAGACGGATATTTATTTCAGGAACTGTAATCATAAACTTGTATCGGTGTCCTCCATACTCACAGGACAGATACATATTTTAGAGCTAAGCAGAAGTCTCAAATGGGAAGCATTAAATAAGCTGTTCAGTTTGGTTTACATTATTTTTACCAATATTCTTATTGAAGGTTTCAGCCCTCTAGACTTATAATTGACTGAAAATGTATATCAGCTTGTAGGGCGGTTTCTTACGTCGTTCATTTGGCCAAAATAGGATTTAAACCTTTTTACTTTTTAACTAAAATGTCCTTAAAAGTGAAAAAAAGTATGGCTATTCTAGCTCTTGAAAAGACAAACATGTGTAAACTAAAGCGGCAACGATTATCAACACAAAAAAATAATTTCCACACACTCTTGAGATTCGTTAAAGTATTTTCTGTAATCATACTAAACTGAAAACTGTTTGTCAGAATAAAACATTTAAAGACATCACTTTAGACTCGGATAAATTGGGATCTATGAATAAATGATACATCCACAATCTGGAAAATAACATGCAGATTAATCAATATTAAAAAGTCGTTGTGCATCCCTGTTGTAAACACGTATTGTTCAGTGGTGGTTTGCAAAGTTTTTAATTACATTACATTACATTTCACTTGTTAGATGCTTTTATCCAAAGCGAATTACATACATTCAGTACTGTGGACAATCCCCACTCAACGACATGCTGACTGCAGTGGGACTCGAACTTGCTACCCCCTGATTCGAAGTTCAGCGCACTATTCACTGAGCCACAGCCTCCCATAACCTATTATGAAAACTGCTGATCCGCTTGTCATTATGCTATAACTGGCATCCATAGTTAGACTGAGAGTCACACATAAGTGCTCTCTCTCTCTCTGGATATCTTCTATAAATGTTCTGTAGTAAATACCGTCAGGATCTATTATTTAATTGATTGTCTAAGTGCAATAATCTAAACAGACTTTTGTTTATGTGTGATTTATCGACGCAATCCATTTATTTATTTAAGAGTATTTTATCATTCCTGGAAACAACTCCCTTCATAATTATTTCTCTCTGTGTTGTTTGGCTGCTTATGTGTTTCCACTAATTAACTTATTGATTTTGGTGTTTTCTGAAACATTAAATTAGTTAATGTGCTGATTTAACGCCAAAGGGTGAGGATATGTTCCTCAGAGTCACATAATATCTTGTGTTCCCTGAAGCGTCCATTGTGCTGTTACGTCTTGTTTGTTGGCTTTTGCTTTTAGGGACACGTGGTGTGGTTTTAAAAGCAAGGAGCTCATAAATGAAAGATGAATGCTTAGCTTTCAGTCATTTCATTACAGTGGGTGTAAGCGTTTGCTCTCATATGTTGATGTTTCAGTTGACGCCAAAGACTTGTTATTCAATATTTCATGGCTCAAGTGTTGTCTCTCGGTTGGAAGTGGGTTCATTTGAACTACTGTATACCACAAACTATATTTATACATTTACAAGGTTCTTACCTAACCAAGAGGCCACAGGTGTTCTACTCCTTCAGTCAAGGGTAAAGACTCCCTTTCAATGACCAGGTCCTGATCCCAGTTTCTGTCAACAGTCCATCACTCTCTCCTCTACCCTCTGTCTGATTCTCACAGCCCCAGCTCCAGCTTACAGAGTTTTCCTCCTCTTCAGTCCTGTAATTTACTGCTCACCACATCCTCTTGCTGTCCAGCCATCGATTTTCACTACCTTTCTCCCTGGTGAACAACAGCAACAACAGCGGTCCTTGGCTCTGCCTGCTGCTCGGCGCCAGGTGCCAAAGGTCGACCTCGGCCGTGAATCAGGCGGCTCTTTGTCCGCCGCCTCGTCTTCTATGGACTTACTGCTGCCATGCGCAGTTGCAGCTGTATCTGCCATTGACAGTTGTGCATCCGTTTCCCTGCGGGGGCTTTGCCTGCAGCCAGTCGACATGCATGGGTTGGCTGATTTCACATGTTCCTCCATATTGGTGGAAATGCAAAATGAACAGCTATAGAAAAAACAACATAACTCATCCGTACTGCTGTCTCCGTTATTCACATCGTTCTTCTTGCACGCTGCAGCCTTTCAGCAGTGGTGAACCTCTGCACCAAAATAAGATGAGAGCCCCTCCTTCCTCCGCTGTCTATCTCAAACACACACACACACACACACACACACACACACACACACACACACACACACACACACACACACACACACACACACACACACACACACACACACACACAACGTACACACATGCACACCACGACCTCCTCTACCCCCTCCTCGTTCTTCTTCATCTTCCTCCTCGCGGCGGGCAGGGCTGCAGCAGTCTTATGAACAGCACGGCTGCATCATGAACCGTTTCCCACTGATCCGGCCCCGAGCTGTTTCACTGACAAACATCCCGGTTGCTGCATTTCTGTCACGGATAGCGTCGACGAGCGGAGCATTGCCGGGGGAGAGCAGAGGGAGAGCAGCAGCAGAGGAAGAGGAGGCAACAGCTGCAGTGAGCACCACAACACCCGCCTGTGTCCTTCGCACCAGTTCATAAGCTTGTTGATTCGCCACTTGCACCCGGACTTGATGCACCCTCTTCATCCTCCTCTCTCGGGACAGCCAGAAGAAGAATCACCTGGGGGGGGGGGATATCACTTAGACAGCTTTTGCCACTCGGACCCCATGGGGGAGAAGGGGAGAGGGGGGAGGTGAGCCTCATCACTGGCAGATTTCTGGATTTGTTTAAGAACTTCCATGAAGCGCCAGGACGCAGCGATGGAGGATTCGGGACGCGTTTTAACATCGAGGGACTGCTGCAGCGGCCGGTGTGCGATGCGAACTGAGCCGTGGGTGGTGTAGTAGACCCCCTTTTTCCGAGCACAACACACACACCCTTCGCTTTATCTATATCTTCCAAACGGGACGCGCAGACTTGTTTCACTCCACCCGGGGAACATGTCCCGGGCAGCGGCTATCGCGAGCTCCCTGATCCGCCAGAAGCGCCAGGCGAGGGAGAAGGCGAATGCGTGCCGTGGCAGCCCGAGCAACAGCAAAGGAACCAGCGAGAAGCCGAGCAAGCTGAATGTGTTCTCCCGTGTCAAATTGTTTGGATCGAGGAAGAAACGGAAGAGAAAGCGACCACCAGGTGTGAGAATGACGGATAGAAAAGTGGGACCTCAACCATCTTCATCAGCAGCAGCAGCAGCTTCATTACCATCATCACTTCCAGCCAACACCATTTTCTCTCATTACTGAGGCTGGTCCTTCATCATTCATCACCCTCCTCGTAGCAGTAGCTGAGGAATGTATCATGTTGCATGCCAACACAAACATCACATGTGAATAACTTTGTGTAGTAGGCTACTGCAGCAAAGTGTTGTAGCAGCATGTGTCTGTGATAGCTAATGTTCTCATTAAAGCAGGATCCGTATCCAAGCAGAGCTCCAGCTCCTCCTGTTCTCACATTTCATCTGTCAATTATTTTGTATTTGTATGTAGACTACGCCACAGTGTACAGGGGTCAAGGATCGATATTGGGCCCTGGAGGCCCTGTGATAGGACAAATAAACAGCTTCTCCTCCTCTGATACTCCCGGCTTCTTGGTGATTGCTGGATTTGATACATGTGATCACATGGCAGTGATATGGAGTAAACACAGTTAATGCTTTTGTCTATTCTGCTCTTCTCAGAGCCCCAGCTAAAGGGCATAGTGACCAGGCTCTCCTGCAGCCAGGGCTTCCAGCTGCAGATGCAGCCTGATGGCATCATCGATGGAACAAAGGATGAAGACAGCACCTACGGTAGGTCAAAATCTGACCTTTGCTCGACAGAAAAAACATGTCCATCCAAGTTTTTCCACTGATGAACTTTTTTCGTCATCTGTTTCAAAATCAACCTTGGCTACAATTTCTATTATTTTCTTTAAAGCTTAATCTTTTTTAATCTTTCCCTTTCCCTGTTTTCGCTATAAAATGTCAGAAAACAGTGAATAATGGGCGGCGTGTGGCGTAGTGGGTTGTCCGTAGTGTTCGGATCAGGTTCAAACCCCACTACAGTCAGCATGTCGTTGTGTCCCTGGGCAAGACACTTCACCCCAAATTGCTCCTGTGGGGATTGTCCACAGTATTGAGTATGTAAGTCGCTTTGGATAAAAGCGTGTAACAAGTGACATGTAATGTAATGGCAATCACTATTCCCAGAATCCAAGGTGACATTTTCAAAATGCTTTTTTTTATCCGAGCAACAGTCCAAACCTCAAGGGTATTTACTGTACTAACATAAGATTCAAAGAAAAGCACCAAATCCTTACATTTCAAAAACAGTCTGTCAATCTATTAAGAAACTAACTGTTTCCAGCTTTCGAGAGCTTAAGTTTCCATACATGGGAAGATAAATGTGTGTACTTCAAAGCTGGTACAAATCCATACTAACTTCCTGTAGCTGTAACGACAAATACATTTTACAATTAGCTACAGCACAGGGTTGAATTATATCTTGTAAAATTGCTCCACTTCAAAGTAATGTAGACTCAAACCACGCTTTCTTTTGATCTCAATATTCACTACGAGTTCAAAATACAACAGAATATCGCAACATATTGAAGGTTCAATATCTAGCAAGATCTGGTTTAGCTTAATTCCCATATATGCACTTTGGTGTACCAATATACCAGTTTAAATCCAATTTAGTGATAGACTTCTGGAAATCTGTCAGATGTGGGAGTTTAATCTCAGGCAGACACTCAGCAACATGTCAAGTGTTCATTTAATTAGGAAACTGGTGGCTGCTTTTTCTTCAAATGTCAGTTTTTATCTACACTTTCTGTGTTAAATGTTCCCTGGCTAGAGCAATCCGTTAAATCTCCACACATTCAACAGGATACACATTGCAAAACCTATTTTCTAGGGGTGCACCGAATGGGAAATTCTTGGCCGAAACCGATACCGAAAATAGGAAACAGTTGGCCGAAAACCGAATGCCGAAAGGCCGAAAATGATTAATAGAAATATATATATATAATGTATACATTTTTTACCAATGTTGTTCAGCTACCTGATTATGGAAAAATACATGATTATGGCAAAACTTAACTTAACTTAAATAGTAATCACTATTATGGGTCCATAAAACATTTATTCAGCACTTTTGAATGCATACAGTACATTAATTCCAAGTCAAGTGCATTTTCTCTGTAGGATAACTACAACAAAGTGCATTCAGAACAAAGCCAAGGTGCATAAACATCTAGGCCAGTAGGCCTGCAACAAAATAGTGTAAATAAAGACTGTAACAGCCAGGTCTTCAACAACAACAAATGCACCTATAAGTGCATGCATACAAATGTGCAAACTGGATAAATCCACATGAATGTAACTATTTACAAATGAAATTACAATTCAATTTCAAGAATCTTTAAATCAGGCT
>NW_011369951.1:12723811-12733653 GCF_000735185.1 Notothenia coriiceps | reverse complement strand
TGCAAGGTATGATGTCAGGGATCAACAAAGCCCTTTTAGCAGACACTGCTACATTCTTTGATTGATTCATCTTTGCTGCACAGCGAACTTGGCCCGTGGTGTTGTGATCAGCTGTGGAGACCGCACCGTCAGGGCACCGTGCTATCGCCACGCTCGGCCTCTGGACTCCGAAGTCGCGACGCACCCCTAGTCTCCATTGGCGAATCGAGCTTCATCCACATATCACCGGCGTGGCCGTCTTCCTGGGTGATCTCCTTCTTCGTCCTCTCGCTCATCCTTGGATGAACAGCTGGCTGGAGGCCGCAATTTCACTCATCGGTATCATCGTCGCCACGCTGCCAGAAGGTCTCCTGGCCAACTGTTCACTGCCTGAGTGCCGGGGTGTTTCCGTCTAATAAAGGGTAAAGATCCTGAATCCCTTAAAACAACTAACTGAAGGCCAAGCGTCGTCTGCCATGGTGTGTTGACCCTGCCGCTAAGCGCTAAATGGCCCAAGAAGAACTGCTGGTGAAGAACTTGGAAGCCGTGGGTGGGTGACCCTGGCTCCACCTCACCATTCTTGCTCCGACAAGGACCGCGCGCACCCCTGACCCAGAACGGGATGACCAGTGGCCCCACATGTTGGGTTCGGACAACCAGATCACGAGCGACACCACGGGAGCACCAAGAGCGGCCCCTCATTCGACAGAGCTCCGCCACATTGGGAGCGGTGGCCCCGCCTAAGATCGCCGGTCCCTCTGCCAACCCGCCGCTCTCCTGGCAGAGCAGTCCGGCCTGCCCGTCCTCAAGAGGTAAACACAGCACAGACTGTAGTTAACTTTTCTCCTTTTTATTCAACAGTTTTTTCCATTTTTTTGTAGGTTCTTCAGTTTGTGTGCTTATGTGGCGCACAGATTAAACGCTTATTGTAACTAACTTGATTCAGTTTTTCCGAGCTTTGAATGCTGGCCCTTTTTCAAACCTATCCTCTTCCCCATTGTTCTGTTTCTCGCTGATATTTTGCTCATTTCCAGTAATGTCAACAACCAGTTCAAGTGACTTGATAACGATGAGCAGTATCCAGTATTACTTAGTCCTGAACATTATGTTAAACAAGAAACGATATGAATTCAGTCAAATACGGTGCCCAAAAGCTTAATACATAAAGTAATACACTGTATGCTACAAATGTATTGTCCCTGTCATTTGATAATATGGCAAATTATATTAGCCTTTCAGAGATATCTACAGATGTTTTCCATTCAGGCTAACGGCTTGTTTTCCTTCTAACACTCCACATTTTGTAACCAGCATCTTATTTCCAACCCCCCACCAAAACACACGGCGACAGCAAACAAAACACAAGATGTGCCGCACGTCTTCCTGGCATTTTGCTCTGTCGTCTAGTGTGTGTTGTGTGTGCGTCATTGTTTTTTCAAAATGAATAGGCTGAAAGTGTGGGCCCAACTGGTTAAGCCAGTTTTTAACCTCAACTGTAGGGGCTTACTGCGCCTCCTGACGTTACTGGAAGCCCCCTGTGTTTATGATTTTTTTATTTTGCATACCCACAAAAAAAGAATACAGATGTGTTATATGCCATTTAATTATTATTAAATATATCAATTGAAAGGGCAAGTAGGAAATGACTTTCCAACTTGATTATACCTCCGGCTATTTGCCCTCATTCTACACTGCTGCAATCTGTTGATTATGTCCTTGGTCTTAAGCTTAAGCTGTGCGGATGTCTTGATTAATCAGACTCACAGACGTTATTCTATAGAGAAACCCCCAATTTCTCCCAGCAGAACTAAAAGCGTGCTATCTGTGACTCCTGCGTAGACCTTTGTGGTGTGTGTACCATATACGTCTATGGTGAGTGTCTTAAATGTTGTCCGTCTCCTCCACCAGAGAGACGATGGCCGGTGACGCCTCTGAGTCCGCTCTGCTGAAATGGTATCGAGCTGTGGCTAGTGGATTCTGATCAGTTTGCAGAAATGGAGACAAAAACTCTCAGATTTTCTGAGATCCGTCAACTCTGACTAACAGGAGTACAGGTATGGAAGGAGATTTGAATGATTAAAGCTTAAAGGTCATGGGAAGCCATACAACATGGCTTTTGGCGCCTTGACTCGTTTTTCTTTCATCCGTTTAGTCGGCGGTCTTCATACAAAATTCCGCACAAACAAGAAGAAGAATGGCTCGGGCCTGATCTGTTTTTATTTTGGTGTATTTTTTCTGCTAAGCGCTTTCCATTCCAACGGGTTCAGCGGGGTGACGAGGGGTACCAAGCACCTGCGTGGTGATGAAGGGCGGCCCCAGAAGGATTCTGGACCGCTGCTCCAAGCATCGATGATGCACTGGGCAAAGAGCAGACCTGCTGGACGACGAGATGAGAGAACTCTTTCCAGAACGCCTAACCTTGAACAACTCGCGAGGACTTTGGAGAGGAGTTCGTCGGCTACCGAGCGATAGACGGTGGAATTAATTGACAAAACGGAGCAGAAACTGGAAGGACTACTCAGGAATGACGTTCATCGCCGACATTTTTGTCCTCAGCCCTGCGCTTTGTTGGACTTGTATTCTATTCCAGGTTTCTGCAGTTCACACTGCCCACGACCAGTTCCCACGAAGGCTTTGCTTTTGACACAGAAGAGGCTGAACTGTCACTGGAACCTTTTGCCTTCATCGGGCGCCTATGTCCATGATCGACCCTCCTCGTGGGTGCGTGCCCAGATTGCGGTCGGAAAATGCAGGAGCGCTGGAATCAAAGAGTAACTCATATTCAAAATGAAATAAATATTATCTCACATGAAGCTTTTTTCAATTGGCCTGCTTCGCTTGGTTGGTAGTTGTGGGTTGAAAATGATATGTACAATGCTGTGCCGTTGCAATCCCCCTCAAGTGAACCTAAATAATAATACATCTCTTTTCTATAATTCAATGGTATGCTTGAATAAAGTGCTCCGCTCGTTATCCTGGGTCATCTATGTGTATATAGTGTGTATCATCTCCATATGGCATTGCAAAGGGTGTTGGCATCATCGTCCGAAGGCCACGAGACTGGTTGAGACTGTTGTCTGTTTAGTATCCCAAACCGAATATATTGTATTTTGTTATTCTCTTAAATTTTTGTTAGGACTTTACATAATTGGTAGCCTTTGTTTTGTTGTGTATTTATTAATGGTTTGGATATATATATGTAATCTCTGATTCTTTCGAAGTTTATTCTCTGGCTCCTTTTTGGTCGAGTTGGTCTGATTATACCCGTAGGTTTAAATCCCCCAATGGCTTAATATCTCCCTATTTATAGTCTCCTTCTCGTTTTGTTAATAAATTGCGTAAGTATAAGTGTATTTAGAATGTGACGGGTTTGTGTACTGTTTCTATCTTTGACACAATGCCAATTTCTTTGGTTTTTTATGATGTGTCAACAGCCTGGTGTTTGTTAATGTTTTGACCAGAGGGCAAATGACATCATAATGTGCATTTAGGTAGGCTTAGTGATCTCGTTTCTTCCAGAGTGGCAAAGGGTCCTGTTGTAGTCCATGGTGGAGACCTGTAAGATCTGTTCCCCGAGCAGAGATTTATTCTGGACGACTCCTGATAGTCAGCCACACGGGTAGTGTTTTGCCAGAACCTCCCCGCCAGCAGAAACTTGATCATTGGGGAGGCTGCCAGGACAGGAAGCCTCTAACTCGCACGACCTACTGAGGTGCTTCAGAGCAGTTCCAGGTCCCTCACGCATTCTGCCTCTGCCTTGTTATGTCATGTCACAAGATTTTTGGAAATAATTTTGACGTAACCATACCCCCTTATGCTTTATTTATGATGGGTGTGTGTTTGCCACTGGATCACAAGTAGCAGAATAATCAAGGCCCCACCAACACTCGTAAGCTGTGACCTCGAAGTGAAATAAGTTCACAAAGGTGTAGTCAGTAGGCATGAAGTGGAGTGTTGCGGGGCGGTGTGGAACTTATTTTCTTTGAATGGTTGGTTTTGTTGCTGTAATTTGACCTGATCGAGACCACAAACCAGTCTTTTCGTTCTTCGTGCTTTTTACAAACTTAAGCGAAAAAAATGACTAAACATTTCTACTGAAATGCGAAAATAACCCCAGTAGTAATGAATGCTCCTAAATAACGTATCTATTCCGTGTGTCTCATTTTTCCTGGGTGAAGGCAGTTGGAAGATGTATTATGACAACTCAGTCACTTCAATTCAGTTCCCTCCATGTCCACGTTTCTTAAGATGCAGACTTTTCGGGCTTCAAACTAGATAACTGCAGTTTTAAAAAGTAAATGCTCATAAATATTTGTAAAATCGTTGTATGTGTGTTGTTTTCTCAAGGTAATCCCTTATTCAGCAGGCAGCACATCCACTGTTTATGTCACATGTAATCTCCGACCACCTCTGTCTCTTGTCCTGTACTGTCAGATGGGCCTGATAAGATGATTTGCTTGAATTAAAAGTGGGATCCACCTGCAGCCGAATAGTGCTTCTCTCTGAAGCCGGAAGTTGACACCTCACTTTAGTATTTATGAAAAGACAGTTTTTCTAAAATGTTGGACATAATTTTTTCGTTGCGTTCAATCTTAACTTTTCCACTCACTTTTCTTCTTTCTGAAGAAATTGCTCATGTTTTTCTCAACGGCTTCTCTCTTCTCTTCTTCTGCCAGGGAGCCGATTGTGGCTGTGACAGGTGACGGTCGTGAAGCGACTCTCCTGCTCTGAAGCAAGGCGGACACATCATGTCGGCTATGGGCCATCTCTGGGGTCTGACGTCTCCAAGCAGGCCGCCGACATGATCCTGCTGGACGACAACTTTGCCTCCATCGTCACTGGAGTGGAAGAAGGTAACAGATTTTACTTCACAGAACACTTTAAAGGCCTTTCAGCTGCAGGGTTTGACACAACACTCTGTTCTCTCATCAGGCCGTTTGATCTTCGACAACTTGAAGAAGTCCATCGCCTACACTCTGACCAGTAACATCCCTGAGATCTCCCCCTTCCTCCTCTTCATCTGCGCCAACATCCCTCTGCCCCTGGGAACCGTCACCATCCTCTGTATCGACCTGGGAACTGACATGGTGAGCTCTTTGACATGACAGATGGTCTTATTTATTATGGTTGTCAAATCAAATATTGAATTGACCTTTTGATTTTGTTTTCTCCCAGGTACCTGCCATCTCCCTGGCTTATGAAGAAGCTGAGAGCGACATCATGAAGAGACAGCCCAGGAACCCCAAAACAGATAAACTTGTAAATGAAAGGCTCATCAGTATAGCCTACGGACAGATTGGTAAGCTTTCCCGAAGTATATTGAAGCATTTCTTTTTTATCTACAGCCATAAAACTGTTCTTCTTCCTGTCCGTTAGGTATGATGCAGGCCACAGCTGGGTTCTTCACATACTTTGTGATCCTGGCTGAAAACGGCTTCCTCCCCATGGACCTGCTGGGGATCAGAATGAAGTGGGACGACAAAAGTATAAATGACCTGGAAGACAGCTACGGACAGCAGTGGGTAAGTGACGCTCTACTTTCTAAGCTTGAGCTCATTCAAATATTAAAGGGAAGATTATTTGAGCTAATGTTCTTTCCCATTTTCCCTCTACCAGACATACGAGCGCAGAAAGATCATAGAGTTCACATGTCACACAGCGTTCTTCGCCAGTATTGTGGTCGTCCAGTGGGCCGATCTCATCATCTGTAAGACCAGGAGGAACTCCATCCTGCAACAAGGAATGAAGTATGTACATCGAAACACTTTGTAAAATGATCCTGGGCTTTTACAAAAGTTAACTCTGTTGCCTTGCCTCCAAAGGAACCGTATCCTGATCTTTGGACTGTTCGAGGAGACAGCTCTGGCTGCTTTCCTGTCGTACTGCCCGGGCATGGACATTGCCCTCAGAATGTACCCCCTTAAGTGAGTAAAGCACACACTGGCACAAACAAAACATTAAATACACATTATGTAGGGGCCAATTTACTAAGTTCCTATGCCACTTAGTCGCTACCTAGTCTGAACTAAAGACTTCTGATGAACTAAGTAAGTACTTGGTGTGAAAGCGCCTATTATCTTGTGGAAGGTGGATAATATCTTGTGTCACTGGTCATTTCCACTTCAGAGGCAGAACGAAGCAGGAGAGCTTCTGTATTAACGAGACTCTTTGCCCAACAGAGTAAAATAGAGCGCCATAAAAGCATGTTAGGCTCATTAGCTCACACGTAGCTCAAATCCCACCGTATTTTCTCTCTTCATTGTTTTGCCTCTTCCTGCTTCTGCCTTTAATCTTCTAACCCTTCACCCACCCCCCTTTCTCTCTGCCGATGTTTGACTAACCCCGGCTTCTCTTCCTTTCCCTCTGAGAGTCTAGTGCTCCTATTTCTGTCTCGTCTGTGTTTGTTTTGCTTCTTTATTTCTGTCTTGGATCGCTATCTCTCCAATTATATATAAAGTTCTCTGCAGGAATGAGTTGAACATAACATTTGGCTGAATCAATCAGTTCATACATATTTTCTTTTGCTTTGAACAAGCTCTGAAACACACTTTAAAGACATGTTATTTAAAGTCCCTATGTGATGTGCTCAATCTTTGTGTTTGTCGATCCCTATCTTAGGCCATGTTGGTGGTTCTGTGCCTTGCCCTACTCCCTCCTCATCTTCCTGTATGATGAAGGCAGAAGATATATCCTCAGACGCAACCCAGGCGGTAAGATCTTTTCTTAGTACACATTTTGGATGTAATGCAATGGATTTTCTTATTTCCCCGATGAGAAATCTGAAAATGTGATGCCGCTCAAAGTTTATTCAGTGTTTATGGTTTAATCAAATATTCCTACTTCAATAACCATTAGAAACTCCATTGGTTTATCTTTAAAAAAAGACCTGCAGATCAAATAAAAAGGCTATTTTCCTATCTCATAAATACTATACTTCTTGGAGATACATTGCTTTCGACCATACTTCATTGAAAATTTAGAGTTTTGAGATATCCTGCTAACTTAAAACACGTTTCTGTGTTCTGCTATTACTGCGTCTGCACACAGACCAGTGAACTGTGACAGATGGCTCGGCCCAGTGGGATCTCAACCCTCAACCCTGCCTTTGTTAATGCATTGTTCCACCCACGAAGCTGAGCAGAACCTGCATGCAGGGCCTGGCTCTAAAGCAGTTGTATCTGTCTGTGTGTGTGTGTGGGTCTGTAACATCTGAGCCCCGCAGCACAGATCAGTGAACATCCCGTTGCCCATCCATGGTGAATAATGTGTTTCAATCAGACCGAGGAAAACAAGTTAAACTGCACGGTTTACACTTTTTAGGGATTAATTTGAACAAAGCAACTCAGAAAGAGATTTTCCCACTGTGGCTAAAAGCTAACTGCCCTTCAGATAATTGTTTAATCATGGGCCAAAAAAAAGCTTTAACTCAAGAGTGGAAAACAAATCTAGCACGTGATTTTGATCACTTAGGTCAGGGGTGTCAAACTCAAATACACAGTGGGCCAAACTTAAAAAATGGGTACTAGTCGAGGGCCGGACTGGTTCAATGTTTATTGTATTGCAAAACGTATTGAAATTAACTTATTGCACATATTCAACCTGGAACTAACAAAGCTTAAATGATTGCCGATAAAAACAACATTAAACATTAAATAATCAGTTGCTTTCATTTCTTATGGCTCTATCTGCAGCTTTTCTAGAGTCATTTCTTATGATTACATTTTTCCACAGGCCAAGAACAGCTTCAAAAAAACTATTTCCCTCAAAGAACAAACCAAACATGCCCTGTTGTCGTGAGAGAAAAAGTGCAGAAGGAAACATCCATGTAAACTCAGTGTGCTGCTCTGTGATGCTAGTTCAAGCAGATACTTGGCATCTCATCTCGGTTTCAAAGTTCATCAATGTTTTGTGGCCTCAGTGTCTCTCGAAACTGAAGGAAGTGATCCTCAGGAGTTGAGTGAAGGTGTGCGTCAAATATACCGGCGGGCCGATTTTCTTTAATAGGGAATGAAAATCGATCCTGCTTGGGTCTGAAATTGACATCCACCAGCGCCTGGATTTGAGTGTTACATGTTGTGCTTACGTTCATTAGTTTTACCGCTTACATAAATAAATTGGAGAATTTGGTTTGTAGGACAGCGTCAATTTAGTACACCACTGGCTTCTGATTAACGCTGTATCGAGCCTTTCAAGCGATGGGGAAGTAATTGCCAACAATGTATTATATGATATATTACGAGCGATTTATTTGAAAGACACCTTTCTTTAGGCAATATGTTGCAAGAAAGTCTTGCCTAATTAGTGACGGATAATAAGACAATGTGCAGATCGCAGATGTGTGGCAAAACGTCCTGAAATGCCTCCTAATCTTCTTTGTCTCCTTTTGTCTTCTAGGCGGTGTGGAGCAAGAAATGGATTCATACTACTGAAGCTCCCCATTCGGATGAGCCGACAGTCTAGTGGTTTTTCATCGTTTATTTACTGCCCATGTTACATATTTCTCTGAGATGGTTGCTCAGACTCAAAGAACAAAAAGCAATGGAAGAATATTTTATGTCCTCTGTCGGATTCACCTCAACATTTCAGCACCATTTTACATTGACGTGTCCGCTCAGGAATTTGTTTGATATTTTTGCACGACACTTTTTGCGTTCTCTGCACAAGCGGATGGAGGATACAAAGCAGGATTTAGGCTGCACGGGATGTGCGTGTTTTCAACGCCCTCAATAGAGTATTGACCAGTGGAGTCCGATCCGGGTGACCCATGCGGGATGGAATTCATCCACCTCAACAGGTCCCAAACCTTCTGGCTTCGTGGAGCCTACATTTGTTTAGAAAAGAGGGGGAACATTTTAATTTTAAACAAAACAATTGTGACTAAAAAATAAATTAACCAACATCGCTACATTCGAAAAAGCAAACAAGCTGTTCTCCATCAAAAAAACGGAAAATGTAACTCAAATGTTCAGTTTTAGATTAACTGTGTTTTACTTGGGACTCAGTAACTGATCGGCGCCAAAATCAAAATCAGTAATTATCTCTTCGAGTTGACTCGTACAGTGTTATCTGCAAACATCACGCTTTGATATTCACCTAATGAAATGTTTACGCTTCCCGTGGTTTCATCGTTTACCTTGCTCGATTATTTAAGGGAAGCGTGTCGGGCAGTTGCCTGTGGTGTGTGTGTGTGTGTGGTGTGTTGTGTGGTGTGGTGTGTGTGTGTGTGTGTGTGTGCTGTGTGTGTGTGTGGTGTGTGTGGTGTGTGTGTGTGTGTGTGTGTGTGTTGTGTGTGTGTGTGTGTGTGTGTGTTGTGTGATCAGAGCCCAGTCTACGACTAATGGTGTTTGCAATTTGACTTGCTCCGTTTGCGAGCTCTAATGCCAAAGAGGGCTTCTCAGTGAAAATGAACTTGAGACCACTCTAAGTGCTCATTCTTACTTTGGTGTTCGTACCCCAGGTCATTATGAGACGGGCCCCTTCTCCCTCAACCCCTCTGCTGTGTTTGGTGTGTACACATTTTAATGCGTTTATCATCCTGGCCGCAACAGATGGGGCTGGCTTCGCACACAATTGACACTTCAATACTAAATAGTTCTGATTGTTGCTTACCAGTTGGAGTTACTTTTACAGGCAGTGGCGTGCTGGTGTGGAGACAACAGCGCAGCAGTGCTATACAAGATAGGAGGGACTGAGAGAATGGGAGAAAGGTTGATTTAACGATGGGAAGAAAAAAGCGAGTTTCGATTTGACAACACAACAATTCAGCTGGCACACTTTCAAATGCGGCTTACCATATGATTTGGATGTATATACTGTGTGCATGGTGCTCTGCCTGTAGATATGTCAGATTGGGGAAAATTAAA
>NW_011369951.1:12710669-12723766 GCF_000735185.1 Notothenia coriiceps | reverse complement strand
GAGCTTCCCCCACATTGACGTTTCTGAAAGTGTGAAGCCTAATGAGGTGGTGAACTTTACGTGTGGGGGCCTGTTCTTATTACGCCCTCATCTAGTTAGTGCTTCGTGACTGTCGCTCTCTGACAAGTCCACGGAGAGTACCACGAACCTACTCTTCTCCTTGTCTGATTCCCGACTATTCGTCTCTTCGATGACAAGTAATTTTCTTGAGGGTGAAAAGGAATTATTCATCTGCTCCGACCAATAGTATTCGAATAGATCAAATGTAAGATGAGATATGGTGCAAAGACTTGTAAAAGTAACACTCAGATATTAAGGGTAGAGCCAATAGAATCCCCCTTTACTGTCGTCGTGTCAACAAGGTTATATAACATGAAAGCCATAGATTTACTAATTGTTACAAACCAAATGTAACGAGACTCCGTCTGGTGGAATAAAACGCTAACGAACTTTAACCATTAAATTAAAACATTAACCAACACCCTTAAACATAGGTCAAAAGTAAATACATAGAAATATGTTACAAATGATGAAACGAATACTCCTGTCTGCGAATAAATGTCTAAAGAAACTTTAACTTAACATTAAAGTTAAACATTTATCAAATGGAAGTCACCTAAATAGCAAACGTGAAACGATACGTACGAATATCCACGAAACAACAACAACTTGGACCGACAAGCAGGAAATAACAGGGGTAAAACCAACGTACCGATGACCGGATCTACAAAGTACGTGGAACCGAAACAAGACTACGTGAAACAAACATCAATAGGATGCTCTTTACGTGAACTGAAACCTAATTACATGACATACGTAACGTTCACGACTAGTGCGGACAAGCAGCATACCTGGGTATATTCACTAATGATAAATTCAATTCAATTCTAAAACGTATTAGTACAGTAAAAAGGTATTAGTCCATCGACTTTTGTTGTAACCATTTTTACATATGTAATATATGTATATATAAAGATAATAGTAAAAGCCGGAAAAGCCGTAAGCCAAAGCCGGTTGACCAAACGGATAAAAGCCATTAGCCAAAGCCTGTCCTTAAAGTAAGCCACGTGGGGAATCTTATCCAAAACGTTACACATAGGACAACTTACACACCTCTAAATTACCCAACGAGATCGTCCCTTGTAAATTGTGTCCTTTCCACATCTATTTTGGACTGAAACTTCTTTTCGCGGTGGCAAAGATTAATACTTGTGAACTGTACCAACGACCTCACAGGACGACTTCTAATTTGAGGTGTAGACTGTCTTAAAGTTGAACACGTTTTACAAATCGCAATCCGCGCCTCTTTCTCTGATATTTTTAAATATCTCCAAGCGGCAGACATGTTGGCTGTGAGCCAGCCGCGAGCATGGTCGCGCACCGTGCTTCTCGCCGCGTTTTGATTACGTCATCACAACAACACGTTAGTTTACCAACGTAACCCTGTTCCCTGACATTCGGTGATATTTTTTCGGTGCTAAAACCCTTTCGGCCGAAAGCCGAAAGAGCCTTTTTAACCATTTTCGGCCGATAATTTTCGGCGGCCGAATATTCGGTGCATCCCTACTATTTTCTCTCAATGGCTCTATCTCTTTTTCACACACACAAACACACAGGCTACATTGTGTGATTGATACGGCTAATTGAATCTTGCTGTTGTGGTTCTGATAGCAATCACTCTCCTTCCCGTGCACAGTTGGAGTTGCCAGCTGCAAACATCATGCATTAATCTCTGCTGCTTCTCAAGCCACCTACTGTTGAATGCACAAAGGAACAGACACGGCAACAAACGCAGCGTCTTCTTTAATGAGATGATTACATGGGGTACACATGATATAAAAGCCCACCCACGTAAAATCAGTCGCCTGTGACTGAATTTCAATGGATAATCCATGTAATCCACATCTCCATATAACTGCAGTCATTAAAAAAGAACATGGTTGGCTAAATTGATTGTAATTAAACAAGAGCATGGCTCATCAAATTGCCCGGAATAATTAAGTCCCCGCTAAAGAGCGACTGTAGAAAATATAAATAACTTTTTCACTTGTGCCAACTGAATGTACCAGAGCGAAGAGAACAACAAACAAGATGGATAGTTTCAGTTATTTGATGTAACTCTCCCGATGCACCCAAAAATGTGTAGATGAATAGGCTTTCAATCTCTACTTATTCTGGTGTCATTGTAGATACTTTACCAGACATGCCTGACAATTAGGGCTGGGCAATATTGACATTTACCCTCATTTGACATATTTGTTGTAGTTTGTGTGCCATATTTTCAACAATGCCAATCAGAGTAGAATAGATTTTTTAAAGAGACAGGCACTAAAACTACGCATTTCAGACAGCGGGTGAATACAGGCATATTTAGACAGACAGTATGAGAAAAGCAATGCGTTTTTTTAAAATGTTAAACCATGTTATATTAGGAATGCAAAATACAATTATGACCCGGAAAATGAGCATGATATGTCACCTTTAAATAATTATATAAATCATACAATAATGTCTTCAAGTATTTTTCAAACAAACCGAGCCATTTGAAGGCATCATCTTTGGATAGAGGGATCAATAGAAAACATATTTGACTGATTGGGTAAGCTCCAGCATTAATATTTGCATTACTAATATTGGAAATAGCTCTGTAGCTTTACATATAAAACATGCATTGCAAACTCTGAACTGCTACCTTTTCCGCCAATTCTAACCCTTTTTCTCCTGCTCTTAATGACCGCGGGTAAATCATTAGTGGAAGCCAGCGTCTGTAGCACTTGACTGACCTTGTGAAATAACTTCACTGTTGCAAAATGGAGGTGTCAACATACCAGATGCTACATTGATATTGATGAGGATTTTCTCTCTGTTTCCCTCTGTGTTCACTGTGTGAGTGTGTGTTTGTTTGCTGCGTGTGTGTGTGTGTGTGTGCGTGTGCGTGTGCATGTGCGTGTGTGCGTGTGTGTGCGTGTGTGTGTGTGTGTGTGTGTGTGCATTTGTGTGGGTTTGTTTGTGCATTCGTAGCTGTGTTCAACCTGATCCCGGTGGGGCTTCGTGTCGTGGCCATCCAGGGCGTGCAGACCAAACTCTATCTGGCGATGAACAACGAAGGCTTTCTCTACACCTCTGTACGTCAGCACACACACACTCACAGCATAATCATCATCATCATCATCATCATCATCATCATCATCATCATCATCATCATCATCATAAGAAACTATAAAGGGACTCAAATCTTTCCTTTGGGTTGAGTAACAGGAGCAGTTTCATTTTGACTAGTCTGATTATCGTCCTATAATCACACCAATCCATTCACTACAGTGTTGTCTTGTGACTAAGATGCCACTGGGTGCTATAATCCAGCATCTGAGCCACGCTTATCTATCCACTGATATCAGGCTTCACAGGATTGATGTCAGATCATCCTCCAGCCTCCTGTTTATCCCCCTACAGTCATTCTCTGCTAGGAAGCTCGCTTTTGATCCATTTACACATCGATCTGAAATGTGTTTTTATGCCTTCCCAGCTAGACTTACACAGACACTTCCGCTGTGCATGTAGTACATTAAGCACCTCACTTTAGCTCTTGGGCAGGGATGGTGGGCGGTGCAGATGCAATAAAACAAAAGTAATCAACAAAAACAATACGCACTTTCAGCAATCTAAGGAAATCTGCGAGACTAAGAGATGGAAACTAACAGAGAGGAAATAGAAAAATGGCCCACACGTCAAAGTAATAAAATCTGTGCTGCTACGCCTGTGCAGGCACGTACAACACCACCACAATATCTGACCATCGTGTCCAGTCCTGCATGCTCTCCGTCACAATCAATAGTAGCATCTTTCACCTTATATTACACAAGGACAAAATATGAATAGAAAAATCTATTCTCCTTTTCATATCAAAGCTATTTGAATATCCTACACACACCAAACTTAGTTCAATTAAAAGGGATGACGGATCCTTTCCGTATCTTTCCGTTCCCCCCGGCAACGTGAGCTCCATCTTTCTCTCAGTGGGCTGGTTGGTATTCAAGGGAGTAGCCAGTTGCTATGGCGATGCAGGAATAAGAAAATGCAAATGTCAGCTGTCCTAAGTTGGTGCAGTTTGTTCTGAGACACGGCCGAGATAATTTTTCAAACAGTGGAGCACATGATGGAGGAACACACTGATGGCAATATGAATGTGATGATTTAACTGTTGTTAATGGAGTTGTCATTATAGACTCATAGCCTCTGTGACTCACTCTAATAATAATAATAAATAACACCCCACCTCTCCATGTTTACTCACTCTCCTCATTCTTCCACTATTTCTTCTAATATCTGTCACACCTTCCCCCTCAGGAACATTTTACCCCGGAGTGTAAGTTCAAGGAGTCGGTGTTTGAGAACTACTACGTCACCTACTCCTCCATGCTGTACCGGCAGCAGGCCTCAGGTCGAGCCTGGTACCTCGGACTCAACAAGGAGGGGGGGATCATGAAGGGGAACCACGTCAAGAAGAACAAGGCAGCTGCACACTTTATACCGAAACCACTCAAAGGTAAGGCTAGTAGGGGAGTGAACTGCACAACGTTTAAACAAGCAGGCACAGACTTAAGTTAAAGGGGACCTATTATGCTCATTTTCAGCTTAATGATAGTATTTTGTGTCTCTACTGTGACATGTTTACATGCGTTAATGTTCAAAAAGCTCTTTATTTTTCTCATACTGCCTGTGCTGCAGAACCTCTTTCCCCCCTCGGTCTGAAACCAGAGCCCAGTCTGCTCTGATTGGTTAGCTGGCCAGCTCTGTTGTGATTGGTCAGCCATTAGAGATGTCCCGCTCCTTAGCCTATCACGTACGATGTGTTGGAGCGCTAGCCAATAGAAACGCCGGTGTTACTTAGTCATGTCACTAAGTTAAGGAAGTAAACAAAGGACTACAATGGGGGCGTTTCAGGCAGGGGCGGGGGTTAGCCTTTGCAGACCATTTACATGCACAAAAACCTATACAAAAAACAAATAGAAAACCCTAATAAGCAAAATAAAGCTTTGAACTCAAGTTGACATTTTGAAACAATTGTATATAAGCACCAGATAACTTGGTCTAAAAAGAATGTCTCTTTAAACTTTAAAGTGGCAATAGACCATTTTTACTTTAACTTATTATGAAGTATATTGTTGACTTCACATTGTAATAGAGAAAAATGACATCATCAGCATTAAAATCACCTACATTGGTTCCCAATAAGTCTGGCTTTCATTGTGCCTTTCTGTATGCTCCTGGTAAAAATATTTATGGCACAATGGAAGTGTATAAGCCATTGCGCAACCAAACAGGCAGAGAATAGAGCCTTATTTTAGCGGCAAGCTATAAGTAGCTATCCCACAGTGGAAGAGCCAAAGTAACTGTGGAAAACAAAATGCTGTGTTTCCTGTCACTGTTTTGAGTTGCTAAGCTCAAAAGAAAACGGAAAGCAATCAGCTTGTCTTTGCAAAATCAGCAACAATATCACTTGTAAACATCCCTAATTATTGTTTATAAGACGTAGCATTCAATAGTAAATCTGCTTCATAAGGGCTCTGCAGGTCTGCTTGGATCAGATTTGATTGACAGGGGTGTCATCCTATTTAATGTGAAATATTGCTTGGTTTGCCCAAAGTGACAAGACTCTAAAATACACTGAACAAAAATATAAATGCAACACTTTTGTTTTTGCTCCCATTTTTCATGAGATGAACTCAAAGATCTAAAACATTTTCTACATACACAAAATAACCATTTCTCTCAAATATTGTTCACAAATCTGAAAAAATCTGTGATAGTGAGCACTTCTCCTTTGCTGAGATAATCCATCCCACCTCACAGGTGTGGCATATCAAGATGCTGATTAGACAGCATGATTATTGCACAGGTGTGCCTTAGGCTGGCCACAATAAAAGGCCACTCTGAAACGTGCAGTTTTGCTTTATTAGGGGAGTCTGGGGGGGTCCGAAAACCCTAGGGTTAAACCCTAACCCTAACAAGTCACCCATCTCCTTCGCATAGAGTTGATCAGGTTGTTGATTGTGGCCTTTGGAATGGTGGTCCACTCCTCTTCAGTGGCTGTGCGAAGTTGCTGAATATTGGCAGGAACTGGAACACGCTGTCGTATACGCCGATCCAGAGCATCCCAAACATGCTCAATGGGTGACATGTTAGAGTTAGGGTTTAACCCTAGGGTTTTCAGACCCCCCCAGACCCCCCCAATAAAGCAAAAACTGCACGCTTCAGAGTGGCCTTTTATTGTGGCCAGCCTAAGGCACACCTGTGCAATAATCATGCTGTCTAATCAGCATCTTGATATGCCACACCTGTGAGGTGGGATGGATTATCTCGGCAAAGGAGAAGTTCTCACTATCACAGATTTTTTCAGATTTGTGAACAATATTTGAGAGAAATGGTTATTTTGTGTATATAGAAAATGTTTTAGATCTTTGAGTTCATCTCATGAAAAATGGGAGCAAAAACAAAAGTGTTGCATTTATATTTTTGTTCAGTGTAGATTCACATGGAGGTACAGAATTATACCTTATTTGTAAATAATGAATTTTTCATGACCGTGACAGCTTACTTCTTAAACTGAACTCATCTTTTAAACATTTATACAAACAGATGCGATGTGTTGTTTGCCGAAAGTGAGACTTTTCTTTTACAGACTGGGGTGATGGCACATCATGATCCAATGCAAAAGAAAAATATGCAATACACAGTGTGGAAAGAGCAATGAAGAAAAACATAAAGGGAGGGAGACAATTAAAAGACTGGCTTCAATCAGTAGCTTTATATTAATAGATCACATGCCTAAAAAAAGCTCTAAAAACCAGCTGTACACAATGTTCCTAACAGCAGACAGCAGGCAGACAGCAGGCAGACAAAGATGGCGACTTATTTAGCAGCTAAATAGCCAAGTATCTTTCCAAGAGATAAGTGGAGAGCCAAGCTAAAAGGAGAGCGAATATTGGACACAAACACGACTCCAAGTGAATGCTAATGGGGCTCCGTACCTGCTGGGTGTGTAAATAAGCAGCTGTTCTCTAACAGGCTTGAAACTTTAAAGTTGATTTATGTCAATGATGTAAAACAGTGTGGTTCCGCTGCCTCAAGGAGGGCAAACATAGCAACTGTGGGTTCAAGGAATATAATAATTGTTAAAGACTAGATAATTGTTACTTATATTTGTATGGATCGATGCATTACAGCAACACAGGAATTCCCTTAGGTAGTAAATTCAGAACTTTTTCTACAACCAGAATTTTGAATAAAGCAAAGATCTCTATTTTCTGCCAGCACAGGAACTAGATGTACCCAACTGCTTGAACAAGGCGTTCACACCAAGAGCGATTCAGACCAACAACTTGATTAATAATTTAATCGATGATTCCTCTCTCCCGATTGTGTGTGCGTGTGTGTGTGTGTGTGTGTGTGTGTGTGTGTGTGTGTGTGTGTGTGTGTGTGTGTGTGTGTGCGTGTGCGTGTGCGTGTGCGTGTGCAGTGGCCATGTACAGGGAGCCCTCCCTCCATGACCTGACAGAACTCTCTCGGTCCGGCAGCGGCACACCAACCAAGAGTCGCAGCGCTTCGGCCATACTTAATGGCGGAGGGAAGTCGCCCAGCAACAACGACTTATCCTAGCCCCCCACTCCTCACACACACCCACAGACACGCACGCACACACACACAAAGATCTCAGGCCGACATGCCCACACATCAGGCTGGTGTGGGGTAGGAGGAGGCGAGGAGATAATACGAAGGAGGACAGGAGTGTTATCTTCCACTTAACGGAGCCCACTGTGACTGACTGTGATGTAAATAAATCAAGGACAATCAATCCGTCTGCTGCTCCGGCCTGCAGGGGGACGAGAACCTTCCTTTGAATACCCTTCCCACTGTATCATACCCAGAGAGGACAAGGGAGGGAGATGGAGCAACGCAGAGAGAGTCAGTCAGTCACATAATTAGATAAACAGACTGTTACAGAGAACCAAAGAGTCCAAGTATTAACTAGGTGGTAGAAGGGAAAAGTGGTAAGATAGTTAGAGTGACACAGGAAGTATTAATCTATTCTACCATATGCTATGTTTACACAGAGCTCATGGGGTTAAGTCATATTTTTAAAAAGTGACAAACGTATTCCATGTTCACTTGTGAGGACTGATCCTTTGTTTGCATGCAGGCGCGCCCGTGCGTGTGAGAGTGGTCGGGCACACACTGTGCTTGTAGTAGGAGTGTGTGGGCAAGCGAGTGTGTAAGCGTGCATGTGTGTGGGGGGTGGGTGGGTGTAGGGGGGGTGTACCTTTTTAAGATCTGTTGTATATCAGACAAACCTCCTGAGGGCTTTAACAGGTTAAAATAAGGTTGTTATATACAATAATACTGTAAATGCTTCCATGCTTACTTCTTACAAGCAATGCCGTTGTTTATCTTTCTGTTTGTTGTTGTCGTCCCCTTGCTGTTTGTTTGTTTGTTTGTTGTTGCATGGAAGCTTGTGGACCTCTGCTCAGTAGCAGCATGCTGAAGGTCAGTTTTTTTCTTTCTGGTCTTACGTGTTCCTGACCTAAGGAGAACACTAGTGAGCCAATAGTGTCATACCAGAACACTAGTGAACCAATGGGAGGGTGACGGAACACTACTGGACCAATACTATTGCACCAGAACATGAATGGACCAATGGTGTTGGACCGGAACCACCTGGACCAATGGGAGCACAGATTCATTTACTATTTTTGTTCCTGCTGTGGACAAACTAGAAATGCACTAAATAAACTATTTCTAAAGAAGTTATTGTCTGATGTTGATTTATTTGTTCACCCATCTGCACTAGTGGGGATGTCATGCTTTAAAAGTATAATTTATCAATGAGATCAACTACATTGACTGGATTGAAAAAAAGAAGAAAAGTGTCAAACACCAAAACTCACTTTTGTATATTTAACTCTACTGGCATATTGCCCATATGTTGTCATTCCGATGGAGGTGAATTGAATGTCATCCTTTTCTGGAAGAAATAGCCTTAGTAATGTTTGACAGTGTCATAGGTTATCCAGAGTAACAGACACTATAATAATAGACACAGGTGCTGCTTTTTTCTCCACCCCCATTGTACAAGAAGGAAGCAGACATTCCAAAGAGGTATTTCAAATCCTGGGGTAATTCGATTACACTTTGCCTATGTGGTCTATCACAAGTGTTTCCTTTGTTTTACTCTGGTGAACAGACCCTTTTTATTTGTATTTGGCAATGCAACCGACTTCTTTCTCTCGTGTTATTTCAGTAGATCCAAGCAGATTTTCAGAGACTCTAATGTGTCACCGACGAAGTAGGCTATAGATACTGTATCATAGAAAATCTCCTTACTCAATTTGGTCGTTCAGTGTTGAAGCATGTTCAGACCCACCAAACTACTGTTAATGTAATCACTTCAAACAGAAAACATCAGTGTCTTCAATAATCCTTCAGATACAGCGGTTTTCTGTCATTGCATTCTGTTAGGGATATTTTCAACTGGGTGGTCCAAACGATTCCATTAAATCAGAAGCGTCAACAATATTCATTAAAAGGACAGATAAACGTGTTTCTGTAAAACAATCATTAAATTCTGATTCGAACCGTATGTTTCACTCTTTCGAAACAAACATTTCTACACGGGGGGGGAGGAACCCACCTGTATTAAAGGCACAGGCTTTCCCTGTTACTCTACTCAGTACTACAGAATTAAATTAGAGTTTAATTAAATAAACGATACTTTAATAATGGAAATTACATATTTATATGAAGCACTTCTATTATGGCTGTAATGAAACACTTGCTATTATGGTGTGTTGTCATTCAAAATGCATAGGAGTGAAATAAAGTAACACACAAAGATCTAAACTAATGGTGGATGATGTGAAGAAGTTCCAACAATATATCCGAAAAAGTAGATTTGAACGTTTCGAGGTATTGTTTCATCGTCAGTACAAAAATGTAAATTATATTAATTGTAAGTGGTATACATATATTTCGCCACTAGATGGCACAAGTTGTGATTGTGTTGTCGGTGTCTTGCAGTGAACTTATATGGGACACCAGACAGACACAAAGTAAAATAAATCCAGCAGACAGTTTCTTGATAAAGTGATCATTTACTCCAACATGTGTGTTTGTTCATATTGCTGTGATGGAATCAGACACAGGCATTTGTGCTTACTATTCTGAAGTTGGGTGATAATTCTAATTTACAAAACATTTGTGATATCACAACAACATGGTAAAGTGCTAAAGGCAAATGTGAAAAATACACATACAATGGTTAAAAACCAATAGTTTCACATTGCAGTAATAAACATTTAGTCATTTGTTTCAGGAACAGTGTCATACTCAATATGCTTTCCTAATGGTTTAAATACAACTTTTCTCTTACTAATAAAGATAACTTAAAGTAATAATTATAATAATTTCTTTAGGTTTGTTTTGTTTCACTTTACATTTACAAGTATCTTACAAAACAGGAATAACATCAGTGGAAGTTTTGCCTGTAACTGAACTCACAGTGTCGATGAACTACACTCTCCCTTTGTGATGTGTTTCTATGAAATAATCACATTTTCTCTTTCTGCAGCCCTGTGCAAATGTAAACACACATGCAAACTCACACAAACATGTATTATGTTCATAGGGGTCCACATTAACACTGTACTGGTATGAGTAAAGTCCTATTTACAGTGGTTGAGACAGCTGCCAGTACTTGCAAATATTCCTCTTTTTCTTGAAAGAGAGAAGGGAAGATTGTGTCAGAGTCTGTCCTCTCCCCTCTTTCTTTTTCTTCTTCTCCGTGCCATTTATCTCCATCCGTTTCTTCTCTTACACATCCTCTTCTCACAACTTGGTTTTTCTCTCCATTAATCCATCTGTCGATTAATGTGTGATGAGTCTAGGTCCCCTTCTTTGACTCCCACTCCTGGAAACCATGACACAGCACAAAGTCAGGAAAATTATCCAAAGTTATTCAAAACTTTTTCTTCAAGGGTGTCGAAGGCAGACTCACACACACACACACACACTTACACCCTACCTTTGCTTTCTGCATGACGTTCCCCCTGGACGAGGCGTAAACAGTCGCAGGACGTTTACGAAGCTCAGTTGCTGCGTTGGTCGGCACGCTCTCATTGTAAACCTTTTCCACCCTATTGCCCTGTGCCTGTTCACACAAACACACATCACATTTTATTCATTATATGGAAAGATTCAGATTTTAGGAAATAGAGTTATTTCACTTTCTTGGCCAAGAGGTGACTGGCCACAGGTAAAACAAAGTCTATAATATAATTATATAATAATATAATTCACTGTAAATACACAACTTGTTGATTTGTAACAATAAAACAAAGAACATAAAACATATTCATGATTTGACTTTTGAGATGCTGGTAAGCTAATTTTGCTGCTGGCTGTAGCTTCATATTTAGCATGTAGACATAAGGGTGGTGTCAATATTCTCATCCAGCTCTATTCATGAATGGGAATAATCTTACACCCCAAAATGTCCAACTTTTCTATACTTTTAGTCATAAAAAAAATCACTCATCGGACACATGTCTACAACATAACAGAATTGTAAGAATCTGGCATACACCAAATAACAGGGTAAATACAAATGATTAAAGAATAGAAATGGGTTTCTCTTCACAGTTTACAGTTTTCTAAACGATTGACACCGGACAGCATCACTGCTGTAAGAGCCGACCTTTGGGGCTATCTTGGGGGTCGTGGGCGGACTCATCGATCCTCTGGCCAGAGACTTCTTCAGGTTTTCTTTCACCTCCGTCAGTTTGAGCTCCAGCTCCACCCTCTCTTCCTCTCTCTGTTTACACAACACCTCAAGCTTGGCTAACCGCAGTTCCACAGCTTGACCTGCACACACACACACAGATAAAAAAGCTCATTAGTAAGTACTGATGCCAAGCTGAAGTTGTAACAGGCCGCATGTGTGATTTGTCTCTGACCTGTAACACTCTTCATCTCCTCCTTCATCTCCTTCTTCTCCCTGCGGAGGGCCACCAGCTCATTTCTGAGCTCTTCCTTTTGCTTCTCCAGCTCTTCTTTCTCAGTCAGGTAGCGCCTGGCGTCCTCCTCTGCACGCGTCTTTCCGTACCGCGCATAGTGGTTTACATCTGACAGAACACATGGCAGGATATTAGTAAACAGAGCATGCTGATGCTGATACACCATAACAAAACTTTTTTTTATTTTTTTAACCTTTATTTAACCAGATAAAAGCATTTAGATAGAATCTCATTTGCAATGCTGACCTGGCCAAGAAGGCAGCAACGTTACACATAACACAAACATATAAAATACAGAGAACATAACTAAGAAAACAAAAGACGAAAAGCAGTAACTACATTGTGCACATTAGGACAGTAAGAAAGGTGCACTACTTATTACTGCAAGAGCAGCTGGTGGTAAGGACCTCAGACAACTTCAACTTAAAACATGCTATTGAGACAAGTGCCCTCAGTTTGAGGCGTGATTGAAGGTTATTCCAAGACCAAGGACCATAATAAAAGAGACTCCTTTTCCCAGCCTCAGTCCGCACAGCAGGAACCTGGAACCGTATCTAGGCACTGGATCTGAGGTTGTAAGAGTCACAAACTGGGGCAAATCTGGCACATATGTAAGGTGGAAGCTTACCTAAAATGGCTTTATACATTAATAAAAACCAATGCTGCATCCTACGCATACTAAGTGTGGACCATCCAGTTACAGTAGGCTATACAGTTTGCAATGATGAGTCCTATAGGGTGCATTTGATATATAATGCAGTGCAGCATGGTAGAGTGGTTATGGTTATTAAAATGGTTAACTATTCATTTTTCACCACTATCCAGTTTAGGAGAAGCAGATGTAGAAATAAATTCTATAATATTAAAGAAAAGGAGACTCACTGGAAGCGTGCCTCTTTACGGCGGCCTGTTGTTCAGTTTTATCAGAGTCCCTGCTGGAGAATGAGGCATGGCGTCTCACGTTTACAATCCTGCTATCAACATCTTCCTCCTGTAGGACAAACACAAATACATTTTTTTTAATTACAT